>NC_089768.1:17960000-18000000 GCF_040412425.1 Macrobrachium rosenbergii | reverse complement strand
ATAGTCTATATCGAATATAATTTACACTTTTGTAACCGCTGTATTGATGCCCCTCTTCATATTCTCTCTCTCTCTCTCTCTCTCTCTCTCTCTCTTATTAGACAGTCTATATCAAATATAGTTTACACTTGTTTACCCATACCGACAAAAATCGCGGTAATATAAGAAAGAGTAGACGATATAGTCTATAGTAATAAGCTTCACATTTAGGTTTCCAGTAGGGACAAAGAAATGGGAAGCTGATCCTGAACTCCGATACCGTAAGACTACTTTTCAGTTTTCTGTAAAAGAAAACTATTGTGCCAGCTTTGTCTGCCGGTCCGCCCTCAGATCTTAAAAACTACTGAGGCTAGAGGGCTTCAAATTGGTAAGTTGATCATCCATCCCCCAGTCATCAAACATACCAAGTTACAGCCCTCTAGCCTCAGTAGTTTTTTATTTTATTTAAGGTTAAAATTAGCCATAATCGTGCATCTGGCAACTATATAAGACATGCCACCACCGGCCCGTGGTTAAAGATTCATGGGCCGCGGCTCATACAGCATTATACCGAGACCACCGAAACATAGATCTATTTTCGGTGACCTCGATTATACGCTGTGTAGAAAACTCGATTGCGCCGAAGAAACTTCGGCTAATTTTCAACTTCCTTCGGCCTTCATAAAGCTCATCCGACGAAGTCTGTTTGTCTGATAGTCAGCTTTCCCCTTTCTTGAATTCTTTGTTCTTCTGTGTCATGACTTTTTTTTTTATTTTATGCTTCAGTGCCGCTAGTTCTTCCATCCTTAAAGTTCTTTGAATAGTCTGCCAGCCATATATATTCAAGGGTCCTTTTTCCAATGTCGTTCTTGTGCATTGGCTCCACTAACCTATATTTTTGCGTGTTCCTACTCCTGTAAACGCTTTCGGTAGTATGTTGCTCGAGAATCTTTTACATATTTTAATTTTTTATTCTTCATTATGATGTACGCCAAAACATATTTCACTTTCGATTCCTGTTTTAATAGGAAGCGATGAAGGTCAATAAATAATGGCGTGACCCCATTCCGTGTTGTTCCTCTCAGTATTGTTCGTCTACTTCGACTGGATGGTAAGAAGTAATCTTCATTTAATATTATCATTATTTGCTAATAATTCATTACCACTGTCTCTTGTATAGTGAAATGATGGATGAACCCAATTCACATAAATTGCTCCGCATTACAGTCTCGACACGTGAAGAAGAGCAGGAATGTTTTTAAGAACACAATCCTTTCAGCTAGAATTATGAAATTCATAAATTAATGGACGGCATTCAAATCCAGGATGAAGCTGGTTATGGAGAGATTCCAGAATTTGATTATATACACACCTAAAATGCTAACATTTATCCGCGTAATTCTTATGCATCGATGTGGCATTGTGCAAAATTTTATTCCCATGTAGATTCAAAGGGTGTGAAATTGCTGTAGAAATGAGCACACGGGGAGGTTTGAAATTGGAGGAGGGGATCGCTGAAGGTGATCTAGTTTGCGATTTGGGTTGGTGGAGGCGATTCTATTCCATTTTATATCTGATTGTGAGAAACTGGAGTCTAGTGGCTTATCCATATTGCTCTGACTGGCCAATCTGGGATTTATCCCATGGAGGACAGGGGGCCGCTCGTCGGCATAGTGAGTCGCCATCTGTCGCCGCCGTCAGGTTAGGTGGTTCTTGCCCCGAAAGTACTGCCCTAAAATGGAAGACTGCAGTATCTGCAAAAATACAAAACTGAGAAAAATGGTAGATACGGCAGTTTTCCCTTGCCTTACTACTGATTTTGCAGATACTGCAAATGGGTCCCCCTTAATAAAGCACTGAAGAATCATTCTGAAACTGCAGTAGCTTGTGTATGAGTGTTTCACGAGGCCAGTAGGTGGCATATCTCAATTTCGAAAATTTTGCAGATACTGCAGTTTTCCATTTTAAGACAGAATATTCAAGAGGCAAGGGAATTAAACACCACCTTCCCAGCCTCTCAATTTACATCTCGAGAAGAGGTGTAATGTTTCTCGTGACTCTCTCCTCCCTCGGCATAATTAATATCACAAACTTAGGCTGCGGTAATGCACTGCCTGAGGCACATCACATTTTAGATTCCAGTCAACACTCTGGAAAATGTTATTACGTTACCATATTCAATTGATCACTGTATCTGTTTTCATATGATTGTAATCAGAATTTCCTAGAGGTTGGCTTGTCTTTATGGACTGTAAAGATTTGTCAGGCTGATTGATAGCTAGACCTTGGTATACTAAACCAAGGTGCCATATGATGATAGGCAGACTGGCGTCCGTCATATGGTCTTGATTTTGAGATTGCCAAAGGTCACCAGCTACATGCATCGAGACTGTCTGTAGTCACAGTCACTGATAACTTGCTAATTTCCACGATAGACTGAATACAAACGAATGCCATTAGGTTCAGCGATCAGTTTGACTTTTAGCATTAAGTTAACTCAAAATAGAATAAAAAAAAAAGTCAATTTCAGTGCCTTATGGGGAAGCGAGACCTTTCCCTGACAGCTGATTGGAGCCTAGGATATGAGGTGCCTCCTTGTGGTCCAAACATTACGGGCCGAGTGCGTGACGTCACCTAAGACGTTGAGGGAGGGGGTTACGTTAGGAGGGAGAGAGGGGGTGAAGAAAGTCAATCCCCACCACTCGTGAATAATGCCAGGACGAGATCGTTCTCTAATGGCGATGAGAGATCACTCGCTGCGATGATGAGCGGGTCTACTGCCCTCTTCAGATGAATCTCGGAGTGAGTGACCATCCAAAATATTTACAACGAGCCCTTGGAGGACGGCTGCTGCAACAGGGAGCTCAGTTAAAAACGCCAGCTTTAACGATCAGAAGGAACATCTGCTTAACTTCGAGAGGCACACCTTCGGTCGGAAGGAACCATAATAACTTCCTCTTTCTACAAATACATGAAGACAAAACCGAGTGCGGGGTAAAGAGGAAAAAGTGATTGCTGAGGAAGAGGGAAAATTGAGAATAACTGAGGGATGCAGCGAAAATTTCCCTCGGTCCTGACACTAGGGTGGTTGTTTACTCTCGCAAAGATGAGAAAATATATGAATGTACAGATACACACACACACACACACACACACACACACATATATATATATATATATATATATATATATATATATATATATATATATATATATATATATATATATATATATGTATATATATATATGTGTGTGTGTGTGTGTGTGTGTGTATGTGTATATGTGAGAGAGAGAGAGAGAGAGAGAGAGAGAGAGAGAGAGAGAGAGAGAGAGAGAGAGAGAGAGAGACACAGATAGATATTACTGCCTGCATCAGAATGGAGTTAAGAATAAAAGACGCAGAGGCTAGTTTACACATTCGCATCAGAAGACCGAGAAGAATAAAGGGAGTGAAGAGAGAAAATTGCCAAACAGAAACACTCCCTCGTTGTCTGTGTGAACTATTCCAAAAAGCTTAATACGAGATCATCCTGATGAAATGAAAATAGCAAAAATACCGTTGCAACCAATGAATGCGGATCCCGGTGATAAATTCTCCGTATCCCTTTTTCATTCCACTCTGATTCCGATTTCAGGAATAGCAAAACAACGATTCGCTGACGATTGGGTCGTTTTAGCTGAAGTTTTTTTCCCTCTTCTTTTTCGTCTTCTCTTTCGTCTCGAAAAATCCCGGCTCGTTTAAGAAACTCTAAAAAGCATTGCTCGTCGTGCGAGGAATTTGAATTTGTGTTTCGTGATGAAAAGTGTCTAAGTTTTATTTCCATTTGGATCCCAGTATTGTAGTTACGTGCATCTATTTGCTGGGTTTTTTACTGGATTTGCTTCGTAAAGTATCTTTTGAGGTTCCTTGGGGATTGTTCGTTTGCTCCGCCCCTTTTTGTGTTTGGTCGATACAGTCCTTCAAATTATATCGTTACTACCATTCATGTTTCTTTTAGAACGCCTCATGCTCGTGCATCCAGATAACAATTTATTCACGAACTTCGACAACCCATCCAAGTAATGAGTTGATCGAAGTTGGGTTGATCGAATCGTGTGCGTCACTTTGAAGCAAGAAGTTCAGGAACAACTTCATGTTTTCATGTCGATTCACACGTTACGACATTTGACAGACTTTTAATAAAATACACAACAGCTTCGTGTTGAATCATGTAGGTATTCACACACTACGACACTCGACAGACCAGTGCTGCCATCTGTGTGCTGTAAAAGCTCACCCCCACATTTCTTGGAGGGCTGTCAATAAACTGAGATTATTATTATTATTATTATTATTATTATTATTATTATTATTATTATTATTAAAATAGTTTAACCAGACCACTGAGGGGATTAGCGGCTCTCATAGGGCTGGCCCGAAGGATTAGATTGAAATAAAGGGGAGTACCAGGTCTAGGCATTAAATTGAGAAGCTCATAGCTTTTAGTTTTCTGAAAAAGAAATCTATTGTGCCGGCTTTGTCTGTCCGTCCGCTCTTTTTTCTGTCCGCCCTCAGGTCTTAAAAACTACTAAGGCTAGAGGGCTGCAAATTATTATGTTGATTATCCACCCTCCAATCATCAAACAAACCAAATTGCAGCCCTCTAGCCTCAGTAGCTTTTATTTAATTTAAGGTTAAATTTAGCCATAATCGTGCTTCTGGCAACGATATAGGATAGGCCACCACCGAACCGTGGTTAAAGTTTCATGGGCCGCTGCTCATACAGCATTATACCGAGACCACCGAAACATAGATCTATTTTTGGTGGCCTTGATTATACGCTGTACAGAAAACTCGATTGCACCGAAGAAACTTCGGCGCATGTTTTACTGGTTTATTTTGTTGAAGCATCAGTGTTGCTACTATCATTACCATTATTGCTACATTTTTTTGACTGGTGTGACTGTCCCCGTTATTTATAAATCTCGTCCTCTAAGATATAAAACATACGTAATGCAAGATAATCTTGAACACTAAGATGTGCTGCCACGTTCCTGTCATGTTTTGTATTGATGACCTATATAAATCAATGAAAATCTAAAAAATGAAAGTAGAGAAAGAGAGAGAGAGAAAGAGAGACAGAGAGAACAGGTAATAGACCCTCCTCCTACAATTTATGATGTAGCAAATGGGAGAATTCAGTAACAAGTGATGAGTTTGTTTCAAAACCACTGACCTTTGCGGTAGAGGGGGGTTTGCTACAATGAAACATATGAAAGAATTTTTTGAAAGTATTTCTGTCCTATGTAACGGTCCGTTGAGTGCCATTTAGTATGTGACAAAAGACATTCCGTCACTTTTTAGTTTTCTGTAAAAGAAAACTATTGTGCCGTCTTTGTCTGTCCGTCCCCACTTTATTGTGTCTGCACTTTTTTCTGTCCACACTTTTTCTGTCCGCCCTCAGATCTTAAAAACAACTAAGGCAAGAGGGCTGCAAATTGGTATGCTGATCAGCCACCTTCCAGTCATCAAACATACCAAATTGCGCTCCTCTAGCCTCAGTTGTTTTGACTTTATGGCAACGCTATAGGATAGGCGACCACCGGGCCGTGCTTAAAGTTTCACGGGCCGCAGCTCATACAGCATTATACCGAGACCACCGAAAGATAGATTTATTTTCGGTGGCCCTGATTATATGCTGTAGCGGCTGTACAGAAAACTCGATTGCACCGAAGAAACTTAGGCGCATTTTTTACTTGTTTTCAAGTGCCAATACTTGGCGATCGTATCAAAGTAAGGACTCGTGACATACAGTAGAGAGATCTATAACGACTATGTTCCAATAATTGAGAAAAGGAATTTCCAATGAGCCTTGTGCATTTCTTCAGATTTTTTTCTCAGGGAAGAACATAATGTCGATATAAGAAATATGATCCAAATGGCAGAATTGAATAAATTAAGTGAAACAAATAAAGTAAACGTCAGGTAGGTGGAATGTTTAACTGAGGCTATATATATAAGTAAACAACAGAGTGGAAGAGACACAGATGGATATGTTAAACAAGCTCTGAGACTATATATATATATATATATATATATATATATATATATATATATATATATATATATATATATATATATTGTATGTATTTATATATATATATATTATATGTATTATATATATATATATATATATATATATATATGTATATATATATATATATATATATATGTGTGTGTGTGTGTGTGTGTGTGTATGTGTTTATGTACAGAAAGGAAAAAACAGATTTTGGAGCCTTGTCATATTCACGCACAGACACACACACATACACACAGACACACACCCACACACACATATGTACACATATATATATATATATATATATATATAGAGAGAGAGAGAGAGAGAGAGAGAGAGAGAGAGAGAGAGAGAGAGAGAGAGAGACAGGGCGATGGGTGATGGAAAGCCTGTTCGCAGTGTATTATTAATCTAAAAATTATTTTTTTATACTGCTTCACTGAGTCTTATTAGCTTCCTTTTGTTGTACATACCATATATTCTTTCACCAAACATTGTAGTAAGGAATAGAATGCTGAAGTAAAAGACGATGAACAAAGAACGAAAGCATACGATACAGAAATGTGTATAAATCCCACTAACATGAAAACAGGAACATCCGGTTGCACTCAAAAGTCAGTGCATAGTGGATGCTACAGGGGAAGGATAAATTGTAGTGGGATTCTAAAGTTAAGAAATCGGATAAAAGCAGAGTCGTGTTTTTGAAAGAGCTCCTATTGAAGTCCGCGAGGAGTTATTGAGAACTGAATTTCTTCGTTGAAGGATAAAAAACTTTGGTAACAATGAGTTATGTTGACGCCTTGTTAATCTTTACTCCCGAATACTTTTTCTTCTATTCATCTTTTAAAAGCTCCGCTTCCGTTTAATCTATTATGATTTTCCGTGACGACAGCATTGTGTTCCTTGTATATTAAAAGAGAGTAATCCTTTGTAATGTTACTGTAATTCTTCTTTCAAAGTTGGCACGCTCCTTACTAAAGAATCGATCTCAAACTAGTCTTCTAGTTCCTTTGTAAGCTCTGGAAACAGTTATGCACATAGTTATATGCTTGTGTACTGGAAACTGATGTGTTCCTGTTTCTTAGGAAAAATTGTTACACCTTTCAAAACATCAATTTGTTTCAAGTGAATTTGTTTCAAGTGACAATGCATCCTACAGGAGGTATATACAGCCATTCAACTGTGATTCACTTCGGGGCTTCGTTAAAACATCTTCGAGTTTTCTCAGAACTCATTTAATACCTTTTCTGTGTTTGTGCCAATTGCTTTAGGTCATTTATCCCAGTTAACACTTACACAGTGACTGTATTTGGAGTCTTTTCCACGACAAACAAAGCTGAAGACTTGTAGGTGTATTTGAAAGCTTTACTTGCGAGGACAGCATGAACGTACAAAATGGCATACACACAAAAACACACATACACACACACACACACACACACACACACATACATATATATATATATATATATATATATATATATATATATATATATATATGTATGTGTGTGTGTGTATCTGTGTGTGTTTGTGTGTATGCCCTTCTGTACCATTAAGCTGTCCTGCAAGTAAAGCTTTAAAATATACCTACAAATTTTCAGTTTTGTTTGTCGTGAAAAGACTCAAATACAGTCACTGTGTTATATATATATATATATATATATATATATATATATATATATATATATATATACTGTATATATATACATATATATATATATATATATATATATATATATATATATATATATATACATATATATATATATATATATATATATATAATATATATATATATATATATATATATATATATATATATATATATATACCTCACTCTGTGTCTATTTGCTGATAATTTTACACTATGGGATCTTCAATTAGAACTTAATTTTGAAAAGGAAAACACCAGTAGATTGCCATACTTTACATTATGGGCATTGGCGATAATTTATGCTATGGCAACATTTACATAGATTTCAGCGATGATGATAATGAAGTGACAGGGGTAACGAACTATAAAGTAAGAGTACGTTACAGTGCATTCACTATCAAGATACCGTATTTCACAGTAACAATGAAATGGCCCTTTGCACTTTTAAAAAGTAAAGAAAGAGACCTGAAACATAACCTAATCAGAAGTATACTGTGAGCAGAGGTCTTTGTCTGATAGATTCTGAAAAATGGGCCGGTGATTTTGATGTGAGAGTTGTAAGAGGAAGGTAAAATCCTGTTGATCTTCTTTTTTGTTCCCATATCCATCAGGTACTGGATCCATCGAGACACAAATTGACTTTTTAGAACGTTTGAAAGAGTCAATTTAAGCACAGGTGAAAAAAAGGTTTAACATCGACAAAACCTACATTGCCTGTGGCTTAAAGTATTCGGTTATAATTGCCTTCACGTACTGTAGAAAACTTACTTTTTCCTTTGCTCTCTCTCTCTCTCTCTCTCTCTCTCTCTCTCTCTCTCTCTCTCTCTCTCTCTCGCTTATCTGTATTAAGTGTTGTCTTCCCTTTCGCTATTCTGTCTATTGACGTTTAAACCGGACTTATTTTCATTCTCGATAAAGAATAAAAACAAGTAAACAATGCGCCGAAGTTTCTCCAGCGCAGTCGAGTTTTCTGTACAGCGTAAAATGAAGGCCACCGAAAATAGATCTATCTTTCGGTGGTCTCGGTTTAATGCTGTATGAGCCGCGGCCCATGAAACTTTAAATGGCCCAGTGGTGGCCTGTTCTATATCGTTACCAGACGCACGGTTATGGCTAACTTTAACCTTAAATAAAATAAAAACTACTGAGGTTAGAGAGTTACAGTTTGGTATGTTTAATGATTGGAGGGTGGAAGATCAACATACCAATTTGCAGCCTTTTAGCCTCAGTAGTTTTTAAGATCTGAGGGCGGACAGAAAAAGAGCGGACAGAAAAAAGTGCGGACAGAATAAAATGAGGAAGGACAAGCAAAGCCGGCGCAAAAGTTTTCTTTTACGGAAAACTAAAAAATGGGAGAATTCTATTTTCACAGTTATCATGTTTCTATTTACTTTTCTAAATATAAACCAATATTAATTGCTTGTCCGTGAGTACTTGCAGGTTTTAGGATGTTTAGGAAAACTTTGAATTATTTCGTCATTTCCGTTCATAGTTAGAAGTAAAATTGTAAAAAAAATATTAAAGACGTTTCAGATTTCATTCACGGCAAAATTCAAGTTCTTAAATATGTCGGATTATACAGTTTCTAGCAGGGGACGTAAACTTATAAATATAAAAAAAACTTCATGTTCTACGACAAACGACGATCTTTGTTGAAAAAGTAAAGAAAAAATAGAAAAGTAAAAAAGTCCAATTTTTCAGCTGGATTACTCGGAAAGGAAAATCATACCTCAACCTTTCTCTCTCTCTTTTTTTTTAAGCTGGATTAGTATTTTTGACATTTTAGTCTTGAAAATTACTTTATTTCTGGACAGTCAAGCGCAAGTTACAATTCGTTCTGTAACATCAGCGTTGCAATATCAAGAGAGACATTACTGAAGGGTGTTTGCGGCGTACCTTCGGCCCGTAGCTGCATCCACTCTTTAGCCTTCGACTTTTCTTCCATCCCGGGTTCCTTTCTTCAGTCTTGCTGTCCAACTCTTCTAACAATTACTTCTTAGTGCAACTGCAATGTTTTCCACCAATTCATTGTACTTCATCTAATTTATTTTCCGGCTCTCTTTACCTTGCTGTCCAACCACTCCAACTCCCTTTTTGCACTGTCTTGAGCGCTCAATGACTGAACGTGGCCCAGTGCTTGACTTGACAGCCTAAAGTTCGTAAATCAAATCATCAGTATCTAGACAACCCGACACATTGCTAAGACCTTACCTCCCTGCTTCGGGGACCAGTGTCAACATCAATAGAAACTTTCCCCGTTCCAGACAATACTTATTACGAACCCTTTTGCCGCCATGGAGCCTATGTGTAAGAAACTTGTCCTGGAAGTTCATATCGCTTTTACGTGTGATATACTTGGCTCTTTTCCTCTTCATTTGTTTTGCCTTTATTTTACTTTTTTATGGTGTACTAACAGTCGTCTTCTTGTGAAGCAAGTTAAAACATCGACAAATTGGCACTCACTGTTACATATACACATACACACACGCACATATAAATACACACACACAAACATATATATATGCTTGTGTGTGTGTGTGTTTGTTTGCGTGTATTATTTATTCCACTCAGAAGTACACTGACACTGAGTACTCCAATCGCAAAAAGAATGTATTTTAACGGAATATGCCCAGTGCTCCATCAAAACCGAGGCTTGATGACTGGTTTTTTCGCTGGTAACGAGGTCATGCCACACCTACACGAGGGTCACACACACACAAATGTAATGACCCCGTAATGAATGATTAACTACTCAATTTCTAAGGATTACTCTTGAAAATCCGAATGCGAAAGTTGCAAATGGAGAATTTCTCCCTTCCAAGCCGAGCTTCGAACCTGTATAACGGGAAGAAATTTGTTTAGTGCCTAGACACTACAGTACAACAAAGGCAAAGAATTTACTTCGGTATTAGTACGTCTTTGTGAGTTTTAGATTGCTTTAGGTAGCTTTAGGTAGCAAACACTTTTCAAGAATGTTTATGCTTTAGTATAGGTATGGGCTCCTTCAGTATCCTCAGCCTACAGTGCAGAACGACTTTGGCCGCAAGAGGTAGATAGACCTACAGGCGGCATTCTGAGTGTTAGTACCTTTATAGCTTCTCTAGTGAAACATCCTGCCTTACAGGTTCATTTAACTGTGGATCTGTTTACTTTTCACTAGGGAGTTTAAGCTCCAGAATGCTCAACTTCCTCCAGATGCTTATGAATTTTGGTGTATAAACATACAACAAAATTACGCCACTCCCCGAACTAAGTCGTAGTTTGGTAGCCTTTCAAAAATATTTTCTGTGGTACCTTACTTTAACTGAATTCGTGATTTTATTTTACTTATGCAAACGCTTCTCATATATTATGCAGAACTGAAAACATCTACAAGTTCAAATGAACATCAGACTTAAAACACAAGAGCTAAAACACGCAATAGGTAGAACATAAAGATAAAAAAAAAATCGACTGCTACGCTTTCCAGATCGAATGAAATTGGACAGGAAAGAAAATAGACATATTTTTCGAACCGAGGGATTTCTTTCAGAAAAATAAAAACGAGGAGGATTTGTTGGATGGCCCGAAAGCCTCGTTCTGCCATGTACGTAGTAATGTTTCTGTCTCTCTTACTTTTTTTCTTGATAGTTTTGCTACACCGTTGTGTTTTTTTTTTCCATTAGGCATTTTTCTGTTTTCAGTTAAGCGACTTTAACATCGCGATGAATATTTTCAAGGAGACTGAAAAAGAAGATTATTTTTATATCTTTTGATATGAATTTAGGAAATTTTGCCCCAAATTTATATTTAAAAGGTTCCACGATTATTTGAATGCTGAACGAAACTGAAAGATTTGTATGATGCTTCCCAAAACCGAGATAAAAACAATAACAATAATAACACTTCTTCTTCTTCTTCTTCTTCTTCTCTCGGCACCCACATACTTCCTTCCTTGAGAAAGTGCCATAGAACACTAGATGAATTGATTTGAACTGATTCATGTTCAACTTTCGAGATGAAATGATCGCCATATATAGTAAACTAAGGTTGCAAAACGTATTAGACCCATCAAGGTGTTCCTTGCATTAAATGAGTTGCGGTGTACAGTAGTACAGGAAATAACTCAGTTAACGGATGAAATTATGACCCTAAAAAATGCATACAAGCTGCGCTCAAAATATTTGTGATTAAGTATTACAGCTAATAGTAATGTTGTAAATAGTAAAGGTCATGAACACTGCACAATGCATTCCTAAGAAATCACCAACTGCATTTGTGAAATGATACGTACATGGTACTTTAGAGCAGCGGTTGGCTTCAAGTTTTGAAAATCATGGAAAATAAAAGTTTTAAAGAGAAAAGTCAATAATATCAAACAGCATTAGTAATAATAATAATAATGATGTCGACTATAATATTAATATTAATAACAACAATAATGATAAGTATGATATCATTATCATTATTATTATAATATAATATACCATGTTTTCTGTTGCGATGATGATTATAATACAAGTAAAAAATGCGCCGAAGTTTCTTCGGCGCAATCGAGTTTTCTGTACATCGTGCAATCAAGGCCACCGAAAATAGATCTATCTTTCGGTGGTCTCGGTATAATGCTATATGAGCCGTGGCCCATGAAACTTTAACCACGGCTCGGTGGTGGCCTGTCCTATATCGTTGCCAGACTCACGATTAACCTGAAATAAAATAAAAACTACTGAGGATAGAGAGCTGCAATTTGGTAGGTTTCACGACTTGAGGGTGGATGATCAACATACCAATTTGTAGCCCTCTAGAGTCAGTAATTTTTAAAGTCTGAGGGCGGACAGAAAAAGTGCAGACAGAAAAAAGTGAGGACGGACAGACACAGCCGGCACAACAGTTTTCTTCTCAGAAAACTAAAAGAGGAAATGTTTGTACACCTTACAGTAACATATGGTTAAAAACGTGTCTGCACTACAGAATTACTTCCATTTCTTTCGATAATCCTTCACCTCTTTCTAATCGTCGTAGGACTGAGGTACTCGTAATCTGTAGCGCTTGAAATGTATTGTCTTAAACTCTCATCTCGGGGGATCTGGTCTGCTGCGTTGGTGAGCATTTATCTTTTCGCTGATGAGTTTTCTGCTAAGATATGGCGATTAATCATCCACCCAGATCAACAGCAGTGAGTAAGCGCACTCATTTGTTACCAGAACCATCAAGCGAAATCTGAAAGACTAAAAGGTACGGCCACGAGATTTTTAAAACAACTGGACATCCGCCTAAAGAATGGTTTTTCTCGCTGTTGTTTGCGCAGTTCCCCTGATTAAGCACTGTTCCTGGGAGCATTCAGCGTTTGAATGAGGTAATACGTATTAGAGTCTGTAAAACTGAAGTTTAATTTTTTGCAGAAGCATTGGAGTAAATTCGTGAAATGGATAAGTCGCTGGATGAGCACACCAACTCACAATCTTGACTGCCCCCATGAAAATAAAATTTATTGAAGACAGAAACGGCAACACCTGTGAATCAGTTTCTTGACCACACATCGCCGTCGAGTAACCTGAGGAATGAATCCGACTACCTACGCCATCAGCAAGGAATTATAAGTCTTCGCAAATTAACGCTTATTTGCTAAAGAACGTCTCAAATGACGTAAAGGGTCTCTATCAAATTTTTATTGCCTTAACCTATTGCAATCCAAATCTTGTGACGCCTCCTGGAAGCACATAGGCTGTGCTGTATTACACCAGCACATTTGAATTAACTTGCCGATATAGTCGTGTTTTGCTGTATTTCAGCTGTATGGTAAAAAAAAGCAATTCTTCGCAAGGTTGAAATGTTAATGGCTTAATAAGAAAAGATAAAAATAAAGAATGCTAAACATGTATTAATGTCAGAGTGAAGCAAGGATGATATTCTGGTTAAATTTAAAGTATCCATATAAATATAAATATATATATGTATATATATAATTATACTTAAATATATATATATATATATATATATAATATATATATATATATATATATATATATATATATATATATATATATATATATATATATATATATATATATATATAATGAATATTATACATATATGTATAAATGTGTGTTTTGCTTATATATATATATATATATGTATGTATATATATATATATATATATATATATATATATATATATATATATATATATATATATATATATATATATATATATAAATATATATATATATAAAATATATAGATATCTGTGGGTGTATACATATTGCTCAACTCAATTAAAGCGCAGAGGAAACAACCATCCCATAGCTAAAAAAAGCAAATGAAATTCGTAAATCTATCTTTTTCTAGGAAGCTTTAAATCTCGATTAGCGAGGAAGAGCTCAAAGCTCGGTGAGTGCACAGTGGGTTTAAGCGCTGAGCTTAATCTGCCTAACTGGGATTCGAAACCACGAGGGGGAAAAGGCAACTATCTTCCTCTCACGTCACACTGCAGGCTTCAGGTTCTGAAAGGAAAGAAATATTCCAAAACAGAAAATAAAAAGGGAAATATACAACTTAGAGTATAACTGTACGTGCTTACTTTGGTCTGATGAATCTGACCAATAGATTGCATATGCATATGTGTGTATATATGTATATATATATATATATATATATATATATATATATATATATATATATATATATATATATATATATGTATGTATACATATATATAAATATGTATTATAATACACACATACATATATGTATATATATATACGAGTATATGCATGTATGCATATATGTACTTACATGTACATATATTTGTGTGTATGTATCATTGCTATTGTCTAGTAAGTACCTGTCCACTTTTATGTATACAAAGATCACTGAAATGCAAAAGATCTTCCAAATGTTATTCATCTCTTTCGCTTCTGACGTCATTCCTTTGCTGATTCTATTCTATTCGATGCATCCCAAGGTGAACATTTTATATTTTAAGACGTAATATTCTCGTTTTGCCAGCAATATAATAAAAGTAACCATTAGCTTAATATACCACTTTTTCTCCTCCAACTGCCTGGCTTTCTCTCGCCGTCATTTCCTTACTCTGCAATGATACACGTCTTATATACTTAGAAAGTAATGACTTCGTTACTGAATTGGGGATAAAGTCGTACTGAAGACGGCCTTGACCTGATCCGGTCGTGTTATCAGAGGATTTTTCCTTCCCAATTCTTATTCATGCTTTCTACCCTGGACTAACAAATGCAATAGGATTCGCCTCCTTTCTTGTCTTTGTTCTTAAAAAATTACGCGAGCATGATTACTTTGTGTATGGGTATTTACATATCAACCAGTTCTCTTGGTATTCTTAATTGTGTAAGTCGCTGCTGGGAGAAAGGGAGCTGGGGATTTGGCATGATACATATACACATGTGCTACCTGGGTCTAAGCGATGTCAGGCAGGGCAGCCGATCGAGGCTACGGCCTACCCCAGCGTCAAATCAAAGTCCTTCAAAAGAAGGCATCGTGCTTACCCCATATGAAAAATAGGGAAAAGCACGTTAAACGAAGAAGAAGAAGATGTATGATACTTGTCAATCCTTGATAAACTATAAAAGAGATACCACTGAATTTCCTCGCTGGTCAAGGAAGTATTTGAATCAGTACTTGAAAAAGATTTACAAAATAGTAGTAGTTATTTGGTTGAAAAGAACGAGAATGAGAGGTTTTAGCTTTCCACCTTCTTTCGTTCCTTTTCCTGTGACCTGTTTTCTTTAGGATTGGCATGAGAAAAGTATTGACCTTTCCTCGTAAAAAAAAAAAAGAAGGAATAGCTTCCAAGTTCCTTCAAGAAAAGGAACCCCAACTCATATCTGAAGTTGTAAGCACTTCGTAAACGAATGACTCCCAAGAGTTATTCGTACATTTGCAAACAGGGAATCAGTTGTGCGAGATGGAAGTCCAAGCATCAAAGCCACAGAGTACCAAAAGAGGAGAAACGTTTCTAACAAAGTCATCACATCACCAAGTGACATCACAGGATATGTTTGTCTCGAATCACGTAGACTCCATTCCAATACAACGTAATTGGTCAGCGGTGCATTCAAGAGCAGAATTTCCCGACTCGGGTAAAATGGCCGCTGAGCATTCACAAACGTCCTCTGCTGCCGATTTAATGGATTCTGAAATGAGCCGTGGAAGTTGCAAAAGGGCCTCTTCAGTCGGCACAAAGGGCCAGAGGCAGGATTTAGGAAATGTCCGACTGTGTCCTAATGTTGCTTCCAGAAAAGGGGTTACGTAATTACTGAATTTTTTTACCAGATCATTAGAGAAGCAAGGCTTCTTCGTATGTGGATTAGGGGCCATTTAAAGTAAATATGAAACAAATTAAATTTTACTTCCGATGAAACATCATTTTATCAGTATATGTAAGAATATTTTATAAAATAGCAGAAAGGGAGCAGTCGAAAGTGAATAGCCTCTTCAAAGTTACGGTTTTTTCCCTTTAATTCCATTATACTATACAAATGAATCACACCAATTGTGGGATGATGAACCGAATACAATAGCATAGTAAATACCTTCGCCCAAATACGCCTTCACTCTCCCCATGACCAAGGTCTCCAACATCTGCAATTGACCCCTTGCTCTCGGCCGTGGTCCCCCTTGTAAGTAGTCACCCGTGTCGAGTCCTTGAGCTGGATGATGAAGGAAGGAAGAGCAGCCAATTGCTAGCACTTGGGAAGAGGAAATGAAGGGTGAGGGCAAGATGGATGATGAGGTATCTCTCGCTCGCCCATTTGGACGTCAGTTGTCATCTGTTCCCAGTCCTGATCGGCGCCTTTGATTAAATAGAATATTATCATACACGCGGAAGTCGCTATGGAATAAGGGACGTTAGATGTTCTTGTGACGCGGTGGAAATGAAAACAAAAGCGAGGTATTGTTTATTGTGAACGCGTTTGAACTTCACATCAAAATATCAGTTTGTTAGCATATGGGTTTATTTCGTAGGTATAATTTTCGAAACATCTAGGAAGGTGTAACATATGACTGAGAGAGAATAAGTAATTAAAACGAGTAGGAACATCTGACTAACGTAAAACGTAAATCAAATGGGTTTCGATACCAAAGGAATAGAATCATTTATATATATATATATATATATATATATATATATATATATATATATATATATAAATATATATATAAATTTATATATATATGTGTGTGTATATATATATATATATATATATATATATATATATGTGTGTGTGTTTGTGTGTATATATATATATATATATATATATATATATATATATATATATATATATATATATATATATATATATATATATAATCATGAAGCTACAAATGTCGCTTAATATCAAATTCACGCTACCGGCGGTACCAATCCATTTATCACTTATATAAATTCCCCTTCGGTGATAATTCTCCATCGGAGATATTCCCGAGGTAGCGTGAATTTGATATATTTGATATTTGTAGCTTCATGATTGTATATAAATCATGGTGTGATAAAAAAATTTCATATATATATATATATATATATATATATATATATATATATATATATATATATATATATATATATGCGTAAGAAAAAAGCTATACTGGAGAGAAACGCATACTAGGTAATTTTAAGGAACGAAGGGAGTTACTGCAAACTAGAAAGTATTACGGGAATTAGCTGTTGAGAATTAGGGGCCAATTAAAATGGTGACGGAAATGAAAGTTCAACATTACGTTTCGGTTGGGTAGTGAAAGTGAGATTTTGTAACTGACAAGGGTGTATGAGGTAAGTCTCAATAAGGAAAAAGTTCCAATCGAATGAGTGAGAGAAATAATTTTGGAATATGAATTCAAATGAAGAGATTGAATACAACCACAACGAACGAATAAATAAAACAAAAAGCTATCGAAAATATGCAGGTTAACTAGAAACCAAATTCGCAAGTTAATCCTCGAGATTTGAGCGGTTTACCGAAGGGGATGCGGGCAAAATTATTAATGTTGGGCTTCTCTAACATTCAGGTTTTTCGGCGGTTGGAAGTAGCCTATCATAGGCGTTGCTTACACATTGTCCAAGTTATTTTTGTAGTTTATGCAGAAAAGTGTATACAATTGCATATACCTGTTTTTAGTTTTCTGAAAAGAAAACTATTGTGCTGGCTTTGTCTGTCCGTCCTCAGATCTTGAAAACTACTGAGGCTAGAGGCCTGCAAATCGGTATGTTGATCATCCACCCTCCAATCATCAACCATACCAAACTGCAGCCCTCTAGCCTCAGCAGTTTTTATTTTATGTAAGGTTAAAGTTAGCCATAATCGTGCTTCCGGCAACTATAAAGGATAGGCCACCACCGAGCCGTAGTTAAAGTTTCATGGGCCGCGGCTAATACAGCATTAAACCGAGACCACCGAACGATAGATCTATTTTCGGTGGCCTTGATTATACGCTGTAGCGGCTGTACAGAAAACTCGATTGCGCCGAAGAAACTTCGGCGAATTTTTTACTTATCTTTTTTTTCTGTATTCTGCTTTCATGTTCTCCCTCGAGTATTACGCCTTAGTCGTAATGAGGTCCTTGGAAAAGAAATATATCGATGGAGCAGTGATGAACTAATTCTACTCACGTGAAGAAAGAAATTGCAAAGACAGATTCACAGACAGTCAGACTGAGAAACGACATATCTTAAGAATGTGGAGCTATTACGGGAAATTATATCCAGAGGGTCTTTCATACCGACATAGTTCGTTACCTGGGAGGGCTACAGCAATACCAAAATTCTAAGTAATGAGATGCAGAGGAATAAATGAAGAAGACGTTTTCTGGACTTCTTGTTATCAGTTTCTCTTTCATTTTAGATTATGGTTCAGTTAGACATATGTATCTCATATCCTGTCCAGGAGTATCAGTCCCACTTATGAAATATTACTTATTGTGTAGTTATCAAAAATTTTCATAAAACGGTCTTAAAAGAAGTAAATATCCATTTTATTTTTCTACTTTGTTTAATAATACTTCCACAGATCACAATCTCTCTCTCTCTCTCTCTCTCTCTCTCTCTCTCTGAAAATATAGGAAAAATCACCTTGAAGAGCGATGGCCTTATTGAATCCCATAGGGTTCGAAACTCTACCTATTTCTCAGTGAAGTGTTTGTCAAGGTCTCGAGTCTTTCGAAATAGCGCTGAAAGGACTTGACTTCCGGGGAAGAAAAAAAAAAAGTCTGAAAATAAATAACTTGAAAGATATAAAGGAAAAAAGTGAGTCTTCAAAGAATTTCTTCTGGTATTTAGATTGAAGAAGGTGAAGGAGAAAAACAAATATTAAAATGACTTCATGTCGCGTCATTGATAAGAAACGGAAAAGTAAATCTAAAAACAATGTTGCTTGGTCCATGCAAAAGATATATAGCTTTTTCATTTTAAAAATCAGTTCTTCTTTTTCTACATTTTCGGATGAGAAGCCTTCCGGAGAGGGTCAACACACTTTAAACCCAAGAGGGCTCCAAAGTGAAACCAGCCAGCAGAGACAAGTTATAAGAAATGTGATGAATGAATAAATAAACGTAAGGGAATAGAAAATGAATTGGATACACCCGAATTCAGGAGACGTCACCAGAGAGCAGAAATGAATTATTCCTCGCCTAGACGTTTGGACATCAGAGGACTCCATTACTACACAGGGCAAACTATTCCAAACTTTAGTTGCAGCCAAAATACATCTCCTAGAATACTGAGTAGCATTAAACCTGATACTAGCAAACGACTTAGTGTCTAAAATAAATAAAAAGGAACAGTCCTACTAATCGAATGTTTGCGGTCATTATCGTTCTGAATTTAGATTAGTGTTTGGATTTTTCAGAAAACTGGACCAGTGGCGTTCCCCCCTATGGGATCGATTGCTGTTCTCTTACTGGTGAGTCGAGGACATATAAAAATGTTTAGTTAATTTTTTAAGTTAAGTCACGTGATCTACGTGACTTGACTTAAAAAAGAAAATCTTCAAGGAAACTTACAAGTTTTCATTGACAATGTAGTTCCTCTAAGTTAACTAAACATTTCTACATGTCCTCGACTCACCAGTAAGAGAATGGCAATCGATCCCATGGTGGGGAAACGCCACAGGTCCAGTTTTCTGAAAACTCCATTTTCCCGCATGTTGACGTCAACAGTGAGTTACGTATATTTCACTTAGTCGACTGTAGTGGCTCGCACATAAGATAGTTAACAAATTTATTCCAAAGAGACTCGATGATAGTAAACTTGATAATAGTAAGGTATATATATATATATACCTTACATATATATATATATATATATATATATATATATATATATATATATATATATATATATATATATATATGTGTGTGTGTGTATATGTATATGTATGAATATATGTGTGTGTATACACACACGCACACACACACACACACACACACACACACACATATATATATATATATATATATATATATATATATATATATATATATATATATATATATATAGCAAAATCTCACAATGAAAGAAAAATAGGAATATTTACACATACACAATATTGGTTGCAAGTGTGCGTGTGCGTGCGTGTGCCTGCGTTTGTGTGCGTGTCTGCGTTTGTGTGTGTTTGAGAGAGAGAGAGAGAGAGAGAGAGAGAGAGAGAGAGAGAGAGAGAGAGAGAGAGAGAGAGCTGTGGTAGCAAGCACTATTGTGGCGAGAAGATAAAAGCAATCAAAAGAAGTTTATTGTATCAACAAGTTTATAGCAAAAGAAAAAAAACTTGTTCCGATTCACCGTTTGGCAGAGTAGCCATTCTGTTTAGGAATTCTCAAAAGCCCCGCCAATGAATAAATAAATCATAAAATAAAAGGCCATAATTCGGCCACAAAAATTCGGTTGGTGGCCATCGATATAAAAATTTGTTTACGAAGGCTTGAATGTCGTACTGCACGTATGTATGTATGTAAGTATGTATGTATGTATGTATGTATGTATGTATGTATGCAAACGTAAGAATCAAAATGGAGCCAGCTGGTACGAGAACACTTTTTAAATGAATATCTTCAAACGGAATTGAGTGGGAAAAAAATAGGCCTGTTTTGTATTTGAACATGTTCTCGTTCAGATACAAGTGGAACGTTTTCACTTAATCAAAACCAAACGGAAGAAGAGCAAGCTGCGTATAAAAGCGTAAACTAACTAACAAGAGCTCAGTCATTAATTCAAATATTAAACAAAAGTTATTTTATCTCTCTCTCTCTCTCTCTCTCTCTCTCTCTCTCTCTCTCTCTCTCTCTCTCTCTCGGTCAGCTGTGGCCAGAGTTTTCACGGTTGGCGGGAGAAACCAATTTCAACCCTAAAACGACGCTGGGTAGGAAATCCCCCAAAACTATTCACTAAGTCTCTCCAAATCCGATTGGGGAAGGGGAGCGAGCGAGGGGGGGGAGGGGAAGGGCCCTGCTTTATCACACTAAAACATGGTAAATGAGAGGCGGGGAGAGTTAACGCGGGACATCGTCAGTCACTGATGCCTCTCTCTCTCTCTCTCTCTCTCTCTCTCTCTCTCTCTCTCTCTCTCTCTCTCTCTCTCTCTCATCGTGGCGCGGCGGCGGTCAATGTTCCTCCTCCGGCAGCGGGATTTTACGCGGTGGCGAATCGTTGTCCTCCCACTGGTGCTGACTTCCTTAATCATTCGCTCTAAAAGTTTGGATTTGTTTTCCATATACCTTTTTACCCGCACTCATACACACACGCGCGCGCACGCGCGCACAAACACAGCGCTCTACCTCGCGTTTGCTCAGTCTCCGGATAGTTTCCGGGGTAGCAGCGTCTTCGAGTTTCCTTAAAAAAGTGTGAGGATTGCAGCCTCACTTCCAAAGACTTGCTAAGAAACCAGAAAGCTTTGCCCTCTGATGCAACTCTCTCCAAAGGGAAAAAAATTTGTATGGTGAAATAAATAAATAAATAAATAAATAAATAAATAAATAAATAAATAAATAAATAATATATATATATATGTGTGTGTATGTATACATACATATGTATATATAATAAACAAATAATCATATATATAGCTATATATATGTATATATAATTTACACACACATATACATGTATGTATGTATGTATGTATGTATGTATGTATGTATGTATGTATGTATGTATGTATGTATGTATGTATGTATAAAAGTGAGTCCTAGACCAAACGAAAATTTTTTCTAACCTCGTGCTTGGTTCTAAAAACAGGATGCCTTCATATAGCCCCAGGGCACCCAGACTTAGAGGTCCCATCTAAGAAAATAGGTGAATGGAAGGTTTTATGGAATATTCGAAGAAATGTGATAAATATTACAGAGAACATAAAACAAAACTGACCGAGTATCACTTGCGGCTCTTCCTTTCAAGAATTTTGTATTCCCAAGCCAATCGGGAATAAAAGAAATTCGTGGGAGTAGGGAAGAGAAAATTAATAAAAGCAGTTTCATTAACATATGACAAGACAAAACACATCCTATGGCTCTCATTACTGGCATTTTCAGTCTAACTTCCGACGTAAGGCGTCACCATGTCTACAAACTGAGTAAATGAAGCAGGGTTGCTTGATGACTGACACATTGTGTGACCGACTTCAAAAAGTTTGTACATTCATGATTCATAAGTGGCATTATTCTGCATAATACTGGTAACGACTGCTTTGTCAATAGAAGAAGAAGAAGAAGAAGAAGAAGAAGAAGAAGAAGAAGAAGAAGAAGAAGAAGAAGAAGAAGAAGAAGACTGATAACGACTGCTTTGTTAATAGAAGAAGAAGAAGAAGAAGAAGAAGAAGAAGAAGAAGAAGAAAAGACTGATAACGACTGCTTTGTTAATAGAAGAAGAAGAAGAATACTGGTAAAGACTGCTTTCTTAATAGAAGAAGAAGAAGAAGAAGAAGAAGAAGAAGAAGAAGAAGAAGAAGAAGAAGAAGAAACAAAGATAATGACACCAAAAATGGCAACAAAAACTCATAAAAATCATTCTATCAAAAAAAAAAATGCTTCAGCAAAATGTGTTATAATCGTGTACAGGTCCTATTTGCAAACACTGTTAAGAGCTGCTGCGTTACCCCGGGCAGAATTCTGAGCTCAAGAACGTCATTAAATCTGGGCCTCTTGTTCATTTCGCCGCGAATGTTGCAACGTTGCTCAAAAGCCCCTGGAATCGACTCGGCATTCAGACCAAGCAAAAGACACTGAAGAGTGTGGCAGCAGCAATAAATGACAGGGTATTAATGTGACTCTAGGAGTGTTTCGTGTGTGTTTAGGTGTGTAATGGCAGAGAAATAACTCACGTAATGTCCCCTCATTAGGGGCGGGGTTTGAGAAAAGGCAGAAGGAGAGAGAAAAGAGAGAAAGAGGTAGAGAGAGTGAGAGAGAAATGCAAGCTATTTCTTTGGGTGGAAATCATTTTCCATCTTACATGTTCGAATAGTTAGCACGGTCTTAATCTACGCCCAGCTGCATCAAAGTTGTTAAAAAATAAAAGATTTACACATGCGCACCCACTTTTCAATTTCCATTATACGAGTTGTATTCATGGATGTACAAGCGCGTGAAATATTTTTTCACCTGTGCTTACATTTTCAAACATATGTGCAACTACTAAGTGGAATATTATAAGTATGCGTGAAAGTAAAATCAGACACACATGTGAACTGAACTGTGCATTACCACGAAAAGGACACTACTATTGTATAGAAAAGTAGTTTTCGTAAAAACGTTTAGAAAATTCTAACTCCCGAACCCTTCAAGCAACTTTCCAGAAAAGTGTAATGTTTTAGACGCATGCTTCAATGTTTAAGGCAACGATTTCTTAGAAAAAGACAGACAGGGGGACAGATATATAAAACAGACAGACAAAGGGACAGACAGATAAACAGACAGACAGAGAAACTTCAAATATAGGAAGCTTCAATCCAACTAACATTTCTCATAAATGATCATATATATATTCTCTCTCTCTCTCTCTCTCTCTCTCTCTCTCTCTCTCTCTCTCTCTCTCTCTCTTTCTCTCTCTGAATTTCTCTCCTGAATCTCTCTCTCTCTCTCTCTCTCTCTCTCTCTCTCTCTCTCTCTCTCTCTGAAGAATCGAATAAAGAAAAGCATCCAGTTAGATTTAAAGTCTGCCAATATTTCGGGAAATCGACAGACATCTGCAAAAGTGCTCCCACAGAAACAAGGAGAGTAGGCTTCCACTAATGTCTCCCATATCTGAAATTCCGTCCATCATGTCCAAGTGAATGTGATTTCTCGCTAAAGCTATTTCATCTGAATGACAGAGTTTTGTTGTCAAGATTAAGATAGGGGATCACTGTACCAGAACAAGGGGAACAACACAACAAAACAAAAACAGTACGATGCGGAGACGTATAAAAGAAAATCTAAAAATCGATACGGTGTGAAAAGCATACCATAGCCAGGAACTGTCCTCCCAGTCACCATATATTACGTAAGTGTTGTGTGACTTCATACCCTGTCGTCAAGTTTGTCTATAAAGTGAAATTCCTAACCAGATTTACTGAATCTCGAAGACGTAAAAGTATAAAAATAAAATGAAAACAAACATCAAAGGTCCAAAGACAGATAAATAGAACTGGAAACATACTTAAGTTGTATCGCAATATCTGGAAGATTATTTATCTGTGAGATGCAGTAGTGTTAAAAAAGTGAGGCATTGAGGCTCAAAACAAGTGTGGCTGGACACACCATTGCCATTTTAAATTTGTCAATGGTGTCAGTTCTTTACTAAATAGCAAGTACATTTTATGTTTTTGGAACGATATCCAGCCAACACCATTGACAAATTTTGTTTTGAGCCTCACTTGTTTTGAGCCTCAATGCCACTCACAACTTAAAATATCTTTTTTTTATACACTACTGCAACATCACAGGTAAATAATCTTCCCGATGTTGCAATGCACCTTAAGGTTACTATTCCAGTTCGATATTTATCTGTCTTTGGACCTTTGATGATTTGTTTTCATTTTATTTTTAGAAATTTTGTAAGGTGATAGACTTTACTTAATACCTGCCATGAAATCTCAGTTATTGATTTGCTCTTTCATTGATTTATTTAGTCTGAGATGTGATGTGCATGAAGGTGTTCCTTAATGTCAGCAATTGCTCTAGTTAGGTACCAGCATCCATTTGCAGATCCAAATACCTGCTTTATCATAAAGTGCACATGCTAGAGAAGATATTAGAGGGTATTAGTTGGAAAGGTTGTCCATTTCGCAATAGTAAATAATCAAGTAAAATATACGCCGAAATTTCTTCGGCGCAATCGAGTTTTCTGTACAGCGTATAATGCTGTATGAAACTCTCAGCCACGGCCCATGAAACTCTTAGCCGCAGCCCATGAAACTTTCAGTCACGGCCCGATGGTGGCCTGTGTTGTTGCCAACTATAGCGGTGCCAGACGCACGATCTTGACTAACTTTAACCCTAAATAAAATAAAAATTACCGAGGCTAGAGGGCTGCAATTTGATATGTTTAATGATTGGAGTGTGGATGATCAGCATACCAAATTGCAGCCCTCTAGCCTCAGTAAGTTTAAAGATCTGAGGGCGTAAGAAAAAAGTGCAGACGGACAGACAAATAGCCATCTCAATCATTTTCTTTTACAGAAAAATAAAACTACTGATGTCTAACATAATGATGCCTATCGAAAGATCATTTTTCCTCTACTTTTTCCAGGTCTCTATTAAAAGAATAAACTTAAAATAGCGAAAGTTTTCCTTTCATCAATATGATATCGGGTAACGCAGTTTCCAAATAACTTTTAATGAGATGCAGCGCATTGCTCTAAAAGTTCCCGTGAAATTTGCATCCCGTTATGAGTAATGCAACTGGTGGTGATTATATACACTGTCGAATATTACCATTAGTCGAGCTTGCTATAGGAAATGAGTGATAGTTATGGGGGTTCTAAAACCGAAATACTATAAACATAAACGTACAAAGAAACTATAGCATGCATTAAAACTATATTCTGGACGAAAAAGCAACAGATTTGTTAAACTGAAATCCACAAATGATAACAAAACTGTATAATCACATGAATGGTATAAATTTTCAAAAATGAATTAACCAGGCCTCAAATAGTATGATGTATGGTCAAACAGCTGAAAATGGACACTCATTTCATTATTCAGTGGGGGATAAAACCATTCCATAATGAATTGATAAGCAATTATACTAGTCATGTCGGTAATTACCTATTTTGGAAACATCCGTGTTTGAATATTAATGTTGTGAAGTAACTGATGCAAGCATATGCGTTACGGGTTTTAATGATTGATTTAAAAACATTTAATTGATATCAACTACTGATAATAACATTTATAATGATGAGTATGCATATCGGTATGTATACTTGCTTTGATTACAATCCTTATTAATTCAAACCTTGCTAGACGCAAATTTAACCAGTATTGTAATTCGACTTTTTCTTATTCATTTGACCATTTATGTTAATGTTGTAAATGATATTACTAAAACGGAATTTAACTGCGTCTTGCATCGTCATAATGCTGAATTTTTTTGTTGAAACTGAATAAATATATATATATATATATATATATATATATATATATATATATATATATATATATATATATATATATATATATATTATATATATCAACTACTGATAATAACATTCATAATGATGAGTATGCATATCGGTATGTATACTTGCTTTGATTACAATCTTTATTAATTAAATCCTTGTTAGACGCAAATTTAACCAGTATTATAATTCAACTTTTTGTTATTCATTTGACCATTTATGTTAATGTTGTAAATGATATTACTAAAACGGAATTTAACTGTGTTTTGCATGACATCATAATGCTGAATTTTTTTGTAGAAACTGAATAATTTACCCATTTATGACTAAGATATCACGTGTGTTAAAGATCGTAAAAGATTGTGAAAGATAGCGATATGATTTATTAAAGCTCGGATGATGCTCAAATATTTACGAAAATATACCAAAAAATGACAATAATCAAAGGATCACACTTTATGTTAATCTCATATAAATATATGTGTATATATATATATGTGTGTGTGTATATGTATATATAATAATATATATACATATATACAGTATATATATATATATATATATATATATATATATATATATATATATATATATATATATATATAACATCCTTAATATTTATAGTAAAGTTATAAAACGAAGTACCCAAATATCTCCACAATCAGTTCCTATTCACTTTTCAAAAATCAACCCCTGTTACGAGAGATTTGTTTTAATACTAGGTTAATAATGGTTTTATTGGTATTGTTTTAATAATAATAATAATAATATAATAATAATAATAATAATAATAATAATAATAATAATAATAATAATAATAATAATAATGGCTGAATTGTAAACAGATGGAAAAATTTGGGCACAAGGACACTAAGACTCAACTCTCGAATCATTAATCAGAAGATTTAAAAGCAATCCATTCAATTCTATTTCTATATCTCTATCTATTTATGTATTAATTTATTTATTAATTTATTATTCTATTTTACTCTTATGAAACAGTCCTCTTGCTCTTCAAATTCTGGTACTTAGCCTTCGAAATTTTTCCTTTATAAACGGGGAACACTTATTTATTACAATCTTATGGCTACTGTTCTTTAGTATGGACATAAAAACATTACTTATAAGGTAACATCTATGGAGTTTTGTTTGAAAAATGATTACATCATTTTAAATCTAATTTTATATCTAATTACTGATCACAAATACTGTTGTGCGTGTATGCGCATGCGTGTGTAACAGTAATATATTCATCTCAGTTTCTGGTGGGTTTCTCTTAGTATTTTTTAGATAGAATTTAGAATTTAGGTCAAAAGCCAAGCGCTGGGACGTATACGGTCATTCAGCGCTGAAACGGAAGTTGACAATAAAAAGGGTTTGAAAGGTGTAACAGGAGGAAAACCTTTTAGTTACGCTATGAAATAATTGTTAGGAGAGGGTGGAAAGTAAGTTGGAAGAAAGAATATGGATGGAGGTACAGTAAAAGGAATGAAAGGGACTGCCGCTAGGGGACGAAGGGACGCTGTAAAGAACCTTGAGTAATGCCTACAGTGGCCCGCATGAGGCGCATTGACGGCATTGCCCCACTACAGGGGTGGTAACCTGAGGCTAAAGTTAAGCGTTAGGTGGACTCTAATTAAACGTAATTCCCCTTCCCTGAGACGAATACGCAAGATCTGGTTTCTTCCACATTTGTCATTCCATACAATCAGCAGTTGCAGACGTTCATTTTTGTCCTCATAAAGAGGGCAAGTTCCACAAGCCATTTACATTTGTTTTAGGTCCCTGTGAAAGAAAACTATAGTGCCGGGTTTGTCTGTCCGTCTGCACTTTATCCTGTCCGCACTTATTCTGTCCGCACTTTTTCTGTCAGCCCTCAGATCTTAAAAATTACTGAAGCTAGAGGGCTGCAAATTAGGATGTTGATCATCCACCCTCCAATCATCAAACATTTCAAATTGCAGCCCTCTATCCTTCGTAGTTTTTATTTTATTTAATGTTAAAGTTAGCCATAATCGTGCTTCTGGCAACGATATAGGACAGGCTACCACCGGCGGTGGTCAAAGTTTCATGGGCCGCGGCTAATACAGCTTTATACCGAGACCACCGAAAGATAAATCCATTTTCGGTGGCCTTTATTATGCGCTGTAGCGGCTGTACTGAAAACCCGATTGCTCCGAAGAAATTTCGGGGCATTTTTTACTTGTTTATTTTTATGCCCAAATTATAAACTTTATTTTTTTACATATTTGGGGAAGAACGGTAGGGCAACCTCTTTTTTTAATCATATCAAAGAACGTGGCATAACATCAAAATACATAGAGGTATCTTACAGTTTACTGAATAACAGCATCTAGGATACTACTAGTTGAAAACCTTCAGACAATAAAATTTCACAAATATTGGTTTTTTTAACTTGAAGACACGAATTTCCAAAACATTGCATTTGAAGCGAAAAGTGCAATTTCATCAACTCATATGTTTCAAATATTATTTTTAACGTATCAATAAGCAGTAATATGTTAGGCTAATTTAACGTTCATCAATTCTGTGTATATCAATAAAAGGTAACAAGATATCAATTCCATTCGTTTAATATGATTCGTTTAAACATGTGAGTGACTTAATTTATGAACACGAAAAATTGTAAAGATTCTGTAATACGAAAAAATTATTTTTCATGTATGAAAAAGAGATTTAACAGAGCAAAGACTGGTTTAACGTGTTTCGCAACATAAAGATGTTTAAAATACAGCAAAAAAATACGGTAATTTCGGCAACAATGTTAATTCGAGGCTCCTGCAGCTCTTTACTCTCTAATTATCCTGGTTTATCTGCAATTCATGAATTTGAAGGATCATAATATAGTCCGATCATTCATTGTGCTTATTTTTGTATGATTAAGAATTTAAACATTTTTTGTTTACGTTGTATTTTGCATATGCAGTCCTTACTAAGGCTTACTGCTTTAGAATAGCTTCGAGAAACTCTGCGGTATTATCTACCCATATTTCATTTACTTTTGGTATTCGTGAGTATTGCGCTTCAGGTGTTAAAATGTTACCCTTTAATTACTAGATTTTGAAGACTTTGTGAGTTTTTTACCTCAGTATTATTTGCGGTCAGCAAGAGAGATCCGTTACATCATAACCCTGGGATGGATAATTATGTGTCGGGTCTGACACGCATGTTTAAATTATTCGGGGAAATTCCAATTTTATTAATCGATGAAGAGGATTACAGAAATATTCCCATCGTAAATTCATATAATCACTAAGCAAAGTCAATTTCAACATGTTTATCAAGAATTTCAAAAGATCATTGATTGCAACACGGCCTCAAAAGACTTCAGATGAGATGCTTATTAACCTGTTAGGTTTAAGATGCTCCAAGCAATTTCTAATCCATCTTTTGTGTATCTTTCAGGATGAGGTTATGTCAGACTGTTTGGTTACCAAACTTTGGAGGTTGTAAGAAGCCTAATGCCCTTCAGTGAGATTTGTTGTAGGCCCTTGAGAACAAGGGAGTGGGCCTTGCTGCTTTCACAGCTCTAAAAATTCCTTTATACATCCTTATCCAAACTCATTAAGCTTGAGAGGTCTCAAGAGATACTTGATTCAGAATTATAATTGTTCTTAAGAAAATGAAAATCGTTTTAGAATTTGAAAATTGCTCTGAACAACAGTTCCTTTGGATATTAGGAAATATGTCTGTTTACTCCTTACCTTTTTTAATCCTAACTGTCGTAGTTTTACTGAGCTTATTCATTAATTTGAAGGTCATTATATACCACAGCGACTCATTCTGCATCTTACTCACGACTTTTGAGTGGTGTTTAAGTATTTCTTACTCACCTCTAAGAGTAATTACGTGGGCTCATATTTTTTCCAAGTATGAAATATGCCTCCATAAATCTTATGACCTATTACTTCCCTTAAACCCGTGAAATAATCAGTATTTTATTCCAGAAAGAGAGTTCGTTTTTCTTCTTTATGGGCCTCAACAGACCACTTTTAGGAGGTTTTATTGACTCTCTACGACAGTCAGTAAAGCTCTTGGAAAGGACTGGTGAAGGCCGCCGGAATGATGAATTAACAAATATTATGTACTATCTCAGTTTTCCTGTGGAGTAAATATATATATATATATATATATATATATATATATATATATATATATATATATATATATATATATATGTGTGTGTGTGTGTGTGTGTGTGTGTGTGTGTGTGTGTGTGTGTATATGTATGTATATATGTAAAATTATATATATATATATTATATCTATATATATTATTATATATATGCACTCGTAGCTTAAATTTCTCAAAGGAGTAAAAGCTGATTGGAATAATTTCATCAGTAAGCTATTTTACTGGCGAAAGTGATTTTTGGAAACAATTCTATTCTGTTTTAGTGACTACTGATACGATTTATCCCCTTATTCTCAGACTGATTTGTATGAATAATTTGATGTTCCAAGTAGTTTTTATTAAGGTATAGAGCCCTGAGAGTTTTCATAAATACAGTGAGCGTTTCTGCAGAACTTAAACAACTTCCAGAATATTCTGATTTCGAGTTTAGAAAATAATGCAGTTCTTTCAATTCATAAATTAGCCTAATGAATTATGGAAATTATGCGTGAACCAGGTTTGAATCTCGGGCAAATCTGAATAAAAGGTACCTCTCTTTTACAGTCCCGAGATGCGTTTGAAATGAAAACTTCCTAGGCCTACATCGACACCTAATGTAACCCAGATAAGACGAGGCGCACACCGCTACATTGAATAAGGGTGGTTATGGAGGTTGGGGATGCGTCGCAGTAATTGACAGTGATCCATCATGACGGAGATTTGTGGTTTTGTGTTTTTGTTGTTAATAATCTTCAAAGGAAATATGCGATAATATGTCTTGCAATATTTCCCAGTAACGGGTCAGTATACGACTTACGTTTAAAGACCTTTTCGACTCATTTATACAGAGTTCGTAAAATGAAGTTTTCCATGGAAATTAGAATAGCATTCATTAAGGACGTACAGATTTAAGGCTTCCCAAACTCCCTCTGATCTTCGTGTATCCCCGTTCTCTCTCTCTCTCTCTCTCTCTCTCTCTCTCTCTCTCTCTCTCTCTCTCTCTCTCTCTCTCTCTCTTCTTATTCTTGAATCCTTTGTCCTTGGTCTTTCATTTATGAGACAACGCTTGAAACAACAATAAAATATTGCCGTTATGTATGAAGAGAAACACTGAGATGGACAGATAAGTCGTTCTAGTTAAGTGAATGAAGAGATTTGAAACATTGACTCACCTCTTTCACAGGGTAGAGTTCTGAGTAAAGGAAGATGAGACGATGAATATCGAATGAGCAAACATCATTGCTAAGGGGAGGCAACTCCGTTCTCGACAGAACATATGGAGACCAAACACGGAAAATACATGACGGCATATTAGCATCCAGTAATAAACATAAAAATAGTTATTACAGTCACATATAGACGAAAATACGAGACAGACAGACAGACAGAAAGTGAATAGCAGGCTACCATTATTCTCATCAAAATAAAATTTGATGAGTTTTTTCATTATATCGACAAAATAAACACAAATTATATTATTTTCTGCATATGACGAAATTTGGGCTACTTTCCCATCAGTAAGAAAAAAAAAAAAAAATATATATATATATATATATATATATATATATATATATATATATATATATATATATATGTATGTATGTATATGTATGTATGTTGTATGTATGTATGTATGTATGTATGTATGTATGTATGTATGTATGTATGTATGTATATATATACATACATTCATACAAACATAAATATGCATATAAAGACATATCACAAAGTAAAATAGTTACGAGAGAAGAGTCGTTTCCATTCTATCTCCTATTCAATACTTTAATCGTATCTCTATCTCCAGGATCAAAAGACCGGAACAGAAAAGTTGTGTAACATGTTTACCTTTTTCATTTCAAAACAGAAGCCCTTCAAGATTAATGGCCATTTTGAATTTTCTCCAATTTTCTAGTATCACAAAATACTGCCGATTCCACCGTTATCTGTTCCATTCTAACTTTATTCATTATCATCAGAAAGGTATGAAATATCTTCCGTTACGATATTTATTAATTTTTTTAACTAAATTCACCTAGAACAGCGTCCACATGCAAATTACTTTTAAGCACAATCGAAACAAGAAGTGGTAGAAATGTTAAGATAGTTCAGGAAAGCAACATAATTCTTGAAAATACATACATGTATGTCGCTTTAACGAACAGAATGATGAACTGATATCCATATACATATATACATATATACATGCATTCATCCACATCCATATATATATATATATATATATATATATATATATATATATATATATATATATATATATATATATATATATATATACTGTATATACATGTGTGTGTTTGTGTGTGTACAGAAGGATCCACAGTAATATACTTGAAATATAAACAAAATTTAATTTTGTTTATATTTTTTTTTTCTTCGCCATTACTGTATGTCTCATTTTAGTTTAGTGATCAAGTCCACAGGAGGATGGACGAAAGCTATAAGTCTGAGATATAATTACAAATGCATTTCCTCTTGCTAATCAAAGATATTACTGTGGATCCTTCTGCGCATATCTGAGAAACAAGAAACGGTATTTTTATATCTCATATATATATATATATATATATATATATATATATATATATATATATATATATATATATATATATATGCATATATATGCATATATATACATATATGCATATATACATACATACATTTATAATATATATATATACATATACATCAGCCTCAAGCAAAGAGATCCACATTAAAGAAAATTCAAACAGGAGTGCATCCAGCATAATAGAAAATTAAATTCACCTAACTCGTCTGCACATTTCAGCCAGAGCAAGGGCCACGCTGTTTCTCGGAGAGACATTTCAAGATTCTCATGAACGCTTCGCTTCGCGTTGCCAAGGTTGCAGAGATGAATTGCGTCATGTAATCCTGCCTGACTTGAAGGCTAACAATGGCAGCTATCTCCTCCTCCCCCTCCTCCTCCTCCATAGACCTCCTAGCCTCTGTCCGCTTGCTTCATCGAGCAGCAATTACTCAGAGAGGCGGAATCCCTGGTAAGTCAAACACCTCTCTCCGGACTCGCTGGGGAAAGTTACCCACATACTTATGATACTGAGAACGATTGGCCCATAATCAAAATATACTTAAAGAAAATTGGGAGAATTTTTCTTTCCTCTGTTAAGAAAGATGCTTATGGATATCAGCCTTGATGGCGAGTGTTGTTTTGATGCAAAGATGAAGATGACGATTCTAGAAGAACATAACAATCGATATTTAAAATAAGAGAAGAAATAACGAGAAAAGGGCAGAGAAACGGAAATGGAACCACAGCTTTCGCGAGAAGTTGAATGAACGTTTAATGAGGCCCCTAATTCAAACCTCTGTCGCCATGCTGTGTGGTGGAACAAAAGTAAGGTAAAAAGTTTGCGAACAACAAAAGTAACTTTTAATTAGCCTGAAATGGGGCACAGGACTCTAATTCCATTAAGAAAAATATACAATTTCACAGAAACTGTCCCTCTAATTTGACTTGTTTCTTTATTTTAGTTTTCAAATGAAATCAGCCATGGTACAATGACTGCTGGAACATTATCCATGGGATTTTCATTGGCTCACGAGAGAGATATATTGGTTAGGCTCCCGTTTTTTATACTGATTACAGCTCATCAACATTGTAAAAACAATAAAATTGATGATAATCGCCACACAATAAGAGACATCTTTTAACCAAAACTCTTGCCAATAAACTTGCAGAATGCATCGCCTTTTCAGCTTGCTTTTGGAGGTTATGTGTTTATAATTCCGTGCAGAAAGTGGAATTAAGTTGTCCTCTTCAAATTATTCTCATTCATTTCGTAACTCAACACCAAGAGTGGGGACATGACCATTGCTCACATAATCTCCATTCTTGTTGTCTATACTTCGATTCTGAATGATCTCGACATTTAGACAACATCTGAGACAAAACTTTTAAATCAAAAGTATAACTGGACCATTATTGGTTACATGAAAGCTATAAAGCTCCACCTATCTCACTACAGTAATCAAACACCCTACCCTCCTCTGAATTTACTTTACTGTCTTTTTAACTTTCAGTTTTAATTTAGCCCCAGTGTACTAGGCCAGAAGATTTCTGTCAATTTTAATAGTTAAACCCTTGTTATTTTTAAAATCAGATAATCTACAACCAGTCAGTCCAAAAAGACTGATTATCAGAAGGATTCTAATAGCAGTAATTTTGCATAAAACTTCCGAAAATTCAGTGAACTTTCTCTGACTCTCAACAGCCGCAAAAATAGTTGCACGGCCTTATCAGAATTGCCTCAGTTCTCTGAAATGTTTTTAATTTCCATTCCTGCCTCATACCAAAGGTAAAACTTGGGATGTGTCAGTGCAGTAGGATTGTGACGAGTGATTGAAAGTTACTAAGTCCCACTATTATTATTATTATTATTATTATTATTATTATTATTATTATTATTATTATTATTATTATTATTATTATTATTATTATTATCTGATAGCATCACTTGTTCGTGATCTTAAATGGAAAAATAAAGTTGGCGAAAGCTTCCTATATTTAGCATTATACTACATACATACTACAGCGGACTTTATTTTTCCATCATCATTATTATTATTATTATTATTATTATTATTATTATTATTATTATTATTATTATTATTATTATTATTATTATTCATGACTAAAACGATTTTCGACCTCAGAAGGGGGCGAGAACGGACAGAAAGCCAGTATGAAAAAAAAATTAATAAAAGAAAGGGGTTTAATGCTTTCTTTTTTTAATTAATCTAGCCTGTAACAGAAAAAAACATTCAGACAATATATCCAAATACAAACACGGTTGAGGAATAAGTTATAAAATTCAAAACCAGCTGAAAAGTCACTTTACAGCAGCGTTCGCGTTTCTCAAGATGATCTGGGATTTACTGGAAAGTGGCTGTCAACTGAAAGCACTGTTCAAGCCACGCGAAACCTGACACAATTCTAAATGGTTGGTTATGTGCTGCAGAATTTAATGGCCATTAGGAAGGAATATATTTGCACCATTAACATCATAGATCGTAGTCTCTCTCTCTCTCTCTCTCTCTCTCTCTCTCTCTCTCTCTCTCTCTCTCTCTCTCTCTCTCTCCTTTATTCTGCTTTCCACCCTGGTGGCTTTCATGACATTTAAATGGAATATATATTTGAACAGCATAAAGATCGGGAAACGTCCAATAGCCACTTAGCGTCAAAAGGATCCTTTAATAGCGCGAAAAATGGCGTTCGACTCCAATTGCCAAAAAAGCTGCGAAAAACCCGCCGTCCTTTATCTCTCATCGCTCTATTCTAATGGCGCGGATACTGGAAATGGTGATGGAAATGAAACCGGAAATGGAAATGAAAAATGCGCTGAAAGCATCTCCTTTTCAGGCATCTGAACGGCGTCGCGTTCACTTCTTTCAGCTCGGTTCTGTGAAGGTCGCAGCCAGCTGTTTATCGCGTCCTCTTGAACGCTCATGTCGAAATAGTCCCTTTTAGTAACAAGCTCTTGCAGAATTGAAGTAACGAGAAGGCAATAATGTTTATACTGGGCCTCAGTGAAGACAAGATTCCAAGCATTGATAAAGTACTTCAACATCTCTTTTCTAAGTAATTTTATTAGGATTTATTTGCAAATAATTCTTCCAATAAAAAATGCGGTCACTAGCTTACTGTTATCAGCAGTGTTTACATTTCTCATTCTTGCCTAACAACTTACGCTCGTTTCACTTTCAAATTTAGTTGCGCAAGGGACTGTTATTCAAACAGACAGAAAAAATAGAACGTATAGGAAGAAGTGTATATGGCAGAAACTTACACTATTTAAATACCAAGGACATTTATCAATGTCACACCCTTCTGTAATGCGGGAGTAGCTCCTGTCATTCATTACAAAGTTTCTGGTTACTGATGGAATCCATACTCTTACTTTGTTATTCCTGCATATTTTTATACGCATAACATAGCCACTGCTTACTAGGCGATAGTTGATATCGCAAATGATTTACCTGACGAAGAGATGCAGATTAAACTAGCTTTAACAAATAAACAATCATACAGCCAATATATTCATTAGCAAACACGATTAAAAAAGTTGTAAAAGTTAAAGACTATTATTATTATTATTATTATTATTATTATTATTATTATTAGTAGTAGTAGTAGTAGTAGTAGTAGTAGTAGTAGTAGTAGTAGTAGTAGTAGTAGTAGTAGTATTTTGTATAATAAAAATCCACAATTATATAGTAAACTGTATTACTATGTAGTTTAGTTTACTATATTATGATTGTGGATTTTTATTACACAAGCTGGTTTTCACGAGACTGTGAATTTCTTAGCAATAGTAGTAGTAGTAGTAGTAGTAGTAGTAGTAGTAGTAGTAGTAGTAGTAGTAGTAGTAGTAGTAAGGTAAAAAACTTTATCTTGAAATAGCTTGAAGTCATTAGTTTGATCAGCTGGACATACTGAGGTATTGAAATCGTAAATATAAAAAGAAGAAAATCAAATGAGAAAGAACAGACATTTCACCTAATATTAGATCAGGTCGTCAAAGCAACGAGAAAAAACATTGGCGCAATAATATCATATATATATTATTGTAGACTTACAGTGATGTTGTATATCCGATCTTCTTTCAGGAATTAATAGTACGAAAATACTCTGCCTTTATTCAGTTCTTTTTTTTTTTCCAAAGAAACTTTCATCTTTTCTCCGATATTACAACCACTTTCTCACTTTTGTGCATCGTTGAGTTGTTTAATTATTTTTAGTATGTAAGAATCCTTTAGATTCTGTAAATTAAATATATTGAATGGGTACGGAGGTATTTGTGACATACGAGCTCTTTTAAGGTTCAGCGGTTTCGCAGGTTAGTTGTGACCTGGACCTCTATTTATTCAACATTCTTAGTTTACAGACACCGTTGGATACAAGCTAATTCAGCAACACGTGCCCAAGCGGAGCTTGCTGTGTCTGTGTTCTAGACAGAACTTTCTAGAAACCTGGGGGTCCAGTTCTAGTCGGATTTCTGGGCGTGTTAAACTGAAGCGTGTGTCAATATGTACGTTATGAAATGGCTAAGAGCAACGGGCTTTGGAAAAGATCACTCGTCCCTTTTTGATAGACCAGATTGGAAGGACGTGCTGAATGCTGGGAATTGGAATTCTCGTTCACTGAAAGAGTGCTGATGTTTAGTGAATGTGAAGGCATAAAATTTACAAGGACGAAAATCCCAAGGGATTGCGTTGTTCGAGCGCGATATCACAACAGGCTTTTAAAAGGCATTAAATTCTTGGAGGTCTGGCAAAGATATTTTTCAGATTTCCCTGGAAACTGTGTAAGTTATTTTTCAGAAAGGGTATAACGCGGCATTACCTGAATTTCGCGGACATTTCAGCCTCGGGATGAGAGTCAATTACAGGCTTCGAAATTTCAGAGGTGATGAAATATTAAAACCTGAGCCGATTTGCGCATGATTTTCAGAATCTTCAGATTCTAATTACGATCTTGGCCAAAAAGGTAGCCTTTTGTGATAGTGAGCTCGAACAACGCAATCACTTGATTTTTGTCTTTGTAAATTTTATGTCTTGACATTCACTGAACAACGACATATTCAATTTACGGAATTTAGAGGATCTTCACGTACTGTAAGTAATTAAACAATTAATTTATATGTATGAGAAAGTGGTTGTAAATTCCGAGAAATAATGAAGTTAAGGCAACGTTCCATGACATCTTAACAGTTGTAGAGTGTAGTGGGCAAAAATTCAAGGATAACGTTGCCCAGCCCGAATAACAACGATAATCAAAAAATAAAAAATACTTTTTTAATCCACGAATTCAACTTAAATATTATATCTAAGACACACAAAATTGTTTAATATCCCAGGGTTACTACGGACGGCTCGCATTTGTTTCTTTTCTTCCGTGATGAAAAGAAAATATTTCTAAAAATATCCTTTCGGTATAATATTGGCAGCATTCTCAATAAGGTTTAAAACGCTTCGACAAATGTGAAATCGGCAAAGCTTAATTGGATAAGATATTATTAGTTTGAAAATTATACGTGCAAAGTTTTACAGCAACAAAAATTATAACCTTGGTAAAGAGTTTCCTAGCGTGCAAGAAAAAAATTCAAAAGAAAAAGAAAAAGCATCAAAGCCGTTATTCATCTCAACATCGGCTTTGCCATCGACTACCTCTACAACCCAGACGATGTCCGCTCCATTCAGCACCCTCCCCTCCACCTCAGGATCCTACAACCTACAGTTACCGAGCAGCTGGAGTCCTGTAATCAGTTCCTCCAGTTATCAACGCCGACCAGCGATGAACTGGACCATATAAGCTTCTGGGAGTTCAAAGCGAGCTTCCTCCACTCGCTCGCTTCATCGAGCTTCCTGTATAGTTCCTGTGATGACTCTGATGAGACAGGATCGCCTGAGGAGTCCTGTCGACCAGTATCGTTTGGCTCTTTGTTTCTCATAATCATTGCCTTTAATGACCTCTCTTTTTAGCGTCATGCCGACGGATTCAGGTGAAGCTACTAAACGATGGTATATATTTTCAAAGAATATTTTAATTTCGTTATCCTTAAATAAAATGTACCTTCTGCAAACTTATCTCAGTTTTTCGATTCATTGCTATTATATTCTTATTCATTTTTATCATGTTCTTTTTCAAAAGAGATGAATGATTTAAAAAAGGAACATCCATTGAAGACGGATGAGAAAAAGATTCTTTTCGGTTCTCATTACAAAACTAAATTCCTGTATCTACATTCGGTTTACAAAGACTTTGACTCAGGTCTTATCATTGTCTCTTTAACAGTTACTTAAAGTGAAGAGTTTTCTTCTCCATTTCAAAAATTAAGCATGTCACGCTGGAAAGCTTGCGGGGGCCATTCCTCCCATTTTTATTTGCCGGTTCTACATTCTTGTTATCTTAAACGATATTTTCTCTCTATCTGTCTATCTATCTATCTATCTATCTATCTATCTATCTATCTATCCATCTATTTATATATATATGTATATATACCCAATAAATACTTACATATATATATATATATATATATATATATATATATATATATATATATATATATATATATATATGCGTGTGTGTACACATATACATATATATATATATATATATATATGTGTATGAATGTATGTATAATATATACATATAAACATATATATACAGTATATATATATATATATATATATATAAATATAGATAGATAGACAGATAGATATATATATATAGATAGATAGATAGATAGATAGATAGATAGATAGATTGAAAATATAGTTTAAGAAAATAAGAACAAGTAAATAAAAACGGAAAAGAAAATGAAGAGAGAGAGAGAGAGAGAGAGAGAGAGAGAGAGAGAGAGAGAGAGAGAGAGAGAGAGATCTTGTTTTTGAGACTTTAGTTTAACTTCCTTTGACACAGAAACGATCGGATGAACCTCTTGGAGGGTATGCAAATACAAACCATCTGTTACTTTTGTTTGCGATTTGGATACACTCACAAGTAGGTCCC
>NC_089768.1:17952500-17955000 GCF_040412425.1 Macrobrachium rosenbergii | reverse complement strand
ATTCGCTTGAAAAAGTTAATTGTAACAATATTCGGCATCTTAAAAAGAACAACCGCATGAAGTAACGGAGCTCGATTATTCCCACTCGATGAATTACAATGACCACAATCGACTTTCATTTCGTGTCTTTTAGGATGCAATGCTAATTTCGGCTTTGAGGATATACGCGCAAAAAGGACGTGGGGCACGCAACCCACAGGAATAATTTGATGAATAAATGAATCGAGATTAAAAAAAATTGAATGGGAAGCGCCAGTCTCATGCTGGCCATCTTCATGTTCAACTTTTTTCACTTCGATGTCGAATAAAACAAGTAAAAATTACGCCGAAGTTTCTTCGACGCAATCGAGTTTTCTGTACAGCCACTACAGCGTATAATCAAGGCTGCCGAAAATTGATCTGTCTTTCGGTGGTCTCGGTATAATGCTGTATGAGCCGCGCTCCGTGAAACTTTAACCAAGGCCCGGTGGTGGCCTGTCCTATATCGTTGCCAGAAGCACGATTATGACTAATTTTAACTGTAAATAAAATAAAAACTACTGAGGCTAGAGGGCTGTAATTTGGTATGTTTGATGATTGGAGGGTGGATGACCAACATACCAATTTGCAGCCCTCTAGCCTCAGTAGTTTCTAAGATCTGAGGGCGGACAGAAAAAGTGCGGACAGAAAAAAGTGCGGAAGGACAGACAAAGCCGGCACAATAGTTTTCTTTTAAAGAAAACTAAAATGGAGTATTTGAGGCACAGTCTGATATTTTACGCTTTTAAGATTCGTTTAAACCTTTATCTCATTTGTTATGTTCAGCTTTAAACTGACTGCAATAGTTATGAGATCCTTGAAAACTGTCTTGCGTTTATATTGTAGCAGCTGAGTCCCGTGAAGACCAGTTGTGCAATGTTAGATGTTTAAAATTTTATCATTTTCGGTAAAAAGTTTGGCGACAAGATCAGAATATCGTAATACCAGTACCCTTGACCCACTTTTGAAAGCTGCAAACAAGGTCCTATACCAAATGTCTCAATTTCAATTAGAAAAAAAAATAACTTTTGCTGGCGCTACAAAAATCAACCAGCAATTTTGAAAATTGTACGTAAGTGCATTTTGACATCATTGCAAGTCTTATTTTATACCAAAATGTCTCAGTTTCAATTAAAAATATTACTTTTACTGCCGCTACAAAGATCAAGCAACAATTTTGACAATGATAGCAAAGAGGTTCATTTTTAACATCAAGAATAAATGGATGATGAAGAACCTCTGCAATAGACCTACCATGTTCTTTGGTGACAGAGCGGGTGTATAAAGAGTGGAATGTTAGATGCTTTTAATGGTCTCAGTGAAATAAACATATCGCCATTTTTAGTTTTCTGTACAAGAAAGCTATTGTGCCGGCTTTGTCTGTCCGTCCTCATTTTTCTGTCCGCCCTTAGATCTTCAAACCTACTGAGGCTAGAGGGCTGCAAATCGATGTGTTAATCAATCCCCCTCTAAACATCAAACATACCAAATTGCAGCCCTCTAGCCTCAGTATTTTTATTTTATTTAAGGTTAAAATCAGCCATAATCGAGCGTCTGGCAATCATATAGGACAGACCACCACCGGGCCGTGGTTAAAGATTCATGGGCCGCGGCACATACAGCATTATAACGAGACCACCGAAAGATAGATCTATTTTCGGTGGCCTTGATTATACGCCGTACAGAAAACTCGATTGCATTTTTTACTTGATAGTTGTCTTTCTAAAGTCGGTAAATAACAAGCTATGACTATGACGACTATGACTATTTTTTTAGGAAGAGAGAGAAGAGGCCATTGAGCAAAGGTGTTAATGGTGCAGAATTTCTGCTTCACTTTTCTATCATTTTCTATTTTTCTCATAATTCATAAGTGTGCAAAATCTGTACTAAAAAGAATGTTTCTCAAACCTCACGTGAAGTGTATCTTTATTCTACCTTTTCATGATTTTCTGGTGTAGAGATAGTTCATATGCAATATGACTTACGTATTCAGTTCTTATCTCCTATGATGGTTTATATATATATATATATATATATATATATATATATATATATATATATATATATATATATATATATATATATACATACATACATTTATATATATATAAATGTATATACATATGTATATATATGTACGTACATGCATATATATATATATATATATATATATATATATATATATAATATATATATATATATATATATATATATATATATAAAAATATATATATATATATGTATATATATATATATATATAATATATATATATATATATATACAACTAAGGAAAATATACTACAAACAAACACAAAACAGCAAGTTATATATGTCCGCATCATAGATAATTTAAATGTCCACCTGTAAGTTAATTGTATAATTCCGGGGCATTTAATCTTTTATGTTAAAATAATTTGTCCAATAATTTGGTGTCAAGGAAAGCCCATAAAGTTTCTGAATTTGAAAAGAGAAATTAATGGA
>NC_089768.1:17927500-17947500 GCF_040412425.1 Macrobrachium rosenbergii | reverse complement strand
CCATTTAACCTTGCAGCTTCTTCTTCTTCTTCTTCTTCTTCTTCTTCTTCTTTTAACGCGCTTGTTTTCCCATTTGTATGGGGTAAGCACGATGCCTTCTTTTGAAGGACTTTGATTTGGCTACTCTCAAAACTTGAGAACTAAAGAGGCTGTTGACTATTTTCGGACACCTGGAGGAATAGTCTAGAAAAACGACCCTGCAAATGAAGAAGTTCATGTTTTAGTTTTCCGTAAAATAAAACTATTGAGATAGCTTTGGCTGTCCGTCTGCACTTTTTCTGTCCGCCCTTAGATCTTAAAAACTACTGAGGCTAGAGGGCTGCAAATTGGTATGTTGATCATCCACCCTACAATCATCATACATACCAAATTGCAGCCCGCTAGCCTCAGTATTTTTTATTTTATTTACTGTTAAAGTTAGCCATGATCGTGCGTCTGCCAACGCTATAGGACAGGCCACCACCGGGCCATGGCTGAAAGTTTCATGGGCTGCGGTTCATACAGCATTACACGCTGTAAAGAAAACTAGACTGCACCAAAGAAACTTCAGCGTCTCTTTTACTTGTTGTTTGACATTGCTATTCTTAACAGTGATATTGTGCTCTTTTGTCTTTCCCATTCCCAGATAAAGAGGAAGTTCCGATGCCCGGATAAATAGGAAGGGTTGGACAAAGGTAGGGAAAATATTTGCAAAGACAAATTCTGAAATGAGCCGTTGGTCTGGGTTCATTCAAACAGCGATTCCGACTAGGGATTAAACTGAGAAGATGTATTTTACAGTCTCAAAATAAAATCGTGATTTAGGGGTTGACCTTTGCCTTTTGAAGCGATTTATTATACTTTACTCTTTACAGAACTTATCAAGAATCCATGTGCAATTGTCAAAAAATACCTGTCGGAAAATACCACTTTTCAAAACATTTTTAATTCCCGTACAGGAAATTTCTCATTTTTTGAGTAAGCTCATATCCTTTCATTTGCATTTTAAAAAATCTTTTTACTCTGTGAATACATTTTTCTTTTGGTTAGGGCGGACATATTTTATAGATTAAAAAGGCACTGATATCATCTAAAACTTCATTCACTCTCTTTAATGTCTTAAAAGCATTCTCATATTTTTTCGTGTTATATTTGTTTTACATACCTAACTTTATTTTACGTGATTAAACTTTCCCTCCTACATTTATCAGATTGATTTCGAAAATAAAATCTGAGTTTACCTATTTCAAATACCACTTCAAATAGTCAGTGCTGGAGCTTCCAACCCCTTTTTTTTTATTTTAAATACTTTGCCAGAAAGATCAAATAAAAATCAGGACGAAACTGAAACAAAAATTTCTAAAAAAGAAATAGAATGATATCCATTATGGCAGCGAAAACACAAGACTTAAACTTTTTCGAAAATGTTTCATACCCTGATGATAGATCATTTTTCTTCTTTCCTTTTTCCATTAAATGTACATCATCAGATCACTTGGCAATTTCCATTATCTAATAAGCATCTGCTAATTAGAGACCCTGTAAATTATCATGATCACTCATATCTCCGGGCCTCATTAATGAGGTCGCCTGCCGAACGCTCATAGAGAATCCTATATCAAAGAGTGAGCGCATCGTTTTTTATGAAAGCATAATTCAATTATATCGTATGGAAATATGTATGAGGAACCTGGAACTAGATTTGAAAGGTCCCACCCCAACTTTAAACGGGAACTAAACAAGTAAAGAATGCGCCGAAGTTTCTTCGGCGCAATCGAGTTTTCTGTACAGCGTATAATGCTGTATGAAACTCTCAGCCACGGCCCGTGAAACTCTCAGCCGCGGTCCATGAAACTTTCAGCCACGGCTCGATGGGGGCCTGTGTTGTTGGCACCTGTAGCGGTGCCAGATGCACGATCATGGGTAACTTTAACCTTAAAGAAAATAAAAACTACTGAGGCTAGAAGGCTGCAATTTGGTATGTTTGATGATTGGAGGATGGATGATCAACATACCAATTTGCAGCCCTCTAGCCTGAGTAGTTTTTAAGACCTGAGGGCGGACAGAAAAAGTGCGGACGGGCAGACAAATAGCCACCTCAATAGTTTCCTTTTACAGAAAATTAAAAGGATGAAAAAAATTCCTGCAAGAGTAGTCCTGCAATACTTCTGGGGATTAAGGAACGAAAATATGTGGAAAGTCGAGGTATGTAGACAATACAGCGTCCTTAACAATATGTATTAACCTTAAAAGTGCTTCTCACGATGTCTGAGAATTAAGCACAGTGCAACCTCTCCTTTGCTTTATAACATCTATACGAGTATATATGACTAAACAAAAGTACTGTAATTTTAATTTTAGAAAATTAAAAGGAATTTTTTTTTTCATTTTAGGAAATTAAAATACAATTTTTCATCTTCGAAAATTAAAAATTAATTTTAAAATTTCTTATTTTACAAAATTAAAAATTACAAAAAATTCTTAATTTTGGAAAATAAAAAATTTTATGTAACTTCGATCGCTACTGATATCCAGCACATATCAGGGCCGTAAAAAGCGTAAAGCATTCTTGCATGGGCACCAGAGCAATATATATTATATATATATATATATATATATATATATATATATATATATATATATATATATATATATATATATATATATATATATATATATATATATATATATATATATATATATATATATATATATATATATATATATATATATGTGTGTGTGTGTGTGTGTGTGTATGTATGTATGCACATGTGTGTGTACGTGTGTGTGTGTTTTTGCGTTTCTTATGGGCTCCTTTTATTAGATATATATATAATACATATACATACTGTATATATACATAAATATCTTGTTGTTTTCAGCGAGTGCTCTAGCTATGACTAGTCACAGTAATCTATCAAGTACTGATTCACCGCACGTAGGACAGCAGGGGCACCTTGGATTTTTCAACAAATGGTGTAATCACTCAAACAACACTCAGCCGCACCCTTCATAACCTCCCTCTCTCTCTCTCTCTCTCTCTCTCTCTCTCTCTCTCTCTCTCATGCACCCCAGGAAGAATTCGGGACCTCCTGCACGCATGCGCTTGTCAGGTACAAACACCTAGACAAGTAAAGCACACGTTTGAATGAATCATGTTCACTCTCAGCTGAAACAAGCATGTGATGAAAGCTGTAAATAGACGACATGGAGCAAATAAAATAATCAGATAGGTGACAATTGACTTCCTGATATGAAAAAGTTGGCAGTTCATTATTCGAGTGGATACGCTGGAAATTTGACCGTTCGTATGTAAGTTTATTTCAAAGGAAAGTAAAAAAAAAAACGCATACACACACATATATGTATATATATAAATATATGTGTATACGTATACATATGTGTGTGTATGTATGTATATATATACATATACTCGTATAAAATGAGAGAGAGAGAGAGAGAGAGAGAGAGAGAGAGAGAGAGAGAGAGAGAGAGAGAGAGAGAGAGACAGACAGACAGAGAAAATAATTTAACTGGTTTTCAGCAAAGCTACACTCAGGCTCTAAACCCATTGAAGGCATGATATCTTTGTAGAATAATGATCAAGTTTTGTAAAAACGGCCTTCGTAGCTAAACGAACAGATTCATAAATAACAGTGACGATTATAGGTCCCTTTCGAAATCATAATCATATTTATTCATGCAAACAAATACACTCCCCACGTAACTTGACTTCTATGTAGCCTTATTCAAGGAACGAAATATTCATCATCAAAATAGGTCATCACTGGAATTTTCTTGGAAAAAACTAACTGTAGTCCAGGCGTATTTCATCAGCAAAGGTCAAACATCTAGACTTGTTATTGATAACAAAAGCCAGCTTGTGGAAAAAACTGACAAATTAATGGAATTAACAAACCGCAAACTCTGGGGATATACGTATTTTCACAGCGCTGTAACTATTCCTGTCTTTGAAATAATGAAGAAGTAAAGTTACTTTTGTCTTTCTCCAGTTATCAAAATTGGACATTGCGCCACCATTAAGCGTAATGCAATATACCTAACTTTTTTCCTGGAGGGACAATACTCACCTCCTTCGGTTTTTTTCTTCTTCACGTTCTTTTTTAGTGTTTCATGTCTTTTTTAGTTTTCCGTAAAGGAAAACTATTGTGCCGGTTATGTCTGTTCGTCCTTACTTTTTTATGTCCTCACTTTTTCTGTCTGCCATAAAATCTTAAAAACTACTGAGGCTAGAGGGCTGCAAATTAGTATGCTGGTCGTCCAGCCTCCAATCATCGAACATACCAAATTGCAGCCCTCTAGCCTCTGTGGTTTTTATTTTATTTAAGGTTAAATTTAGCCAAAATCGTGCTTCTGGCAACTATATAAGACAGGCCACCACCAGGCCATGGAATGTTTCATGGGCCGCGGCTCATACAACATTATACCGATACCACCGAAAGATAGATCTGTTTTCGGTGGCCTTGATTATACGCTGTACAGAAACTCGATTGCACCGAAGAAACTTCGGCGCATTTTTTACTTATTTTTATGTGTAAACAAAAAGGGCTCAGAGACAAATGCTTGTATATGAGTTTTCTTGTTTAAGTAGAGAAGGGAGACATGACGTCTGAAACAGTTGCTATCTACACCTGCGCTTGCATTGAAGCATTCACGTTACTGAAAGTTAACGAAACTACTATTTCCAGAAGGCGTTCATTCCCTTGTTGTCACTAGTCATCAAGAAGACTACAGCAAAGAGCAAAATGAAGGCGAATAACAGAATTAATGCTTTATGGTTCCTTGGTTGTATTTACTATTATTATTATTATTATTATTATTATTATTATTATTATTATTATTATTATTATTATTATTATTATTATTCAGAAGATGAACCATATTCATATGGAACAAGCCCACAGTGACCATTGACTTGAAATTCAACACTCAAGTTTCCTGCTGTGTCCTTTTGGAGCATAAATGACCTTAACGTCATTCTTCACTTCTAATTTATAAAACCAAAGCAACTATTCAAGCATAATAGACCTCGATTAAGGTTGAAAAATGTGCCTTCTTAAATAATTATACCATCATTTGATTCTCCCTAAAATTTATTTCAGTCTTAACGTACACTCATCCGCAATGACAATATGGTGATTTCTATATTAAATTCGGTAATCATCGTTATGATTTCAGGTACTAATTTGCAATCGACACTGTATACAGATAATGACTGTCTGTAGTATATGTAGTTATAATAATAAGAACAAAAAAACTTCAACGATACCTATTCTGATGAACAGGTACTGTCATTTGGCACCTACATTACGTAATGCAATCATGATAGCTTATGCATTATTAAAGACATTTTGCAGTCATGGATTATCAAAAGTATTTTGCTTGTTGAAATGATAAATATAATAAAGGTGGCTGCAGGAAGTAATTCATAGCAAACTAAAAAAGGTGAAATACTGCAATCTTCATAGGCCGTCTCCGCAGAGCAGAAACCTCTAATGATGAAAGAAAAGAGCTAAACTTTTGAATCCTGAGCTCACCTGTGACCCTGAAACTAAATCAAGGTAAAAAAAAAAATTATGGGCGGAGAATAACTACCAGGGGGGAAAATGCATTCCAATTTTACTGAGACCTTGAAAAAATAGTTCAAGATCAAAAACTAGTTTCGAAAAATAGTCACCAGTCCCTGTAACCCTACTTTGTTTTATCATAACCAGATAAGAATAAGGATGAAATATTGACATCTGTGAACTAGAAAAAGTCGACTAACCTAAAAACTATCGCAGTAAATCAGTCACCAACATGAAGTTACCTATCTGCCAAGTTTCATCGAACTCAGAGAAAGTCGATTGTGGAAAGAGAGCAATTGTACCCTTTAAACTGGCCTGTTGCTTTGAAAAATATTCTGGTAAAATAACAGCCAATTCCCAAGGCACCTACCTACTAAATTTCATTAAAATCAGAGGAAAATCAAATTTTATCTTTAGACATTAAAATCAGAGGAAAATCAGATTTTATCTTTAGACTGGCCTGAGTCATTTAGAAACAGGTTATGGTAAAAAAAGGAAAAAAAAAACCGTTTGGTAAAATTGCCCACTAACCCTAAATCCAACAATTAACCAAGTTTGATCAGAATTTAAGAGAAATGAAATGGTCAACTTTATACTTATTTATTACAGAAAACCAGTTCAAGGACAAAAGTGATTAAAACCCTACTTTCGAATTCTAACCACCAGAGAACTCTTACTATTAGGTTCTTGGGTCTGGAGAAAAAAAAATATAAATCATTATATCTGAATTCATTTGTGACCTTGAATATAGGTTAAATGATTGCAAACGTCCATTACATCAAAATCAGAGAAGATAAAAAAAAAATACTAAAATGGTAATGATAATGATGATTCCTTACCACTTAGTAAAAAAATGATAACAATGCATCTATAATAAAGACGAAAGCAATAAAATTCACTGCAGTGACTGTGAAATCTAAAATAATAATAATAATAATAATAATAATAATAATAATAATAATAATAATAATAATAATAATAATAATAATAATAATAATAATAATCCCCTGACGAAGGGCAGGAGGAATCAACAATTCGGTAATATCCATTCAATACGCTTTTGGTTATTGTTAACGAAAGAGTAAATCACATGAATTCAGAACACCAGAACGTTGAACAGTAAAACTCTTAATGTACAGAAATACGAAAATGTCCTGAGTAAGCAGCTTTGGCCAGCACAAATTGCTAAATTAACTAAATGTCGAAAAGTTGGAAAAGTCAAAGGTTATGAAGAACTGCGGTTGCCAGCTCTCATTTAAAAAATCAAAAAATATGAAGTTATCGAAAATGACAGACATAAGTTTAAATATTGAGAATGGAAAAAGTATTTAACTGAGAGACAATTTAAGTTTCTTTTTGTATGTGAATGACCATGAGAGAACAGAAATTAGAACTGAAAGGCACCACTAAAAAGATGGTCAAATTACTTGTTAATAAACCAACCACAGTTAGCCTCATAATGAACGATTTTACATCTCAAATATTTCTTGATTTCCACAGAACAGAACCAGTTATCATTTTGAATCCAAATGGTACATAGATTTAAAACTACGGAATACAAAGGGCAGCGTTCAATGAGTGAAAGAGAAATAAACTTAGACAAACTACATTACTATCTTTCTGCGCTCTGCTTCGAGGCATTTCTCCTTAAAAGGTAGTTTCCTTTCCAAGAAGAATAAAGAATAAGATTATATTATATTAGTTGGTTAAACACCAAAAACAGAACTCGTACGTACGATAACGTTGTGTGACCATGAAACATATATCATTAATTACACAGACATAGTCATACAGGCAAACAATTACTGACAAACACATACACATACATATATATATATATATATATATATATATATATATATATATATATATATATATATATATATATATATATATACAGTATATATACATATAGGTAGATAGATATAGAAATAGTATATATTTTATATATGTGTGTGTGCGTGTTGTTATGTCTCTAAGAAAAACACATTAGGAGTAAGCCTCTGCCAGTTCATCCTTTATCTACAAAATTAAGGATGAATCTGGTACAGAAAACTTCCATGTCACCGACCGCTAGATACTCCCGTAGCAAGTCAGTGCAACTAGCGTTCACAGATGCTAGACACCTATTCAAAACACCTTTTTTGAAAACTATTTACCTGAACTTGTTTAGTTTCCTTTTCCTCCTTCATCCCAAACATTTAGAATTCCAGTCTTTTCTTTTACCATCTCTCGTCCTCCATTCTCTGCACATGACCATACCACCTCAAAGCTTTCTGAACCATCCTCTCACCTGTGCAAAACTTTCTACCTCATCGAATATGTACATCTCTCATCCTTTCAACCTACTTAGAAAATATGCCATGCAGACAATTATTCTTAATAATGTCTATCTCTTTCCCTCTTCCTCATTCTTACCCAGCATCCCCACTTCGCTTCCTTAAAGTAAAATTGGTTTATCATTACCCACATGCATGACAAATTTTTAGTTTTCTGTAAAAGAAAACCATTGTGCCGGCTTTGTCTGTCCGCACTTTTCCTGTCCGCCCTCAGATCTTAAAAACTACCGAGGCTAGAGGGCTGAAAATTGGTATGATGATCATGCACTCTCCAATCATCAAACATACCAAATTGCAGCCCTCTAGCCTCAGTAGTTTTTATTTTATTTATTTTATTTAAGGTTAAAGTTAGTCATAATCGTACTTCAGGCAACAATAAAGGACAGGCCATTTTTACTTGTTTACTTGTTTACTTTTTTACTTGTTTTATATTTAAAAGCTTTATGATTAATTGCATGCTTTAGTGTTTAGCTGTGCAGACATTAACTGAGGTGTGTAAACTGAAGGAACTCAAAAAAAAGCGAGGGAAAGCAAATGCTTTTTTCTCTTCAGCCTAAAATATATGAGAGGACATTAAAAAAAATTTTAGTCAAGGAAATCATGGCTAGTCTGTCAAAATTCCTAAATCATTCATCTCCCTCAGATAAGACAGTTATCCGCAGTCAGACTCCTTTTTTTATTTTTAACGATCCAGCTTTTCTACCTGTTCCTTTCATTACCTGGCTGAGTTATTAAAGAGAGTCCAGGCGATGACTCACGTTTTTACATTTGGTTTCCTGCGAAAGAAGATTACTGGTTGCGTTCCTGAGACCCGAGGCTTTTCATCGAGTTGATAAATGATAGGATGGGATCTATTCTCTACACTCTTTTCGTGAAAACATTTTCCTTCTTTTTTCACTAAAATCTGACAGTGTTTGCTTGCTGGCTTTTGATGGAAGAGGCATATACCTGTTTTAAGTCTCGTGGTCCTAATTTTCGTTTCTTCATGCCTAAACGATAGTTTATTACTAAGAAATGACGTGTGCTGCCATCTACTTTCGACAGTAGTAGTAGTAGCGGTGGTGTTCGTGGTGACGGCTCAGTACTAATGGCATTAATAACAAGAGTGAACTTTAAAATGAATAAAATTGGTACATGGCAATATAGATACATCCAACTTCGTTATCTAACCTAATCTACAATCTGATATAGAGGTAAGCTGTATAATCGTGAAAAAAGCAGTAACTCTATGTAGAATAATCTTCACATCAATTAGTAGTTGTCTCACACAGAACAGTGGAGATTACCATTAATGATATGACAGACTCATTAAGAACCCCTTGATAATCTCTACTCTATTATCTCTTCAGCACAAAATGTTCAGGTAATACGCATCCATAGTGAAGGAAATAACTAACAGTAATGTAGCTCAATCTATGCAGGTCTTCGGGAAGAAAAACTCCACTCTAAATAGGTCACACGGAATAGGCCTACTGCTTCTTTCTTGGAGATCTAAAAGACTAAATGCTTGGGGATAAGTCGTCCTTAAAAGAGAAGAAATGGAAGAGTTTATACTAAGGAATATGTAAGCAGAAATACAACTGCCGTGAGAAATTTGAGCCACAGTAAAACATCTAACCACTAAAATACAGAAAATCAGAAATAAACATTTACCAAGCAATTGTTTATGGGCAGGTTTGGATCTTTCTTTAAACGGGTTTGGATGACGGGAACTAGTTAACTTCATCTGGTTATGTTTCACTGTTTCGTATTCAAGATGAGACCCGTATCTAAACAGAAATTTTAACTGCCCCAGATTAAGATTTTCATTGCCCATCCAGAACATAATAACTAAGAGTCACGTCTCATGTTCAGTCTCTTTAAGAAAAACAATACAACGGGAGTTTCGCAAATCATTTAACTGACGACTGCAGGAAAAGACAAGAATGAAAAATGAATAACGTGATTGTAATCACAAAGTAATCAATAGGCTTATAATAAAAATTGTGAAAGAAAAGTGTCATCGGATCGAGATACCCACTAAATGGAGATTGTAGTCGCTTGACACCTGTTACATGAAACAGCCCATATCACCTCTGTTAGCAAAACATTTGTCAATACTGTATCTTTCAGATAAAAACCCGCTAAGCAATAATAGTAAAACAATTGCCAGTAGAGTACTTACCAGTTCAAGAAAAGTATTTGCAGATTTGTTACCCATCGCAAATGAAAAAAGCTGCCCGCATGTATCTATCGGTTAACGATATATTTGCCAATATATTACCTTTCGAAAAGGCAACAGCTGTTAGCAAGGCATTTTTTGGGGGAGAACGGGGCTACACTGTGGAGGTGAAGAAGAGGATCCAGAAAAGTAGAAGGAATAGAGTCGTCGATTCGATGCAACAGCTTTGATTTGATTCTTACAAGAAAAGGAACAGAAGAAGCAGCCCAAAACATTAAGAGAAGTATTCCCAAGACGAACGGAAATGTTAGCTTGCATTATTAAAAAAACCCTTCTTATTATCTATAAGGACATATAGCAAGAATTGATATATATTCTCTCCAAACCAAAGTCACCTTGAGCTGGGTACCACAGATGTGATAAAAGAGAAGAGCTCGCTTCAACTTCCATCGAGCCTAATAAAAGAATTGGACGTCGAGTGACTGGACGGAAATGGAAACTGTTTTGTGGAATTCTGAATTCATCGAATGCAATGTGCTGTCGAGATCAGGAGTGATCTACAGTACAACGGAAGAAAAAAACTATTCTAGATTGAATATATATATACATATATATATATATATATATATATATATATATATATATATATGTATATCAGAAAAAGCTGAGAGATAAACATCTTTAATATCATGCGGTGTGGAATGGTTGGTTGTGGATATTAGATAAAGGCATGGTGACGCAACGGAAACTTATGAACCGGCGTGTAAGACGTATTCACTCTCTCTCTCTCTCTCTCTCTCTCTCTCTCTCTCTCTCTCTCTCTCTCTCTCTCTCTCTCTCTATATATCTATATATATATATATATATATATATATATATATATATATATATATGTATGTGTGTGTGTGTGTGTGTGTATGTGTGTGTGTATGTTAATTCACAAAACGTATGAATGTTTGTATGTCTGTATGTATACCTGCATGTATGTATTTTAGGACGCACCTCAATCTGGTGCTTTCCTGCTTTCCTCCAACACACACACACACTATATAAATAAATATATAAAATATATATTATATATATATATATATATATATATATATATATATATATATATATATACATACATACATACATACATACATACATACATACATACATATTCATCATAAGCTAATAACTGTAATAAGAAATCTCCAGATTCATATGAAAAATAGTATATAGCTCCAACTTTTTGCGAAATTTTTAACGTTCGTTTTCTCAGTTATAGCTACCAGAGCCATTGATCGTGAACAGAGTAAACAGTATATATAATCCATACCTCTTTGGTAACATAATGGCTCTTACGACGTAAAACTGCCTCGTCGAGCACCAGTTGAACGCAAAGAGGTTCTTATCAAATCAGATTATACCAATTTCTGTAATGCTAAGAAAATTACCGTATTACAAATACACTTTCATGAAAAATTCCTTGAGTCTCTCTCTCTCTCTCTCTCTCTCTCTCTCTCTCTCTCTCTCTCTCTCTCGTGGCGTAAGTGTTTTGACGATAATAACTAAAATTTGGCAAGAGCATATTTCATAATTCCTCCAATACTCTGTCATCTAAACAAATAAGATAAAAAAAAGACAGGAATGTCGAAGACAATTTATAAGGGACAATATTAAAAACGCCTTCTTGAGAGAGAGAGAGAGAGAGAGAGAGAGAGAGAGAGAGAGAGAGAGAGAGAGAGAGAGAGAGTACACATCACAGATCTTGTTATTTCATGAAAACTGCAAATACCGCTGAGAGCTCAGTGGCAACATCACATAACAATCATCGTTTTTCTTTATAAAAGTCAAATGTCTGTGACCTGACCCATTTCGGAACATACTTCATCATTTTACGCATTTCCAGAGGGAAGCGAAGATACTGAAACGGTTCAGAGAGATGAAATCCAGCACGCACGGCTTCTCGAATTACATTTTCTTCCTTTCTGCGAAACAAACGACGCGTTTCAATTATCTGATGCAACTGTTTCTCGAGCGGATTTTTTTCTTATTGTTCTCCGATGATTTCTGTCCTAGAATTCTCTTCTTTCTTTTTTTTCTTTTTTGAACCTTTCCGAAGCTGTTGAATGACCTCTCTGTGGTCATTGGCATTACAAAATCATGTCGTGTTCAACCGTTGTATTCTTGATTACAGAGGTAGCTTAAAGTGAAACTTTTTGTAACGCTCTTTCCCATTTTCAACCCAAATTATTCGTTTGTGGTGTAACTGGCCCTTGTCTTTGAGACGCCAGTGTAAGTTAAATCCACCAATCAACTAATCAAGCAATCAGTCAGTCAATTAGCCATCATGTTCATCAGGTTATTTCAGATTTGTGCTTATTGTTTGAGAATGTACTTTCAGACATGAGTGAAATTTACAGTGAATATTAATCTCAGTGTGAGCTGAATGTTTTCTAAAAACATCATAACCAAAACCAATATGATTTGGCAAAAGTTCTGAGAGAAAAAGAGTAATTTTTTAAATAACAAATTATACATTCATATTCGTTGCTTTACATCCTCCTTCATAATTCAAAATCGATCATTCACTTAACCGTAACACTATGGCAGACTTTTCAAAAGAGATTGACTTGAACATCCTAATTCTGACTCGATGGTATTCCTCCTCCGATAATTATTGGAACGTCGGGAATGCTCAAGGGAGCGGTCAGTTAGGGGAGATACGGGCTTTTGATAACTCGAGGACGATTAAGTAGTGATGTTATTGATGTTCATCGTTGATTGATGCTGAAGACCCGAAACTGATTTAGAAGTCCGTGGAATAACTAAAGACTCGTAAAATGTATTTGCCTGAAATGACATATTGTCGATGAGACGAAATCAATAGCAGACGGGAAGACTAACAGAGGGTGCGTCTTATGATTTCGTCAATAGATATTAAAGCGAATGAGAACAATAATTAGCCCTGATTTCAGCTAGAATTATCCTCCCCTCTACATTTAATTATAATAGTACTTGCGCCATGACCGTAATATGCACGCGATTCAGTAAGAGTTGTTAAGAGTCATTGCCAAAGTTAATTAGCTACTGGATATCTGCTGCGCGAGATTCAACGGCTTTTGTGATCTTAATTCAGCTCTTATTGCTAAGCACTCGGAAGCAAATGTCTAAATGCAAGATACTTATAATTATTCAGTCTCCATTCGAATAACTCGGAGACAAAACATAATCATTACTTATTTATATAGTCTACTGGTCACTTTTACCAAAAACGCATATAATTGCAATGACCACAATGCCCTCTTAACTTCCCGAATTCTCCACACTTTTTGGAAATGCTACCCTAGCCAGTACAAAGCCTGTGATCCAAACGCACGGTATAACGAGGTAACGCTGCCGTCCCGACCACGAGTAGAATCACTACTTTATTGATAACTGATTAGCTTGGCAAAATAAGCCCCGCTGCAATGAAAAACCGGAAATACTACCAACTAGTCTGTTTATTCAAAAAGGGGTCACAAAAAAGGAAAATCAGTCAAAAACCCAATTAAAATACCGGTGTCTGCTGCAATGAAAAACCGGAAATACTACCAACTAGTCTGTGTATTCAAAAAGGGGTCACAAAAAAGGAAAATCTGTCAAAAGCCCAATTACAATACCGGTGCTTGTACCTGAAAGCTTTGTGCGATTTTCCATTTTTAGTAAATAAAGGAGGGAGAGTGACCGCGACGGACTGAGTGATGGAGGATTTAAACTTCATCTAACAGGAGTAAGGATGATTTATTAATTCAGTAATGGAAGATTAAACCTTGTCTAAAAGAAGTACGGAAGATTTATTAATCCAGGGATGGAAGGTTTAAACTTCATCTAACAAAAGCAAGGCTGATTTATTAATCCAGTGATGGATTAATAAATCAGAAGTAAGGATGATTTATTCATCCAAAGTCAAAGGATTAAACCTTTCTAACAGAAATAAGGATGATTTATTAATCCAGTGATGGAGGATTCAACCTTATCTTACAAAAGTAAGGATGATTTATTAACCCAGTAATGGAAGATTTAAACCTTGTCTAAAAGGAGTAAGGAAGAATATTAATCCAGGGATGGAAGGTTTATACTTTATCCAACAAAAGTAAGGATGATTTATTAATCCAGTGATGGAGGATTTAAACCTTATCTAACAGAAGTAAGGACGATTTATTAAAGCAACGACATAGGATTAAACATTTATATCAGAAATAAGGATGACTTATTAATCAAGTGATGGACGATTCAAACCTTATCCAACAGAAGTAAGGATGACTTATTAATCCAGTGATATAGGATTCAAACCTCATCTACCAGAAGTAAGAATGATTTATTAATCCGGTGATAGAGGATTAAACCTCATCCAAAAGAAGTAAGGATGATTTATTTATCAAGTGATAGAGGATTGAACCATATCTGACAGAAGTAAGGATGATTTATTAATGCAGTAATGGAGGATTTAAGCCTCATCTAACAGAAGTAAGGATGATTTATTAATCTAGTGATGGAGGATTTAAACCTTATCTAACAGAAGTAAGGATGATTAATTAATTTAGTGATAGAAGATTAAACCTCATCTAACAGAAGTAAGGATGATTTATTAATCCAGTAATGGAGGAATTCATTCTTATCCAACAAAAATAATGGTAATTCATTCATTCGACCAAGGTTTTAATAGCAGCAAAACTGTTGATTGAACCACTTTTTATCCATCGGATAAACATGAGAGATTAATTTTTTAATGAAAAACGAAAGAAAATGACAATGAAATAATAAAAGGTCACAAGAAAATTGCTATATTTCTAAAAAAACAAAAATAGTCTTTTACTTAAATGAAGTCATTCTTCCCTAACAAAAAAATTCAAATTCTTCTAAAGGTCGTAAACATACACATACATCAAATTCTTTGCAAAATGTTGATTGAAACCACTGAAATATGTTTGGCCATAATTTCCTCCGCAATATTAAGTGAAAACTCAAACTAGTAAGCAAAAATATAATTGTCTATTAATATTCCTTTAAACCTGATCGATAAATATGCTCCAAAGTTTGGCTGGCTTGTTTTTTTGAAAAAAGGAACCAAAGACACCTTATTCAGTGCTCGTATCGTGGCATATATTCCCCGATGTTGAACAAATTTTATCAGAAAATCACCTTCGGTAAATTCATATGACGTGGGTCAACGTTTTCATATTTTCTTCCTCATATCACATCTTGTCCAACATTCAATTTTTTATGTGACCTTTTGGTAATAAAAAAAAAAGCAACGTAGAAACGTAGAAATAATTTCTGCTTCTGCTTATTTTATATATATATAAATATATATATATGTATATATATATAAGTATATATATATATGTGTGTGTGTCTGTGTGTGTATACATACATATATATGTGTGTGTGTGTGTGTTTGAGAACTCAAGTTAAATTACCGTAATTAGATGACCTAAAAGAATGAATAGACGAATTCTCTGAGGTTGAACAAGTAATCAATATAAGGTTAAGAGAACCTTTCCCAAGTTCTAGCCCTCTCTATGAAATAAAGAATCACAGAAACAACTCTTCAAGAGAACTTCGCAGAAGAAGGAGAAAATGGAAATAAAAAAGAACACCTCACTCCTTAACCTGTTTTGTCCAGAGTAAACAGAACCCTTGGCTTATCGAAACATTTCTCGTTGAGGGCAATTCTGTGTTAGGCATTTGTGTACACAGGATTAGGTATGGGTAAGCGTGAGCCTGCCTCTGAACTCTCCCTGGGGATGTTGCCGTAGGGTTGCCCTGTTAGGAATATGGATTATCGCAGCGTGAAGGAGCTCATAGATGTGGAAGATGTTGTTCGACCGAGAAAAGGACCTTCCAGCTTGACAACATTATTTTGGATAATCACGACAGGTTTTCCCCACATAAGTTCAGTGGACACTTGATTAAGATGGAAAGATGCTACAGGTGAAGGTTATGAGAAAATAGGAACACTGTAAAGTCAAGAGGATATCTTACACATTTGCAAACACAAGAAAAATATATCAGTTTATCAGGCACTGGAATATATATACAAGCACTAGCTGATACACAAATACATATAAAAAAAATATATATATATATATATATATATGTGTGTGTGTGTGTATATATGTGTGTGTGTGTGTGTGTGTGTGTGTGTGCATGTCTGCGAGTGCGTGTGTATACATTAAGCTGCAAATTGGTGTATAATACCCGATTCACTCTACCTCAGGAATGAAATATTTGTGAAAATAAAAAATTTAATGGTGTATGTGACAAAAGTTCATAAATATATATATATATATATATATATATATATATATATATATATATATATATATATATGTGTGTGTATATATATATATATATATATATATATATATATATATATATAATGTGAACAAGAGCAAAATTGTGAGGGTAAATGGAATTTAAGAAAATATTGCAATTAATGTTAAATCGAATGGTTGAAGAATTAAATAGGTTCTGTTCTACATGCAATCGAAAGTAAATATAATAAGTGATGTAGGGTGAGAGATGATGTGAGCCACAACATTGGTGAGGAAAGAAAAAAGGCGGCAGGGCGTATGCAAAAGACTGGGAAGAGAGTTGAATTGCCTGCGGAGGCCTTGGTGGGAATGTATGATGGGATTGTCGAGCTATCGCTGACATATCCTCAAGAGGGTGGAGGGTGATGCCACCTTAACTCAGCATAAGTCCCAACCTCGGATACATAAGGAGAGTTGGAAACAGGAAAGTCATCTGTCCGTTAAACTCCTCCCAAAACCAATTATGAAATGAACCGTTCAAGACAGAAACAGCTACAGGAGGCTCATTAAAGACAAAGACCTTGACTGAGGGATTAGCCTGAGTAGTTTTGCTATCACTCCTTTAAGGAAGGGAAGTGTGGATGTTGAATGCGGAGGACAAGAAGAGACTGAAGAGTTTAAGATGAACAGTTTATGTGGTACATGCAGCATAAGATGAATTGATGAGAAGACCTAGAGAGGTTTGGGTAGGTTGTGTGAAAGAGATACTGGAAAGGAAGACCTTCTGTAGGGGTAAGATGCGGTTAATGTTATGAAAATTTTACTGGACAAGGATGGAACAGACGATTCAGGAGTTGAGGTGTAAATTTGGCAGTGAACATTGAGCTTATTTTTGGGGGCTACTTCCTGTCAGATGGCCCAATGGCATAATATTATATATATATATATATATATATATATATATATATATATATATATATATATATATATATATATATATATATAGATATATATATATATATTTATATATTCGAGATAAATCTATATTTTGTTTATATATATATATATATATATATATATATATATATATATATATATGTGTGTGTGTGTGTGTGTGTATATGTATATATATATATATATATATATATATATATATATATATATATATATATATATATATCGTTTATAACTTGTAAAATGAAAGTGAAGGATAAACCAATTTTTGAAAAATCTACCGAGTGCCAAAATTACATTTTGATAAAACACATGTACGAAAAACGTCTTGAATCTTCCCTTATTTTTGCTGATTTATCTGCGAATCTTTTTTTTTTTTTTTTTTTTTTTTTTTTTTTTCTAGCGCCCATCTGTGTATTTTAGGCTTGACAGGATAATCTCTGAACAATGACTAAAACGTTCATAGAAAAAATTATATATGAAATGGAATTATACCAAAGAACTATTGAAACTATCCTAATTCATATGTAGAAACACAATTCATCGGGTAGAATCAGTATAACTAAGACCCTGACGACGTTCATCTCTTTCTTGTTTTAAAGCTTTGACTTATTGGCTGAAATATTCAAGGAAAAAAAATCCTGATAACTAGCTCCAAATCTATTCCAAAGCGAAATAAAGCATGAATATACCAAGCAAGGGAAATTTTGTATGACTGCAGAGGAAACTAACACAAAAAAAAAAAAACTTTCCCGAGAGAAAGCTAAGTGAGAAAAAGAGAAAGTCGAAATTTCAGTGTCCCATATCACGAATGTTATATAACACATAACGAAGTCGAGAATCGTGACAGACAGACGACAATAGTAAGACAAGTCCGTGTAGGCCTATCATATTTGCAAGCTTTCACTCTTAAAATAAAAAGTTTTTTAAACCTTTTTCCCAACGTTCTTTCGCCTAAAACCTTGAAAAGCTACTGATTTCCTCTCTCTTTCTCTGTCTTTATCTCTCTCATTCGTAGCCATCAAACTGATAAAAAAAAAATCTTGACATGATAAACATGCATGCACTAAAAAAGATAAAGTTAATAGAATTTATAGCATTTACTCCTAAATAAATATCAAATATCCACAATAAATGTCATTCGCCTAAACTCAAAAGCGTGTTCATTCTGGTATCGTGGGCGCTTGGAAAACAGAAATAAATAGTATTAATTATCCTTTTCAAAAAATGAATAATTAAACCGTAATACCTGTCGCTGATAGCTATGGATTTTGGGACTGAAATAAACCGTGATGTATACGGTAAATCTTTTATGATCAACGGTATTGGAGCTATTTATGACTTAGACCTTGATATATGAGCCATAAATTACAGTATCTTCTTTATTCGTGTCATGAGCGTTCGTCTAATGTAATTTAATCAAGTTGCTGTCTTTCTTATATTAAACGGCGAAATAGGAACCTTGTTAATTAAGGCTTAATTAGATCTAATTAGCAATAATCCCGGATGAGTTATCCGGAGTGTGTACACGCGCACACTCGTTCATATGTACGTAAAGTGCATAAAAATATATATATATATATATATATATATATATATATATATATATATATATATATATATATATATATATATATATTTAATTACATATAAATATATGTATACTATAATATGTATATATACTATATATATAGTATGTAGATAGATATATTTATATATACATATATACTGTATGCATTTATATATTATATATATGTATATATATATGTATATATATATATATATATATATATATATATATATATATATATATATATATGTCGTTGCAGATCGTGCAGATTGCGTCATTCAGGGCAGCCTAGAGTAAAAGCAGTGTGAAAACCTGCACAGCCCAACCTACTCAGCATCCACACGAATAATAATTTTAAAAAATGAATGAACAAGGCCTGACAATCATCACCTTTCCTTTAACCTTTGTGCACCGTTGTGCACGGTTTTCCAAGAACCGTGAATACATTCCCTGTATGCCATAAATGTTTATTTTGTGATGGTAGCAGTACAGCGCCTCAGAGTAGATCGTACTCTATCCTCATGTTGAGTTTAGAGCGCTTAACGGGTGTATGCAGGAGCAACGGAATTTGGTAACATATAAACAGAAATTCAGAATATGTTTTAATATTCTAGTCTGAGCAACGATCAAGAAAGGGCACAAAAAAACACATCAAATGAAAAAACGACAAAAAGCCGAGTTTCCTCTTCAACTACACTAATACCTAAAACGGAGCCATAGGCATCTAAGGTTGAAATAAATAGTAAATTCCTATGGGAAATAAAACAAACGGAACATGAACAGTAATCTCAATAGATATTAAATTACTAATGGATGAGAAATACAGTGGTCTCTGGCAACGATCTTCAAAGAAATATTCTTTTTGGTGATAATCGGTACATGATACTCATGAATAAAAACAAACACTCATCAATTCTCATCCAAATATTGTAAGGACATTTCCATAGTTCAGTGGTATAATATCAAACACAGTTCGTTTACTTACTTATTCACAGGTAACACTTTAGATACACGTTAACGTATTAACCCAGTGGGAATCACTGCTAGGTCATTATTTTATCACTTTCTGGCATAATAATTACACTTTTTCATATGTACACCAACAATGTGCAGATCAGTGGAAAT
>NC_089768.1:17872500-17922500 GCF_040412425.1 Macrobrachium rosenbergii | reverse complement strand
TTCTCGTCTCAGCTGCTGCGGAGTCCTTCCGCCCATAGCAGCTCTCTCTTCCATTAACAATATGCAGTTCGAGTCACATCCATTTCAGGGGGTCTCCGGTTATCACACGGACTCCGGAATCAGTTTTGGGTCATCAACATCGATCAACGACGAACAGCGCCGTGTAATCGTCCTCGAGTCATCAAAGGAAGCTTCGTCTTCCCCATTTGTTTGCTCTGCTGAGCATTCCCTGTGTTCCAGTAATTACTCGAGGAGGAATATCAGAGGGCCAAAACTCGAACGGTGATGCCAGTCTCTTCTGAAATGCTCATCATTGAGTTGTACACAGAGGAGCTGAACGTTTCCAGTTTAAGTCTTTGTACAAAAATATAAAGAAGAGCTGTGAGTTTATTTTTCTCAGTTAAAATTAATCATTTCCTTAATGTCTTTTTGATAAAGGATTTGTTTTTCGTTGAGCATCAGTAGATATTTGGGATGGGGATACGTTGATGACTGCTTGTCAAAGCAGGACTTCAGTCTGGTATAGGGGCATATATCAATATAAATACCGATAGAAATAATGGAATCTCTTTCGTAAATAAAATGATTAAGAACGAAAAAAACATTTGAAGCCAAATTATCGTAAAGTAACCTAAGTAACAGAAAAAACGGAAATCGAGCAAAATTTCTTTGCAGAACAAATGACACACTGTCAAGGCACTGGATGCATAAATCGGATCTTTTGAAAAGGGAGGAAAAGGTCAGCCGTGGGAGGTGTTGGTAAGATTTTTCCGTATGGCTCGTGACACAGACTTGTTCACGATACCTTTTTATAATTAAGTGTCTCGGAGGGGGATTTGGTTGTCGGTAATGCATGTGACCTTTAATGAAAGAGACTCTGACTGCACCAGTGAATTCGAGCCCTTATTATTTATAGGTTTCAACAGCAACAGAGACTCTGTTGGTAAAGTAACTTGAAAATCTCTCTCTCTCTCTCTCTCTCTCTCTCTCTCTCTCTCTCTCTCTCTCTCTCTCTCTCTCTCTGAAAAAATGTAATTATGTCATTAAAAGAAGCTGTGCTTTATTCTAAAAAAAAAAACTCATTCAGTCAATAGCAAATCATACTTCGTAAGCACAGTCAAGGCCTCCCTTCTAAATGCAGGGAACAGTAGTCATTCGGTAATTAATGTCACATTTCTGCCAGGGAACTAGGAACAAAATCTTCGCCATGCTCTCTTTTTAAAGATATTTTCCTCCTTTCTGTATACTTGTTCATAGCTTCTTGTGTAACTCTAACCTCTGACATATCTGTTCTTACGAGTTAAGCCTCTTTCCTGCCACTTGTCTATCTGTCTTCCTGCGATTTACATTGTCTCGCCTATTCTGTCTCACCTATTCTGTCTCACCTATTGTCTCTCCTTTTTATCGTCGACCCTCTTCGCCAGTCAGGAATTATTCGATGCACATGAGGATAATTCAGTCTTCGATTTCTTTTCGTCTCTCCCCTTCCAGCCTTCCTGTTTCATTCGTATTTAATCTTGAATAACTTACTTCTTCATTCATCCCCTCTGAATTCTCGAGACTATTTGATCAAGACTGTGAATGTCGTCAGTCCCGTTCCGACGTCAAAATTCTTCTGCTGTGCTTCCTGGAAATGATTCTATGGATTTTCAAATTACTTTCTTCTTTCAAGAGTTGCCTCACTTCGTTGACGTAAAGCAATTTTCTCATGATGGTTTCCAGAGCTTTATGTTGCCCGTTTCTGGACATGTTCGGAATATTGCCCTCTTGGTGGGCGAGTCTTTGCTTTAAGTGGCTCTTTCCTTTAGTGTTCACTTTTAGTTTTCTGTAAAATAAAACTAGTGTGACGGCTTTGTCTGTCCGTCCGCACATTTTCTATCCGCCCTCAGGTCTTAAAGGCTACTGAGGCTAGAGGGCTGCAAATTGGTATGTTGATCATCCACCCTCCAGTCACCAAACATACCAAATTGCAGCCCTCTAGCCTTAGTAGTTTTTATTTTATTTAAGGTTAAAGTTAGCCATAATCGTGCTTTTGCTACATCAAAATGTAGTAAGACACCAGACAGTCCTGCTGAAGTACAAGAAATGTTTCCAAGAGATAACTGCCTGGTCACTCATCACAAATCTGCTGGATTCCTCGGTTCGACGATAATGTCTTTTATTCTACCGACGATGTTTAGAATTCCCCTCCAGTTTTTTCTGGTCCTATCCAATCCTCCTTGCATTAGGAATAATCAAACACCTTTCTCTGCTGACACGCCCTCGTTTTAAACTTTCACTTATGGTTGGAAAGATTAGTCTCCTGCCATACATCATGGTTAAACATAGCCTAGGAGTATCTTATAATTCTAAGTTTTCGTTTTTGCATCGTAAATCCGAAAAATTCTCGCAATTTCCTTTCGTTGGAAGTCCACGGAACTTACAAACTAGTCAACTATTTGTCTGTCACGGCAAAAAAAAAAAAAAAAATCTTCCCACTCTCCCTCTCCAAACCTAGTCAGTCGTAAATTTATATTCACAGAAACATTCGATGTCCATCTTTTCCATATCTGGACTACATGTACATACTATCACGACTATCATTCCATTACAAGTACTATGTACCTTCCATGCTCTGTCTCTTCTCAGCGGCCTCGGCAAGAGTACCAAGAGTACCAATCTTACTTCTTAGTCCAGTTGATGACTCGCACCACGCAAGAGCGAGATGACTTATAGCCTCCAGCTAAAAGACATCTCCGCTTAGGGGTATTTCCTCTCACTAAGGGATACTCAACCCTCCCTGCGGGTTGTTCTGTCTTGCAGCACTGGATTGCTACGACAAAAACGTCCAGGTATTACCTTTTAGTATCCTTTCGGTTGTTGTGAAGTGACTGATCATGATTTGATCCTGGTCTACCCTCAACGGTCGGTCAAGCTGTGACTTTGGATAAGCTTAGATGGTAGAGAAAGGTCACGAGACTCGCTTCCTAATCTATATATATACATATATATAGATGTATGTATGTGTATGTATATATGTATATGTAATATATGTATATATACATATATGTACACACACACACATATATATACATATATATGTATATGAGTGTATGTGTGTGCGTGTATACCCACCTATTTTCATTTTCATATACGCTTATTTTAACACAGTATATAACATGTAGAGATATATAGTGTGTGTGTTTATTTATTTATATATATATATATATATATATATATATATATATATATATATATATATATATATATATATATATATACACTAATCCAAAGAGTATTTAACTTAATGTTGCTTATGAAGAGGAGTACCTTACACTCTTACTAATGTAATGAATATGCGTTTGTGAAAGTGTGTACGTGCAATGTTCATTAACGTGTAAAACGGTAGGTCAAATGCAGTGGTTGTAAAGTATATAAACATAAGCTTAGGTCAGGATGACCAAAAGGCCCTAAGGAGGTTTTGTTGTGTAAAAACAAATCTGAAAAAGAAGTCTACCTTAGTTTAACCAGACCACTGAGCTGATTAACAGTTCTCCTAGGGCTGGCCCGAAGGATTAGATTCATTTTACTTGGCTAAGAACCAATTGGTTACCTAGCAATGGGACCTACTGCTTATTGTGGAATCCGAGCCACATTATAACGAGAAATGAATTTCTGTCACCAGAAATAAATTTCTCTAATTCTTCATTGGCCGGTCGCAGAATCGAACGCGGGACCAGTAGGGTGCTGGCTGAGAACGATACCCACCCGTCCAATGAGGAACTACAAATCTGAAAAATTCTGTAAAATTTTGAAGGTCGGTGGAAAACGTGAGAATTGAATATTGCTAGTCATAAGTTTGGTTAGAAGCGTATCAAAAGGAAAGCTTAATTATATTAATTAATTAATTATTTAGGAAAATACAGAGTGCGTGTATGCGAGATGTGAAGAACGCAGTCTATATCACGAGTAGTGATGTGTTACTGACGAGAGTTTTTGGGCTAGAAGGGATAAATTCTTGGTTCATCAATAAGGTGAATCTGATGGTGAATACTGTCCAGTTATTCTCTGAGACCACCCAACCACGGAATATGATATTGAGCTCTGCATTTGACATGCAATAATAGGTATTCTTCGCTCTTTACCTTCGGGTTTCATTTCAGTAATTTATTACAGAGCTGCCTTCCGCCGCATATCCTGATATTGCGTACCATAGGAGTGTCACATAATTCTAAATTTCCGTTATTGCATCGTGATTAGAGAATGAAATGAATTTCGTGACGGGCATATTAAAATTTCTGTCGCCATTTTCCACAGTTGATTTGAAAGCCGAGAATGTCATTAATTCCCAGCGGTCATAATTCCCGACACCATTATGCAATTCATATATATTTAAACATTTATGTATACGTATGTATATATGCAGGCACACACACAAACATGCATACATACATACATACACACACACATACATACATATATATATATATATATATATATATATATATATATATATATATATATGTATACATATATATATATAATATATATATATATATATATATATATATATATATATATATATATATATATATATATATATATAACATTAAGCTACATAGTCGTTTTAATATATATATGTATATATATATGTATGTATATGTATATGTATATGTATATGTATGTATATATATATATATATATATATATATATATATATATATATATATATATATATATATATCAGTCTTACACAAGTAACTTTCAGATATTCAAAGACGAAGCCACAAGCAACTCATTGTATCGAATTCACTGTATCTTAGTAGCAACTTTCGTTGCAAATTCGATATTTATGGTTTATTATGGCTTTAAATATGCGTGTGTGCTTATTTGCCTGTTCGTGCATCATTATGTACGACCATGAATAAACGAATCTTGAGAAGAAAATCATTCTTTATTCAACAAATAGAGAACTGATTATTTATCCACTTTGTGGGATACGAAAATGAATCATCTCTTATACAACAAAGTTTCTTCGTGCCAAAATAAAAGTCTGACAGCTCCATCACAGATTGATCACAAAACGAGCAAAGGCTTTCTGACAAAATCAGTCTTATTTTGCCAATTATGTGATAAATTGAGTTCTGACTGACGCAGACATTGGTCAACAAACTACCCACCCAAAATAAAACCCGGATTATAAGTTCACTTGCGAACGCCATTACTCTCTAATGCTTATTATCACGTCTCTGCGAGAGAGCTCATTCATCAATAAGGAATTATTTCTGATTCATGAATCTGCTTCATTTGGCTTTCATTCTGGGTGACTGGGACATTTTTCTATATCTGGACCACTACAGCTGACAGAGGGGATGCAAAGGTAATTGGGAAAATTATTTATTTGACTCTCGGGTGATGCAATGATTGACAGTATATGATCATGTATCATATATATATATATATACATATATATATATATATATATATATATATATATATATATATATATATATATATATATATATTTATACTTTGTGAATCATTCAGAGACTAGATGTAATTTTCTCTCAAGAAGTGGTTTCTCTTGTTCGTATAATAAGATGCAGGCACTCTGGGATGCTTGCATTCATATATATATATATATATATATATATATATATATATATATATATATATATATATATATATATATATATATATATATACATATATATATATATATATATATATATATATATATATATATATATATATATGCATGCAAGCATCCCCGGGTGCCTGCCTCTTATTATACGAACACGAGAAACCACTTCTTCAGAGAAAATTACATCCAGTCTCTCGGAATAATTCACAAAGTCGTGGAAATTATTATCTATCCACTTCGTGGTGAGCATGAATGAACCATTTTTCGTACTAGAGGGTTGCCTCATCCGAAATTAATATCGGACAACTCAATGCAACTGTTAAAAACTCTTTGCGGAACATTCAAACGCTGTACACCCTGAGTAAACCTTTTTTGGCATATTATATGAGAGTTAAACTGAGTTCTAACTGACGCAAACTTTGTGGACAGAAAAAACGATCACAAAAAATAAAAGCTGGATTAGACGTTCATTTGCAAACATCACCTCCATTGTTTATCGTCGCGTATCTTTGAGAAATATCGTTCATTATGAAGGAGTTATTTCCGATTCAGGATTCCGTTCTGTTCTTGGTTTCTATTCTGAGAAGAGTGTCGTGTCTTTCGCGAGCTGTTCTGTTGCAGATTACAAGTAGGCTGCAGATAGGGTTCAGAATTATTTACTTGATCGATTGACCCGATAGATCGAATTACTTTTCTGAACGAAAATTTCTCGGGAGAAAGTAAAGAATAATCTTTGCTATATCTGGTCACTTGTCTTCCTTTGTTTCAGTTTTGAAGAATTTTTCTTGCATCATTTTTATATATATATATATATATATATATATATATATATATATATATATATATATATATATATATATATATAATATATATATATATATATATATATATATATATGTATGTATGTATGTATATGTATATATGTATATGTAATATATGTATATATATATATATATACATATATATATATATGTATATACATACATACATAGAGAGAGAGAGAGAGAGAGAGAGAGAGAGAGAGAGAGAGAGAGAGAGAGAGAGAGAGAGAGAGAGAGAGAGAGAGATTTATCATCGAATCTTCTCATTTCCTTGTCAAAGAACTTTAGGGGAAAGCTTTTGCCTGAATGCTCTGAATCACAAGTACATAAGTAAGGAAAAAGAATAACGAGTAGAATTTCAGTGAGATAAATTTCTTTGCTATTCTTCAAGTCAATTTGACCTGCAAGGAGTTTGGGCATTAGCTACTTGGTGGGGTCAACTGTGCAATAACGAGAACTGAAACTAGAAGCCATCTTTGAGATTGTAAAATGGTACAGATACACATCCCATGGACACGCGTACATGTACATAAACACATGTACATGTGTTTATGTATCTGTGTGTGAAGAGCAAGTATGCGCAACGAAAATGCCTGTCTGTGGAGGTAAGCAAAGCGTAGGTAGAATGATAAGAGATAAAAAAGATTGGAGAAAGAAAACTTTTCTCTCCGGGGATGAAACACTTCCCTCTTCCCTAAAACTGCAAAGGAAACACGAGTCTGCAATCATCCAAAATAGGAAGCGAGTTTCATCCGAGCCCAGGAAGAAATAAAGAACTCGGAGCTTCCTTGTTTTCCGCCTAATCACTCTCGAGCTGGCTCCAACTTTTCGTGGCCGAAAGTCTTCATTCAAATCCGGATACTTTTTTGGGAATTATAAGATTTAAAGGATGCATTTGTCTCATTAATTTATTCTAGAAGTTATGCCATACAGAGGCACTGTTTGAATGAATGGAGGAGTGAATGAATATCTCCCACCGAGAATTATTTTCATGGTATGCTTGCAAATTGTTCGCCTCAGTAAGATTTAATAATTGCCATTGTTCCCCTTCCACACAATTTTTGTACCATGCTACTTACAAATTCGTATCTTGATATTTACAAAATCACATTCGTGTCATGGTTTATAATCTTCAGGCTTTCAATCCCCTTAGGTCCTAATCGTAATCACTTTGTAACAGAATAGTCTTCATCCTCAGAGTTTGAGGAGTCAAAGTTTAGGCTTTTTTCTTCTTCTTTTTTTAAACCTTAAGTTTGTTTGCAAGTCTGTCTGTACGCTCGTCTCTTGGTTAGCTGGATTACGCATCACGCAAAGAAAAGTTCTCAGTTTTCATGAAGACTTTACCAAAAGTGGCAACAGAACAAGCAGGAAGTAATTTAGGGACTTACTTCTTTTTTTGGGGGGAGGGGTATTGGGGTAGCTCACTGTTCCCAGATTGTTCAGGCATGGTGAAGGGTTTTAATAACAGAGAGCTCTTGGTATTACTATTTTGGAAGATTATCGACCTTCTGGCACGTCTTGTGAATTGTAACCGTTGCAGTAACATTCATCCTCTCTCCATTCTCTCGTTATGAAAGAAGGAAAAAAGCTATATGAGGCAACTGACATCTCCTGTTCTGTGTGCTAAAGAGAGAAAATTATGTGTATTATAAGACGTTGTTCTACACACATGTAAATACAGAGAGAAAGGTTAATGAATATACCTCAAAATAAAAGGTGAACATGCAGAAGTGACTGCTGTCCTGGGACGAAGAAGCGAGTGTTTTGAGGATTCACCGAATCCTGACGATAGACAGAAGAAAGGCGGAGCAAAATGACGCGAGAGTGGCAAGAGGCTGAAAATGGAAAGACATCAGGAGTTGATGGGATTACAAATTAGATGCTGCGGTATGGCAGTGAGAGCGTGATGAAGTGGCTGGCAATTGCTTGCAAGCTACCTCCAGGTGAGAAATAGGTTCCGAAAGAAGATGGAAGGAATAATTCTTCTTGTCGATAAGGTTTGTTCATTTTGAAAAGCATCTTGAAGTGTCCGTCAAAAATATAATTTTTTTTGTGGGACATATAATACAATTTTTTGAAGAAACCAAAGGTCGTGCCATGATACGTAGCTGCGCTTGTAATATGATTTTTTTTTTCGTATGAACTCTAAGTGCTTAATGACTTCAAGAAATATGTAAAAAAAAACGTCAAAAATATATATCTTTTGTGGGACATATAATACAATTTTTTGAAAAAACCAAAGGTCGTGCCATGATACGTAGCTGCGCTTGTAATATGATTTTTATTTTTCGTATGAACTCTCACTGCTTAATGACTTCAAGAAATATGTAAAAAAGAAAATAAAAGAATTGTCGGGAGAGAGACTTTAATAATATAACAGCTTTCAAGCCGTTTTGCTAATGTTAGCTGACGAACTTGATTTCAATACACAAATATAAAAAGCTCGACTCCCTGTTGGCGTATCCCTCTATTCCTCACACTTCGTCTTATTTTCTGTCTTTGTATTTACATATTTCTCTTCTTACTTATTCTCTTGTATTCTAAGATATTTACTTTACTTCTTCGCTCACTGTATTTCCATTCATCTATCTTTCCCTTCGGCTTACTTCAATTTTCCTCTTTACTTTCACGAGCTCGTCAGCATTTCAGATGAGAGTAATTCTTCCATCTTTTTTGCTCGAAATCTGCTCTCACCCAATGGCGATCTCCCGTTTCGGCTTTTGATCTGCCAACTCACACGACTTCTGTAATTTACCGTATCAACTCTCATCTCCCGTGACTTCTCTCGTTCCATTTCCCTTCCGAAAATACCTCTCTTTCCGTCATTTTTTTTTTTTCTCTTCTTGCCTCTTTACGCTTTACGTTTGCATATCTTCTGTCAAGCGTCTTTTCAGTTCCCGCTTTTTCCGTCTGTCTTTTTTATCTATTGTTCTCTCAGTTTTCGCTTCTTTTCTTTTCACTGTTATTGTTGCCTTGTGACATCTACTCGTCCCTGCGTGAAATGTTATTTCAACTCATGATTTTTTGACTTCTTGGTGTTTTCCCTGGCCCTTGTCTTTTCTGGTCATTATCCTTGCATTGAATCCTTCAGCTTCTTTCACAAACGCATTTTGATTTCAATGGTCCTTGTTAGTTCCCTTGTTAATAAGCAAATATGTGCTTTCTTTAGCGTTTTGCGTCTTTTCTCTCATGTCTATAATGCGTATGACTTTCTTTTCGTCTTTCATCTTCGTCCCTGTTATTTTTACAATAGATCTGCTTCGCTTTTTCAAGTCGATGAGTCCACGTTCTTTCCACTTTTACGGCAATGCCTCTGGAACTGGGATCTCACTTGCTGTGATAATGATGTTTACTGATATCCTCGTGGAAATGAGATCTATCACAAACATTATTAGATTCAAATGCATCGCTTGCCGTGATAATGATGTTTACTGATATACTCAGAAGAATGATAAATATTGTAAAAGGCTCAGAGATCAATAAATTGTAATAAGCGAGGATATGCGTCGGTAAAAAAAAATCACACGATGAGAGACGCCTCTTCTTCCTGAAAAATGTTCCTTGAAGTAAGGACATGTGTCATGCAAACTGCACAGAATAACTAAGATTAGGTCATAGAAATTTTGATCTGAGATAGAAATAGAAATAGAAAGAAAACTCTTTGAGAAGGGTTTTTTTTTTCCAAAATAAATCGTATGATATTGACGATGGAAAGCAGAGAAATAGAATGAGGAAGGTTGAACTCGAAGCTTGTTCCGGAATCTTTAGGCCGTTGTTTGGGCATCATACCAAGTCGGAGGTTCGTGTCACGCTGAAATACAGGGACACTCCCTTCCCTCCTTCCTGTTCCCTGTGTACAATGAAAGAATAATAAGAAAATCTTTGGAAGAGAGGTGAAGGGTTTAAAAATAGAGGTCTGACAGCTGTATATAGAGGAAAGTAAATAAAGGACGTGAGCTGAAGTAAAAGAGTGAGTGAATAAGAGTTATTCAAGTCATGCCTAAAGAAATATAATGTATACCGGTATACATACGTATATGTGCGTGTGTATACTGTATATATATATATATATATGTTAGACGATATCCACTTATTCCTCACTTGCTGGCCGCGTGGGTTAAGCATCCACTGTAGTCCTGAGTTCTTGTCCTTCGCTGGTTCGAGCCCACGGGACGACGAACATATTATCAACTAAAAAATTCCCCTTCGGTAACATATATGAAAATATATTATTTCCGAGGTAGAGCGAATTGGATATTAAAGGACGTTTGTAGCTTACTGATTGTATATGAATCACGGTGATGTGATAAAAAGTCACATATATATATATATATATATATATATATATATATATATATATATATATATATATATATATATATTTATATGCACACACACATACTGTACACACACACACACACACACACATATATAAATATATATATATATATATATATATATATATATATATATATATATATATATATATATATATATATATATATATATATATATATATATACTGTATATATATATATATATTATATATATATACATATATAGATATATATATACATATATACATATACATATATATAGATATATATATACATATACATATATGTATATATATATAAATCTATATATATACATATATTTATATATATGTGTATATATGTATACCTGTATGTATTTGTGTGTGCGTGTGTTGAATGCGTGAATGCTCATGCCCCCAGTGTCTACTAAATCTAATAATGAAATTTATTCAGTAATTTGGTACTTGGAAAAGCTCATATTATTTGTGGAGCACAGAAAATAAAAATGGCGAAACTGCACCACTCGTGACAGTAATACAGTCATTATTTTCACATTCATTTGACACTCCCGCGTCATTCATCATAAGATACTCGGGCTTAAATGGAAAAGAAATTTTATATTTTTTTAATGGCAATATTTTATTCTTTAATTAATATTGACCCGTTCATCTGTTTTGATGTATTTCATTTCTATGCATTTCGAAGGAGCTTATCATTACAGGAATAAAATATATCGCCAATATTTTTTCTGTTCTTTGGGTGTTTATATTTTTAATTCTACTTGCGATAACAAGCGTTATGTTTGTTACAGTCTTACCCGATTTATTGAGTTTTCCGTCTTTTCTTGAGCGCTGAAAGTCTTTCGCTGATTACGTTGATTGCGAGATTCTAAGTCTCACTTTCTTCCTTATTTCCTTTTTTTCCTTTTTTCTTTTTTTATATTTTTTCTTAGCTCCTTTTTTCCTTATTTTTGGGTGGGTGGGGAGGTGTTTACTAACCTTTTACTTAACTATTCACTTAACCAGAGAAGAAAGAACCTCTCCTGCTGAATCCAGCGAACTTTTCGAGACTTCATATCCTTATCGTTTTTTTTTTTTTTTTTTGGTCGTTTTAACCACGTCTTGCATATCCTAAGCTCCTTGGGTCTATGGTAATCCCTATTCACAACAGAATAAGCGATCGTGCCGTAATGTCTCTAGGAGTGGCTTAGTGACAAACCCAGGCCTATCTTTGCATAATCCTGTGTGCCGGCATTTGCAACACAGACTTTGCTTTTATCAAAGAAAGGATTCGTTTAGCCACACTTCGAAAGGGTATCCTTTGGCTAGGACTTCAGGGGGGAAATAGGATTAGAAGTAACTGCGTTATCCTTTGCGTCTTCTATTTCTTCTTCTGTGATGGCACCTCTCTTTACCTCTTCAGAGGCGGCCATCTCAAATTGGTTGGCATCTTTATAACTTTGCGCATGCGTCGTTTAAACCACCGATATCCAGTGTCTAAGCAGTGTTGCCAGTTCTATATTTCTCCTCTGATGGTACCTCTATTTACGCCTTCAGAGGTCGGCAACTGAAATTGGTTTATGTCTTTATAACTTTGCGCATGCGCCGTTTAAATCACCGATGTTCGGTGTCTATGACACAATTTCAACCTCGTAACAGATTACCGTGAGTGCAAGTGAACCTCACATTACTTTAATGTCAGCCCACTGCAAAGCGTCATTTGTTAATGACATAAAAGATTAAACTCTTACTGTACTCAGGCGGACCGAAATACTGTATTATGGAAATGCCATTTCCAGAGATTGTTGTTGGCTGTAACACGAGAAAATAAAAGCGTATACAGCGATGATTACTCTCTTGACGTTAATGAATACAACTGTCCAGCATAAAGTTTGGAAAATGAAACCAATGTTGATTTTTCTCCTTCGTCAGTCGACGGAGTTTTTCTGGGCATGTCGGGGCATTTCGATTTTATTGCTGACATTCAGGAAAATTCTATTCTAATTTGTCGTTGCAACATGACGGTTAAAGGAAACATGTGGCCTTCTTCCTTCCCTACAGAGCATTTAGTAGGAGGAAAGTCAGCCTTTGTTTGAAAATCAGAACACATCCTATGGAACCTTTGCTTATTTTATCATATTTTATTTTCAACGTTTTTACATACCTATGATTTCCTTACCTATTAACTAATCTGTTCCTCTCTTAAACCATTTTCGTCTCACGACTGAATTCTAATTGTTTAAAAGTCTTTAGTTGTCTTCCAATGCCATTCAACGCCATCTTTATCGTCTGATTTCTCTCTCTCTCTCACACACACACCAATTTACTGTTGACTTTAGGACACGAAAACATTACAAAATTTCGTATTTTTTTGATTCATTCACCTGCCTCGCAACATTTTTTTTTCAACTCTTCGAAATTACCTTGACTTTTACCACCGTCATCTATTCACTTTTCATCCACTCATTTTTCATTTGATTTACACCTCGCCATGAACGTAAATGAATAGCGTTTCATTCAAAAAAAAAAAAAACATCAAACCTACATATATCCGCGACGGCAAAATCGTGAGTTAGTGTTTCTCGATTTTTATGGAGAGATTATCAGCATCCTCAGTTTTTTCATGACGGCTTCTTTCCCCGCTTCCCCCTTTTACAAGTTCCCGCAAGATAGTGTTAAATGAAAACTGTGAAAATAAACTTTTTATTTCTTCGCCGTCAGACTCCGATGTGTCACGTGCAGAAATATACGGCCTCGCTCAAATAGATTTCTTTTGTGGCAGCCGCTGTATATTTTTCTTGTGTAGGAGGTGCACAGAAGAAAAATAATTTTCATCAAACCACTAGTCTTGTTTGATGAGAGAGAGAGAGCGAGAGAGAGAGAGAGAGAGAGAGAGAGAGAGAGAGAGAGAGAGAGAGAGAGAGAGAGAGAATTTTAATCTTCTGCCACCCATCATAACAGCCATGCGCTTCTAAATGCAATTTCTTTCTTATTCTTCATAGAAAGATTAGGGTCGACGGAAACAAAGAAGTTGATAACAGCTAATGATAGATTCATTAACGGTGGTGTCTTTTTTTCGGGATGGGGGGAGGGGGGCTTATTAGCGTCCGCCTGTTCATTAAGGAAAAAGAGTAGCTAAACAACAGCATTTTCTGTTCTAACTAAAATCTTTTGACGTCTTTTGACGTCTGTTAGCTCTCACGAACTTTGTATATGAAAGGTATACACACGTGCAAATATAATATATATATATATATATATATATATATATATATATATATATATATATATATATATATATATATATATACATGTATATATGTGTGTGTATGTAATTGGCTGAATTTCGTTCAAATTTTCATCGACAGCTTACATTCATTATTTTCTCTGCAAACGCTTGTTCCTAAACTTTGTTGTGTGATAGTCGTTGAAGTTGACGGTTTCTTCATCATTTCCACAGAAAAAGCCGCGACGATAATTAATCTTCTTATGTCTCAGAAGTTATCACCCAGATACGAATGACGATTATTACGTATAAACTTTAAAATCTGTTCGTAAAAATATTTTATCTCGTTCCACGCTCCAGTAATTTCCGAATAAAAACTTGATAACTTCTGTTTTAATTATTGAGAATCTAACCCACTCCCACTGACTCCGTAACGTCTAGTCTAATATGTTACAGTGATTTCGCCGGACGATATTCCAGATTCCAGGTGATTACTGGAACACTGGAAATGCTCACTGGAGTAAACATGGGAGAAGATGCTGCCTTTGACATCTAGAATCCGGAATAATTACTTGCCGCTCTTCATCACTGACTGATGGAGATGCCAGAAAACTTGTTTAGAATAAAATCAAATGAAGATCATCATTTTCGGAGAGATTTAAGAAACAGCATAATTTTATTATTTTTATTAATAGATCGAGTTTCTTTTTTTAACGTGTTCTACTGCAACTAGACGCTTTCAGTGCATAGAGTTAATAGGAAATGGTAGAGGATGCGTTTATCCAAATTGCAGAAGCTTTGAGTAATAACTCTGGAAAGTGCTTACAGACTGCATTTCCATAGTGCGGGTTTTAAGTCTAACTTATGAAATATTAGTCGATTTTTTGTTGCAATCGTTTTATAACACATTATGGCCAATATCAGGAAGCGTATAATTTATAAAGGTGGGAATACTGAAAACTGGAAGTTATCAACTATAGACCCTGACACAGAAACCATTATTAAACTCTTCAGTGCACCGTCAAATCCATTGTTAATGGATTAAGAACATCTCGGGTGATCGGTGTACCCTCAGAATTTAGCGCTGTTGGACAGAGCAGTGGCAGACCATGACACAAGAGCTATTGGATTCTGTGACAAGAGTTAGTGACTCTTGATACAAGAACTCGTGGTCCTGTGGATCCTACTACAAACGCCGATGAGTCCTGATACAAAACCTAATGGACTGTAGAAAATCTGTCGATCCTGATACAATAGCAATTGGATTCTGATACAAGATCTGGTAGTGATAAAAGAGCCGGTGGAAAATGATACATGAACCAGTGACTCCTCCCTCATACAACAACCAGTACGTTCTGTGACAAGAGCCACTGGATTTCGACACAGGAGCCAGTGAATCCTGATATAACATCCTGTGAATCCTGATATAACATCTAGTGGATCCTGATATAACATCCAGTAAATCCTGAAATAACATCCGGTGAATCCTGAAATAACACCCAGTAAATCCTGAAATAACATACAGTGGATCCTGATATAACATCCAATAAATCCTAAAATAACACCCAGTAAATTCTGAAATAACATACAGTGGATCCTGATATAACATCCAATGAATCCTGATATAAAATCCAGTAAATCCTGAAATAACACCTATTGGATCCTGATATAACATCCAGTGAATCTTAATACAACATCCAGTAAATTCTGAAATAACATCCAGAGGATACTGATATAACATCCAGTAAATCCAGAAACAACATCCAGTGACTCCTGAAATAACATCCAGTGACTCCTGAAGTAACATCCAATAAATCCTGATGTAGCATCCATTGAATCCTGAAATAACATCCAGTGAATACTGATATAAAATTCAGTAAATCCTAAAATGACAACCAATGAATCCTGAAATAACATCCAGTGGATCCTGAAATGATATCCAACGAATCCTGAAATAACGTCCAGTGGGTCCTGAAATAACATCCAGGGAATCCTGAAATAACACCCAGTGAATTCTGAAATAACATCCAGTAAATCCTGAAATAACATTCAGTCCATCCTGATATAACATCCAATGAATCATAATATAACATGCAGTAATTCCTGAAATAACATCAAGTGGATCCTGATATAGCACCCAGTGTAACCTGAAATAACATCTAATAAATCAAGAAGTAATTTTCATTGAATCGTGAAATAACATCCAGTGAATCCTGAATTCAGTAAATGCTGAAATAACATTCAGTGGATCCTGAAATAACATCCAATGAATCCTGATATAACATCCAGTGAATCCTGATATAACATCCAATAAATCAATAAACAGCAACCAATGAATCCTGAAATAACATCCCAGTGGATCATGAAATAACATCCAATGAATCCTGAAATAATGTCCAGCGGGTCCTGAAATAACATCCAGTGAATCGTGAAATAACATGCATTGAATACTGAAACAACATCCAGTGGACCCTGAAATAACATCCAATTAATCCTGAAATAACACCCAGTGGATCCTGAAATAACAACTTGTGGATCCTGAAATAACATCCAGTGAATCCTGAAATAACATCCAATGAATCATGTTATAACATCCAATAAATCCTGAAATAACAACCAATGAATCCTGTTATAACATCCAGTGGCTCATGAAATAATATCCAATGAATCCTGAAATAACATCCAGTGAATTCTGAAAGAACATGCATTGAATCCTGAAATAACATCCAATGAATCCTGAAGTAATATCCAATGGATCCTGAAATAACATCCAATGAATCCTGAAGTAATATCCAGTGGATCCTGAAATAACATCTAATGAATCCTGAAATAACATGCAGTGAATCCTGATATATCATCCAATAAATTAAGAAATAACAACCACTGAATACTGAAATAACATCCAGTGATTTCTGAAATAACATCCAGTGAATCCAGAAATAACGTCCAGTGGGTCCTGAAATAACATCCAGTGAATCCTGAAATAACAACCAATGGATTCCGAAATACATCCAATGAATCCTGAAATATCATCCGGTGGATCCTGAAATAACATTCTATGATCCTGAAATAACATCCAGTGGATCCTGAAATAACGTCCAATGAATCATGAAATAACATCCAATGGATCCTGAAACAACATCCAATGAATCCTGAAATAACATCCAGTGAATCTTGGCATAACAGCCAGTGGATCCATATACGACAGCCAAATGCACCTTATACAAGAACCCAGTTCTGACAAAAGATCTAGTGACTTCTGATTTCCATGTGTGTAGTGCAAATAACACTATGTTCAAGATCAGTAAACTCAGAACCTGGAAGTCAGTTTTTTTTTTTTTTTTGGGGGGGGGCTGCTCTGATTCTAGAGCAGATATACATAAGTGGCAGCATTAAATCATGGTTACACGATGTTTTATCAACAGCATCACGAAGTAAAATCAGTGCATTCAGGGCCTCATAGAGATTAAATCATTATTTTCTATAGATTCTACTGCCAGGGCTATCCTATTGATACAAATGAATGCTCGCTTAATATCACTACTATTATTATTTCAGTAAATGAAACCTATTCACATGGAACAAGCACACCAAAGGGGTCTTTGACTTCAAACTCAAGCTTCCAAAGAATGTTGGTTTCGACCTCCCACCGCAGACCCCACACAGCAGCAGTAATTGATCATGATACAGAGCCAGTGATTTTTGAGTGGCATGCCACGACACTGACCCCTATGCCAGCAGACCAGCTTAAATAAATAATAACAGTAACGAGGCCATACAAATATGTACCATTGAGGGGACTTTCACAGAAGAGATAAACGAGGAGTATTTACTTTTTTTTATATCCTTCCCGTATACCCTGTTATTATATGGACAGTAAAAGTAATAAGACGGCGGATTTTTCAGTTAAAAAGATTAATTTTTCGGGTGACATAAGCAATTGTTGGTGAGCTCAGGCTAGTTTCATGGCAGCCGTACATTGGATATATATATTTTTAAGCTTTCGAATGCGAGTAATTTTTATGATGAAATTAAAACTTTGTTAGAAGACGTAATATGACAAAACATGTCTACAAATTCGGTAGTTTTGGAAAAATTTAATTTGGAACAATACATTTCCTCAATGCCCATCCAATGAATCTTAAAATTAGCAAAAGCTTTTTTTTTTTCCGCAAAACGATAACAAATGATGCATAATAAAAACGATGTACATGCAAAGTACTTCTGCAGATACAGAGTTCGCGTCAAAAATTTTAAAGTGTTATTGAAAACGCACAAAATTGTGTATATTTTTCCTCATGATCAACCAAACTCATTGGGGCGTGCATACTTTGTACCTCCCAAATATATAAAAAAAAATATATATAACAAAATGTATTGCTTCCCTCAATTTTGTGCCTTCAGTCTTTACTCAGAATGGCATTAGAATTAAATATAGAAAATACACTAATGCCTGCCACTTCCCCAAATATAAGAGCGTTTTTAAGCCTGGGTTTATGAAATAAGTCTGTCATTCGAAGTAGGTAAAATGCGAATATTTCCTAAACATTGTCTACAAAATGTGAAAACTTGGCACGTTTTTTTTTTCCTCATAAAATAAAATCGTGTTATAAAACAAAAGAAAAACAGTAGTCCTATGGTATATGACCATATGATAAGCGTTTCAAACTGACATTACATATTTTCCAAATTTTTAGTTTGTCACGTTACTTATATGCCAAATGCACTTGGGCAAATACATCAAAATAGATACCAACATCCCTTGCAATGTATTCAAAAGCGAGACTATTCTGTATGAAAGGCTTATTTGGTCTTAAAGTGAAGCGAAAGAAGTATTTTCTCCAATATCAGCAAATAAATATCTTTACATTGCTTATATCTGGTGAAAACATATAACGTCAAAATATAACAGAAGTAACGAACTTTTTGTATAGCCAGTCTTCATTCCACCCAGGGGCGGTTTGTGTCGCTTATCATTGTTTGTAATTTCCTTCTCTCCGCTTTTTCTTTCTTTCGCGTATTGGCAGAAGAAGAAATAAGAGGATTTATGGATGCTTTTCTCTGTTAGTGAAACGGATGCTGGAAAGAGGTAATAAAACCAGCTTGATATAATTCCTTAACAAATTATATCACAAAAAATTACCATATACTAGTAAATAATGTCTAGATCCAAGTCTCTCACTATTTGGCTGTACTTGTACCTTATGACAGCGACAACACTCAGTAAATCATGGACCCAGATCAAGGTCCGAGTAATCGTATAGAATGTTAAATTGACCAGCTCTTAAAAATTTAAAGAAATTCTATCTCCAATTGTTACAAGAACAAAAGCCAGTGCAGCCATAGCATGTTTAAGATCATTTATCACTGTTTTACATTTAAATCTTCAAACGAATTCTACTTTTGAAGATTCCTGTGAATTATAAACCCGTCATTCATGGCGGCAGTCTAAAATCTAATAAAGCGAATATTATCCAGAGGTTATATTCCAAAAGGAACTTGTCTTCATTTTTCATTTATTATCAAAACAAGACTTAATATTAATCTATAAAACCATCGATCAGCAAATCATTGTTGGCTATTTCTGTAAGATTCAGTTTTTGAAATTCACAACTCACCATCAACAAACTCTTATTAAAATAATGAAACTTGAAATGCGATGAATTATTTTGCTTATTTTATCATGACCAGTTGCTCAATGATTTGCCAGCAAAACCTAAAAAATGCAATTTTCTTTATCTTCATTTCTGTCGTTTCCTTTATTTAAGAAATTTAAGCTCTCAAGCCAAGTACTGGGACATTTTCTAGGGCTTCGGACACTGAAAAGAGGGAGTTGGAGCGGTTGGACACCAGGATACGGAGATCCACAAAATAAATGAGATGAGGCACAAGGCTCCAAAGGTGGAACTGGGAAAAAAACCATAGTTGCACTAAGAAGTAATAGCTAGAGATGTTGGACAGCAAAACTGAAGACAAAATGGGACTGGAGTGAAGGTAAAGAGTAAGAAAAATGCGCAGCTATGGACCAAAGGGACGCTGCAAACATTACTGCAGTAAAGCCTACAGAGCACCACCGGAAGTGCACAGGAGCCACGAACACCCTAAGGGGTCTGCCAGTCCCTTAATTTATATCACGTCTCCTCTCACATTCCTTCCACTTTCCTCTTCTTCCCATTTTCGACAGGAAACGCAACTCATGCGGTGCACTGTAGGCATTACTTAAGGGTCTTTGCAGCGTCCCTTCGGCCCCTGGCTGCAACCTCTTTGATCCGTTTTACTCTACCTCCGTTCATATTCGCGTTCTTCCATCTTTCCTTCCATCCTCTCCTAACAACTGATTCATAGTGCAACTGCGATGTTTTCCTCCTGTTACACCTTTCAGACCTTGTACTGTCAATTTCAGTTCCAGCGCTGAATGACTCATAGGTCCCAGTGCTTAGACTTTGGCCTAAATTGTATATTCAATTCAATTCAGTTCAGTTCAACTCAGTCCCCCACCCACCCACCCACCCACCAACCACTTCACTTAGAAGAGCAAATATTTACAACAACAATTAATTGCCCTTTCGCAGTCTCTCATTACACGTGAAAATCATCAGTTAACTGTAATGAACAACCTTTGATCGCATCATAAGTCCGATTATTAGGTAACAGGGCAAATACATGATGTTTGATGGACACTAAATCAAATATATGGGTAAAAAAACGTTGCAACCCTTTTGATATTAATTCAATCATTACTCACGGTTTTTTTTTCCTATCATGGCGCTTTAATGGTAAAAAAATTATCCAATAAATTTTACAATCGCTCTGTTGGGATAATATTCTTTGTTCCCTTGCGTGTTTGTTTCTCTCATTTGGGGAACTTAATTATTGGTGATTTGACTTCATTAAATGGCGCTTTTTTTTTTTTTTTTTTTTTGCATTCGTAACCAGGATGCGCTTTTTGCTGTGATTGCAAATTTGTCTCTTTAAAATTGTAATAATGGAATCAATGGGTCGAGGCTTCAAAGTACCCGTGTTGTTTGTGCTTCAGCGGGGAGGTCATTAGAAGAATTTGGGACATGAAATGCATTTTTATTTATTTCACTTATCTAAAGCCCCTACAGAGAGAGAGAGAGAGAGAGAGAGAGAGAGAGAGAGAGAGAGAGAGAGAGAGAGAGAGAGAGAGAGAGAGAGAGAGAGGAATTTAATCGATGGCTCCCAAAGGATTCCTTCAAAAACACAATATATACATGAATATATGCAAACTTTATATATATATTTGTGTGTGTATATATATATGTGTGTGTGTGTTCCCTCTATTTTTCACGATTTAAAGAGCAACTAACTGCCTTTATCAGCGAAGGGTAAGACGGAATTTTTAAAAGTATCCAAGCATTCCAACATATATATATTCCAAGAATATATGGAAATATAAATATATATATATATATATATATATATATATATATATATATATATATATATATATATATATATATATATATATATATATATATATATATATATATATATATAATTAATTTATATAATTATATGGTCGGAAAAGGAGAGAGAAAGTCCTAGAACGGGATGGAGAAATGGAGTGAAATAGGAATGGAAAAGGAAAAGAGAGAGAGAGAGAGAGAGAGAGAACGTGCAAGAAGAGGTGAGTGGCTCAGTGTGTGTGTTGGGGTCTCAGGTGACGCTAGTCAGCCGTCTGCGTAGATGTATGAAGCATCTAAGACTATAGAAGCATTTTTTCTCAAAGGTCACTGTCCTTTCTTGTCTTGCGAACTACCCCTGAAGAGGGAAACGGCTTCACGTTAAAAAATCAGTGAGATTAACATGAAAATTCTACCTAGACGGCCAATGGAAAGATGTTATGGGTGCAATTAGTAGTTCCTTTAGTAATCCATGAGATAAAAATTGCGATGTTATGGAAAAAGAAGTCAAGCGTGGATGAGCAAGTTTTGATTCTTGACAGATGTTTGCCAGGTTCCTCATCCTGAGGAAACAGCAGATCAATTATTATTCTTGCCTTTCAGTTTCAGTGATGACGATACACAAAAGGAGTTCTCGACATCGTTATAGTTCGTTAATGCCTTCACTTGACACATTTGGATTCCTTCTCTCTCTCTCTCTCTCTCTCTCTCTCTCTCTCTCTCTCTCTCTCTCTCTCTCTCTCTTCTCTTGACACATTTGGATTCTCTCTCTCCCTGAATCTCTCTCTCTCTCTTTCCCTGAGTCTCTCTCTCTCTCTCTCTCACTGAATCTCTCTCTCTCTCTCTCTCTCTCTCTCTCACTGAATCACTCTTTCTCTCTCTCTCTCTCTCACCCTGAATCTCTCGCTCTCTCTCTCTCTCTCGGTCTCTCTTTCTCTCCCTGAATCTCTCTCTCTCTCTCTCTCTCTCTCTCTCTCTCTCTCTCTCTCTCTCTCTCTCTCTCTCTCTCTCTCTCTCTCTCTCTCTCTACTGCTTTCCACTCTTTTCCAGCACTGCCGCGGGGAATATTTTTTCTTCTCGCGAAGCCGAGCACAGAAAAAGAGATTGGCGAAGAGAGAACCCGAGGGCGTTGCTCTCCCTGAGATTTTTATGGCTTCCTGACTCCTCGAGGATCCCTTTCACAACTTTTGGTAAGGTCGGACGCAAATTGAAATTCTTCCGCTCAAAATCCCTTTTTGAAATAAAGTTAATTCTTCAGAGACATTCCGCTTCTTTTCATCATAAGCGAAAGGACGGAAAATGACCGGAATAATTGCAACGCAGCTGACTCCCTCCTCAATAAAACCAAGAGTGAAAAGTAAATAATTGTAAAACGGCAAAAGCATAATTAGAGCACATTTAACCACAACTGAGATACTAAGTACATTTGACATAGTCTAAAATATCAGATATTAATTTTTTGATAATAATATGTCTCACTCAGCAGACGTAAGAGCGGTTGCTGCATCTGTGATGTAAAAATAAGATGCACAACAATAATTCGAATCACGATATACCAGGCTTACTAATCATCAAGAATGTTAATACATTAATAATAACATCACATTCAGAGGTGCCTTAAGCCAGCAATATAAGAATTCCGTTGTTAGATTCGATTAGAAACTTCACTGAAGACGAGAAAAAGTAAACGCATCGATAAGCTAAGAAAGAAATCCTGATTAAGTAACAAAATGTTCCAAGGATTTTCAATCCCACCTGTGCATTTTACGAAAAAGGTCTTTTCTTTTCGAAGCCCTAGTGTATTACAGTCTCTCTCTCTCTCTCTCTCTCTCTCTCTCTCTCTCTCTCTCTCTCTCTCTCTCTCAGTATCCTCCTTCCCCAGCATAATATGCGTTCAGGAAACAAACGCCCAACAAGACGATTTTCTGCTCGTTTAAAGTGACTACCGAAGAAAATTATTTGTTTTCCTCGGGTTGCATCAAGTTTCCAAGAATAAACAAACAAGTCTCATTAAGACTACGCTCTCTGGTATCATTAACGGCGCTCCCGCAAGTTTTACAGACTCCTCCCCCTCCCCTCTCCCGTAAACCTCAGCCCCCTTGCCAACCCCACCCTACCCCCACCCCACCCACTCCCGACGTTTCCTCATTCCTTCAAACTGCATGGAAGATATTCCCTTTGTGATGCATGTTCACTGAAACTTTTTCCGCCAATAATGCTTTCTGGATAAAAGAAATATTGGCAAAGAAATGCTACATAAAACTAGACAACGAAATTAGATTTCTAGAAAAGTGGGCACCTCTTACTTTCTCCTTCAGAGATCAGCGGAAGGGCCAGAATTATACAAAGAAAATAAACGTAGAAGGGAGAGGCTTACCCACTAAGCTACAGACCTGTCCCTTAAAGGAAGAAAGCTTATCAGAGTCAGGAATAACAGGGGCAGGAGGAGACTTCAGAGATATAACTAAGATATTCCGTGGGTGTGTTCATTAAAAATGCATTCCTTATTGCAACTGATACGAAGACTACGTCATAAACGAGGGGGTGATTCCGAGTATCATTCGGCACCAACTGTGAACACAGGTACAACACAAGATTTCGTCACCAAATTTGTGACAAATCTTCTGATCTAACGGGTTGGTAGATTGTGGAACATATTTTCCCCCAGTTTTTGACAACTAGATTACCACATAGTGTTTCTTTTTACTTTGAAAATAAACAATTTAGTGAGATAACTGGTAAAAAAAAAAATAGCCAGAATAAATGCACATGAATAGTTCAATGAAAACTTCAGTTGAAACAACATCTGCTAAAAGATATCTCATAACGTAATAGAAAGGAGAAAAAGATGGCTGATTAAGAGGAACACAGGTAAGCTAACTAACTAGCAAAGTGCTCGTGTTCGTTTATATAATCTTCCCAGAAAATTCCGACTTGTTCACCTTCCATATCAAGATGTTCATCATCGGTGATTATTTGAATAAGGCTCCATGATATTCTAGTTCAGTAATGACCGCCCACAAGCAAATGAGAAGCCACATGCCACTTAGACTAATTGGAGATCAGCTCTTCCTGGAAGGCTCAATTTTGTAATTGTTTCTTTCCCTTGACTAGTTAACACTGCAACTCCTTCCTATTCGCATTTTTCTAGTGTTCTCACTTTTCCTCTTTTTTTAGTTCTGACTTGATCTAAGTAAGGCCATTTATTTAATTGTTAGACGGGCCTTCTCACAAGGAGGGGTAGATACTCTGTTTTCTTTCCTCCAGAAATCTCTTGTAATACTGAACTACCATTTCACTCTTATTATGATGAAATAATGTGCACTGGGTTGACCTTTTCTGAACAACCCTCGCATTGTGACTTATGACCAATCCATTGTGCTGTTATTGTCTTCGCAGAGATTGAAAACAGATGTGCCTTCTGACAACAGTGTCAGAATCTCTGTAACCTAAGTAACCAGGCTGCCTTGTTTGTCAGTGCAAGAAGGCAAGCTGACACATAATCAATCGCGCCTCCATAACGTAATGATTGTGCAAGACGCAATTCATCGCGAAGGAACAATTGGAGGCAAGGAAATCCAAAACTCAAATTGTTCCCCAGCATTATGATCAGTGCCTTCTATCGGCCTAAGACAGTGACTCCAGCAGTAAGTCTTTGGAGAGGATTATATCAAACAAAAGACGAGAACAAATGAGTGGGTATTGCGCTCGTTTAGGGTAGGAAACTTATTAATGAAAAGTCAAGGGACTGCACTGATGACAAATGCTGGGGCCACGTCGTTTGCAAGATAATTTGTTAGGAAAATGTTGGCAGAATTATTATTATTATTATTATTATTATTATTATTATTATTATTATTATTATTATTATTATTCAGTAGATAAAACCTATTTATATGGAACAAGACCACAGGGGCCATTGACTTGAAATTCAAGCGTCCAAAGAATATGGTGTTCACTAGAAAGAAGTAAGAGGAAGTAAAGGGAAATACAGAAAGAAGAGATCCCACTTATTAAAAAATACAACATTTAATTAATTAATTAATTAATACATAAAATGTATTGAAATGCAAGAAGAGCAGTAATAGGGTAGTAATGCGTCCCCACTTACCAACGGCAATAAAAAAAAGCAAACGTTAATTTCTTCGTGAGAGGAACAGAATCTTTAGCGGTGGCCAACTAGTAGTATCCCAACAGGTATAAGTCTTATTTTTCGGATGAAAACCCCGATTTTCTTAAATAAATACACAGGTGGGATTGAAAATCCTTGGAACATTTTGTTACTTAATTAGCATTTATTTATTAGTTTATCGATGCATTTACTTTTTCTTGTCTTCAGTGGAGTTTCTAACCGGAACTAGGAGAACCAATTCCACTGCCTGAGCGCTCACTTCAAACGTACAGAGGAGAAAATTTTATATCAACAGGTTTCTCTAAACTCAAAGGAAATACTGGCGTGCAGACGGGAAATTCAGGGCGTCACAACTTTCTTGCTTTTTCGTGTTATGCATAAAGGCTGTGTATATCTTATATCAGCTGGTCCGCTGGTATAATGCTTAGTGTCGTGGAATGACACTCAGATGTCGCGGTTTCGCGTCTCCCTCTGGCCAATGAAGAATCAGTTGTTCTGTATCACGATCAGTTACTGCCGCAGTTTGGGGTCTGCGGTGGGAGGTAGAAACCAACATTCTTCGGAAGCTTGAATTTCAAGTCACTGGCCCCTGTGTGCTTGTTCTGTATGAATAGGTTTCATCTACTGAAATAATAATAATAATAATAATAATAATAATAATAATAATAATAATAATAATAATAATAATAATAATAATAATAATAATAATAATAATAATATGAAAAAATATCAGATCTCAGTTAGCAATTAAGACAGTTTTTTGGGTATGAAATAATCTAATTTTGGAATCATGTGAATAGATAAAAATTCAGTCTACGCCTTATTCATCTTCCTGTGCACGGTGACATTGCTCATCGATTTTGTAAATACTATTTATTACAGTCAGTCTGGAAGGCAGTTCCACAGCCTCCCAGAGGCTGTCGCGCAATTGGAACTTTAGAAGTTCAAGGAAAATACAATGCATTACTACCCTAATACTATTCTTCTTGCATTTTAATTACTCTTTTATCTATTTATCTATTTATTAGTTTTTCTTTAATAAGTGGGATCTCTTCTTTCTGTATTTCACTTTACTTCCTCTTAATTCTTCCTAATGAACACCATGTTGTTTAAAGCTTGAATTTCAAGTCAATGACCACTGTGGGATTGTTCTATATGAAGCAGGTTCATCTGATTAATAATAATAATAATAATAATAATAATAATAATAATAATAATAATAATAATAATAATAATAATAATAACAATAATAATTTCCTCCTCCAACTTCTTCCCAGTGAACACCATATTCTTTGGAAGCTTGAATTTCAAGTCAATGGCCACTGTGGGATTGTTCCATATGAACAGGTTTCATCTACTGAATAATAATAATAATAATAATAATAATAACAATAATAATAATAATAATAATAATAATAATAATAATAATAATAATAATTTCCTCTAACTTCTTCCCAATGAACACCATATTCTTTGGAAGCTTGAATTTCAAGTCAATGGCCCACTATGGGATTGTTCCATATGAATAGGTTTCATCTACTGAATAATAATAATAATAATAATAATAATAATAATAATAATAATAATAATAATAATAATAATAATTTCCTCTAACTTCTTCCCAATGAACACCATATTCTTTGGAAGCTTGAATTTCAAATCAATGGCCATTGTGGGATTGTTCCATATGAACAGGTTTCATCTACTGAATAATGAATAATAATAATAATAATAATAATAATAATAATAATAATAATAATAATAATAATAATAATAATGTGATTCATCATTTGAGGATGATGAATCACTTTCAAGATACTTCATTTAGCTGTTGATTTATCTGACATAAAAACGGAGCAGTTTAACTATCTAGGGAGATTTATCAAATACTATACTAATCATTCACTGGAATTGTAGTACTTAGCCATCTGGACATCGCTTGGTCATATCCGCCGAACGTTTTGTAAATCTGTAAATCACTTAAAGTAATAACACTGAGTCACAATCATCAATTAAGACTTTTAAAAAATTAAACATTTCGTAAATTTGTAAATCACTTAAACTAAAAATACGGATTTACAATATTATCAATGGGAACCTTGTGAAAATAAAAAAAGATTCGTAAATCTGTGAATCATTTAAACTAAATATACAGGTTTACAATATTATGAATAAAAATTTCAAAAACATAAACATTCCATAAATATGTAAATCATTTAAACTAAAAACCCAGATTTACAATGTTATCTATGAAAACCTAAAAAAATAAAATTTAGTAAATTTGCAAATCATTTAAGCTAAAAATACGGATTTAGAATATTATGAATGAAAGCGTTCAAAAATTAATTTCGTAAGTTTTTAAATCATTTAAGCTAAAAATACGGATTTACAATATTACCAGTGAAAACCTTAAAAAAATAAAATTTCGTAAATCAATAAATCATTTAAACTAAAAACACAGAATTATAATATTGTCAATGAAAACTTTAAAATAATAAAAACTTTTGTGAAAGAGTGTTTTTAGTTTAAATGATTTACAAATTTAGGAAATGTTTTTATTTTTAACAATCTGTACTTTTAGTTTAAATGATTTACAAATGTATGAAGAATTTTTCTCTTTTCTAAGTTTTCGTTGATAACACTGTAAATCTGTATTTTTACTGTAACTGGCTTACAAATTTGTAAATCACTCAAAAGTAAAAACGCGGATTCACAGTACGGCATTGTAAACGAAAATGTAAACGTAAAAAAAAACTGCATTTGCCTACAAAAAACTAACTTTGATGAAGAAACAGAGGAGAGCCTTCCACAAACCTGAATATTCTGGGGGAATTAAAGACAGCATTCCCTCCCTAATTACCATCCCCGTCCTGACATTTGGAGAGGAAATGGCTTCTCAGGTCATTAAGACTACGACACTCGACCGGCAAGTGCAATTTTTTGGTATTTATTCAGTGTGTTCGTGTATCTGCCTCTTTTTCGTGTTAAAAAGAATCTTGCCAGGGACAAGTGTAATGTTGTATTTAGATATTACCGCATTCATTTACGTTCCCCGTTCTGCGCGGTGGATGCGCTTACGTTCCACGTTCTGCGCGGTGGATGCGCTTACGTTCCACGTTCTGCGCGGTGGATGTGCTTACGTTCCACATTCTGCGCGGTGGATGTGCTTATTTCCTTTCTTAAATTCAAACTGAAATATATAAGCGATATATGCCTAAAACTTTTCAGAAAACCAAACTGTGATTTTCAGTAATTTATCCCAAAATGTCTGAACCTGAAGGTCTCTCTGATGTATAAATGTATGGGCGTGTGTCTGTTGAAGATATGTTGCTTTCAGTGTAAAACCGCTATTTATGAAAGCTTGAAAAGTCTTTCAGTTTTGCATTTCATTTAATGTTCTAGAAACTGTGACTGGTTAGCGATGGAAATAACCAAATAAACAGCAACAGAAGAAGCAATAATTCCAGTCTACATTTCAAACCGAACACTTACTATTCACAGCAATATCGTCTACTGCCCTTCTGTATAAATCCCCCCCAACAACGACATGCCCTTTAGGAACCAATGGTTATCGCAGAGGCATTGCAATGTGTTTTCTGCCATTAGCATTGATCAACGAACGCCACCATGCAACTCTCCTCTCTCTCTCTCTCTCTCTCTCTCTCTCTCTCTCTCTCTCTCTCTCTCTCTCTCTCTCTCTCCAGTTGTCAAAGGTATATAGACCTTCCTCTGCTTTCCCTGCACCAGTGGTCATCCTGATTGTCCCAATAATCCCCGATATGTGGATGGGTGGAGCGTTTATCTCTATTCTGACTGCATTGCTCTCAATAATGGATCTGTGACCTACTGTTTCACTCATGAAACTTGTTTCCCCCTTTTCTAATCGTTCTGTGCATACCTCTGTCATGGTTAGTTGTCTAACAACCACACTCCAGTTTTGTAGTATGGACTCAAAATGCCTGTTCTTAGGAGGTATTTTTTGCTAAATTTACAATGAATGTTTGGAGGACAAGATAGCCTATAAGACTTTAACGTTTGTTTCTCTTTTGAAGTTTTTTTTTTTTACTTTTTATTATTCTAAAATGTATATAATAAAAAGTAAAAGAAAAACTTCAAAAGAGAAACAAACGTTAAAGTCTTACGGGCTATCTTGTCCTCCAAACATTCATTGTAAATTTAACAAAAAAATAACGCCTAAGAACAGGCATTTTGAGTCCATTCTACAAAACTGAAGTGTGGTTGTTAGACAACTAACCATGACAGAGGTATGCACAGATAAATATTTCATACAAAATATTTACCGTCTTGGAAACGATGACTTATAGCGAGAGCCAGGGAATAATTTATCAAGCAGCGGGCATTCAGTTTTAGTCAAGAGAGTTTGTCGACAAAACATAGTTTTGGTTCTTCACGATGACTGTTTATAATTAATGCTACAATGAGACAATAATTCATCAGCTAAGCTAAGCCGTCATTGTTGTTGTCTTCCTTAGCTTTGGTAATGTTGTTATCTTACGAAATATTTATTGAAATAACTTCGAAAAACTTAAGGAGAGAAACCTGCTTCGAGTCTTGAAGAAAACCAAACTGCAATATATCCCAAAATGTTTGAACCTCTCTCTCTCTCTCTCTCTCTCTCTCTCTCTCTCTCTCTCTCTCTCTCTCTCTCTCTCTCTCTCTCTCTCTCTCTCAGAGAGCTATGGCTTTCCTTGGTATTCCTTCACACCTTCGATAAATAAGGGCAGGTCTACCGAGTTTAAAGTTACCTGGTATGTTCCATAATTAATGGAAAGCTTTGAAACTTTTGGAACCCTTCAGTTTTCTCTCTAAGTGGGCACTAAAGGAATAACGATCTTCTCTACTTCATGCATTGATATATATATATATATATATATATATATATATATATATATATATATATATATATATATATATATATATATATATATATATATATGTATATATATATGTGTGTGTGATATGAGTGTGTATATATATATATATATATATATATATATATATATATATATATATATATATATATATATATATATATATATATATATATATATATTAGATCTTTGCCAGCGACACGCTCGTGCTTCTGGAATTTCGTGAAAAATCAGAAGAGGAAATGAATGCAACAAAGATTTTTTCAAAAGTATTTGATCGATATAAAACGTCGCTGCTAAACGTGCCTCATTTGCTAAGAATGAGAAGGATTTCCAAGTTAAGAGCAACAATATCTCGCATTTTTATAAGCCTTTTTTATCATTGTTACGTTGCGGGGTCATTCTTTTGGCATTTATGCTCAAATTTATTTCAGTCATGGCACTGAATTGTCCTTTCTTGCACCCGTAGACGGCACTCTTAATTTTTCTGGTCCTCGGCTGTACAGAAGAGTCTGTTTCACCCCTCCAGATTTCGGCATCATTTAAAGTGGAACCCAGAGAGAGAGGTCATATTCATTCAGCATCTGGTGCGTTAAAAGAGAATCGAAAGAATCAGAGTATTCCGTGATAGTAAGGTTAGTTGTGGAATAGTTTTGCAAAGAGTGATGTAAACTTGTGTTTATGATGGCTTCATTTTTAAAATACATAATTCTTAAAATACGTATTTGTACAAAGGAAATGAGAGAAAACAAGAGAAGGACAGTATACTAAGGTTTCGGCTGAGATGGAGTGAATTAAAAAAGATATTTGAGATCGTTTGTGGAAAATTAACGAAAAAAAAGCTTTTTTTAACATACTCTTATCATAAAAAAGAAAAATAAGAAAAGAGAATGGTGGATGTTAGGGTAGATTTATTAAGGTATTAGGGAATAAACTTCTTTTAGGAATTCATAAGGTGCTAATGGGAAATGTGGGGAACCAGGAAATAGCTGGAATTTGCGGAAAAATAACCGGCGAAGAAACAATAAATTACTGACAGCTTTAAAAACCTTGATAAAAAAAAAAAAACTTTGTTTTTCATTTCATTTCTTCATGAAACTGAAAAGAAAAAGTCATTTCACAGCCATGAGTACGAAAAATTGGTTTTTTTTTTTTCTTAAATAAAAAAATAAGAGACACTGACAAATATTGAAAAATATCCTTATTTTGAATTTGGTATACAAATTTTGTAAGCTGAATTCTTAAGATTTGGACACGAGCAAAAGAATACATTCTTTCTAAATTAATGAAAGAAGTGTGGCAGATATTGGTATTTTTCCCACCAAAAAGCAAAATTGCCCTTTTTTCGGATATTTTAAAGAAAAAAAAATGTTTGTTACTCGGGAAATATTATTTCATCTTTACTAAATACTGAAAATAAAAACATGCTCTTTCAAAAGCCATGAGAAACAGTAAAATTTTTTTTTTTTTTATGTAAATAAGTAAATACTTCCAGTTTAGCTTTTATAAACATGGATTTTGGGGATATTGACGATTAATTATATCATTATTTTAAAAATTTCCAAACTGAAAATATACAATTTTTGATAAACAAAACCCTAAATTAACCACTTAAGATTTGCTGCCACCTGCACGGCAAAGATAATACCATTCTTTCTAAATTAATGAGGTCTCAGTACGAAGTTCGTTGGTTTGGGAGAGGGATATTAACAATTATTCGATCTTGTTGAAAACAGCTAAATGAACAGTAAATTTTCGGATAGTTTTTAAAGAAATGGATGTAGGGCTGGCCAATTTGATTAAAATTAGGTCTAGGGAAATATTATTTAATCAATAGATCATCCAATACTAAGATAAATGAATTAAAATGAAATTTATAACTGCACGAACATGCATTTCTCAGATCAAAACGGTATATTAAAATTCAGAATATAAATTAAACAAAATTTTAAAAATTCTTTTTTTTCGTTTTATTTTTTATTTTGTTAATTAAATTACAGTTTTTCAAGAACATCAAAATTGGAATGGAAAGATTCTGACAAAATTTCTTTCTTATGTACAAATTCGTTGTCGGTCAACATTGGACATTAAATACTTCTGACAGTTTTACTCTGCATTCTTTATAAACATGGGCTGATTTTTCAGGGGGATTTGAGGGTATCCTCTCTCTCTGTGGACGATTTTTTAACATTAGGTTTTAATTCTTTCAGTTTATTAGTTCATTATTTTATTTATTTATGATAATTTTTAATCCAAACTGAAAATTTGATCTTTATTTTCTTTAGCTGGCAGATAAACAAAACCCTAAATCTAACCACTAATTTATGGGATATAATTTAATTTGTTGTGCCACCTATTATTAGATTTGTAACTGAATAGATAACCACCAATCACTGAAAATTACAAAATCTTGAATGATGATTCTTTAATTATTTTTTATAGCTGATGGACACCTGCTGTCTCATTATTGGGCGATGTAAATTTGGTTTGGGACAGAGGATATCCTACTCCGTGTTTATTTAGATCCATCTGTTGATTGCATAAACAGTTTCTTTATACCATTGAACAGTAAAGTTCTGTATATGAGTTACCATTATAAATACTTGAAATCATCTCAAATTCGTTTTATTCATCCAGGAGGGCGATTTCAGTAAAGGCACTTGAAATTAATTCAGACATGACTTCAAACGATCTTTTCTCTAATTGGGAAAGGTGTTGGATGGTTGTTTATAAATAACTTAACAAATTTTTTTAGAATCAATGTTTGAAACCATTGTTACAGCAAAAGAGAGTTGCACATTTATAGATTGCACTCTTGGTATTGGAAATCAAAATTCTAAGCCAGTCAACTTGCTGAAATGAATGGGCTTTGATTCCAAACGATTCTAGGGTAAAATAACAACAAACTTTTAGACAATGGAAACCACAGCAAAAGAGATTGCCTTTATAGATTGCACTCTTGGTTTTGACAAAATTCCAGCCAGGCTAAAGGGCTTTGATGTAAAGGGCCTATTTGCATATGAAAATACTTTCGAAAAGCATGATTAAAACAGCCCGCTCAGTAACTATAATGTTGTTTTTTTTTAACCTTCACATAGGAACTGCAATTTATTCTGCACTGATCAAACAACGAAAACATGGTGCCACGGGACAAAACAAAACAAACGTTCCGCAAAAAAAAAAAGGAAACTAACTATCCAGTGGACTCTCTTCTCTAAAGAAATGTAATTCACATCGAATTTATTGTAAAAAGGAAATGATTCAGTAGGCAAGTTGCAAATTGATGTATTTTTATAGAAAATATTGCAGTTGACAAAATAAATACCATTATTATTATCACAGGACGATTTGCCACGATTTGGTAAGTCTATCAGTTTTAAGAAGTAACTTGCGGAGAAGCAGAAGGGGGTCATTCGTTCGTTTTGAATTCAGTTGGCCTTTTGCCAGCACGTGCTCTTGGTCTCTCAGCAAACCGTAAAACAAAAAAATGAGGATCAGAGGATAAGGTTGAAAATGAAGTCTTCGAATATTCTCAGGGCCTTTGTTGCTAAAAGCAGAGCATGCTAGTGAAATATAGACTTAACCTTATAAACAACGAATAATCCTCACAATTCTCAAATCCAAGAACGCCATTTTTAGTCGAACATTTTCACCGCCAAATAACTTCTCAGGAAGGTTTTCTGTGAAAAGGTCAGGAACTACACCTATGCATCCGTAGCAGGATGAAGATTGAGAATTACTGACATGTAGGCCCTCCGTTTTGTGTCCAGCACTTTAATATAAATACTTCACTAATTAGCCTGAAGCCACGAGAGCACATTCAAATTTAGACATATTCTTCCAGTAATTGAGTTTTGGTTCTATCTTATTTGAATGGGGTTTTCTTTATTTCTGAATTTCTTGATAGTCCTTTAATTCCTTAGAAAATACGATATCAAAAGAAAATAATGGGAAGATCACGCACGTAAAATAAATATTTTTTTAATTACCCTCAACATGAGAAGAGGGAAGAGGTTATGTTTTTATTGTGTTCTGATAAACACTATGATTTTTGCACATAAGTTGGCGTGATATCTTAAGAACGGAAAAATGGATCTTGTAGAATTTTTTTGCATGTAAATTTTCGAGATGATTAACATTTCAGAAAAATTTGTCCACTACTGACCATTTGTTGCCATGAAAATCATCTCATACCAGATACAAGACAGAGATTTTTGGAGACTGAGTTCTTCACTACTGAGCACATACTTGAGGGGAACCATTAATTTTGATAATTTTAACAGTGATTCCCCGACAGTCAAGATTACTAAGTTGAATCTCTTAAGGACAAAGGTCAAGGTCGGCGTCAAGGTTCAGTGGCTTGGCGGATGTATGCTCTCTGTATAGTGTTTTGGTTCTATATCATTTACAACAGATGAAGGTCAAAAACAGAATGTATAAAAAAAAGCAAACGAAGATAAACGGATTGCAAATCAACAGATGCAGAGATAAGAGACGAACCTTCTTAATACGTAGAGAATAAGAAAATATGGAATCATTTCATATATGTGATGAAGTTCTCATGATGAGTTATGCGAATACTCTTGGCGATGGCAATACTGCAATGGTTAAATTACTCGTCATGAATAAAAATGAATACTTTCAGCTTTAAAGGGATTTAAGAAAAAAGCCAGCGGACCAAAGCACTTTTAGAACGCAAGTTTTTTTTATATATATATAAATGTGTGGGACCTCCAATAACTGATTCAGTTTATTTCATCTTCGATATGACATTGCATTAATAAGTCGGTCTCAAAAGTAAATTGAAAAGTATTTTCCTTAAAGTAAATTGCCAGCGAGTGTGCCCAGATACCCTGCTCATAAGTCACTCAATGTCTCTATGAAATTATTATTATTATTATTATTATTATTATTATTATTATTATTATTATTATTATTATTATTATTATTATTATTCAGAAGATGAACCCTATTCATATGGAACAATCCTACAGGACCATCGACTTGAAATTCAAGCTTCCAAAGAATATGGTGTTCATTAGGAAGAAGCAAGAGAAGGCAAAGGGAAATACAGAAAGAAGAGATCTCACTTATTAAAAAGAAAAAATAAATTAATAAATAGATAAAATACGTTAAAAACAAGGAGAATGTCATTAGGGTAGTAATGCATTGCGTCTTTGCTTGATTTTTGGAAGCTTAAGAAGTCTACTGACTAAATCGCGCACGAAACAAACGGCTCACTGCTATTATGCCTAGACTGGATTCATTCTAAATCACTAAAGACAGTGATAAGGAGTTTGAGTGGTTGGACAGCAAGATAAAGAGATCCAGAAGATAAAGGAGATGAAGTACAAATATCTAACTATGAAGTCCATTTCTGCAAGCATCTAGCTCTTCACTGGATGTAATGGGTCGATATCGTACTCGGCTAGCACTCTCCTAGGCCCGCGTTCGATTCTCCGACCGGCCAATGAAGAATTAGAGAAATTTATTTCTGGTGATAGAAATTCATTTCTCGGCATAAGGTGGTTCGGATTCCACAATAAGCTGTAGGTCCCGTTGCTAGGTAACCAATTGGTTCTAAGCCACGTAATATAAGTCTAATCCTTCGGGCCAGCCCTAGGAGAGCTGTTAATCAGCTCAGTGGTCTGGTTAAACTAAGGTATACTTAACTTAACTTCTGCACGCATGGCAGAGAGGCCAACAGACCTAGACCTTTATATGAGTGAGTTTCCTTGTGGGCACAATAGTACTTGAGTGACTGGTTAATTTCCTCAAACTGGTGCGCGTGTCTTTCTTTAAAGGAAAATATCTATTTGACATAAATATGTCTCAAAGTAATTTTAACAACTCAGATAATTGAAAAGATTTATCCTAACTTTTGAATAAAATTTCTGGGAACATAACACGCTTCCCTAAAATTTCTGTTTTCCTCTGATCCAAAACTTTGAGAAGCCTTTTCCGTAAAACTGGCAAAATATGCACAAAATCTCTTTGAAGATATGTTACTAAGACTTTTGCAAGTTTTTATTCTTGTAACAGTTTTCTCGTAAGTATCAAGAGACGCTGGAATTCTAAAACTCTTGATTCTTCCCGAAGAAATGTCAGGGCGTGTTCTCTCTCTCTCTCTCTCTCTCTCTCTCTCTCTCTCTCTCTCTCTCTCTCTCTCTCTCTCTGTCTCAGATACAGGTTTGGTGTTCTTTTTCCTCGTCTCATCATTTGAAGGTCAACCACTTCATGCTATATCACTGCTAGATTAAAGATGCTAATTAATTGTAATTGAGAATTACGTAACCAAATGGAATACGGAAGTGAGGAAACTGAAAAGTGAGATATTCTGTAGATGATAGGAAAAATAAAATTTTATCAAAAAAACAGAGTACGATCTGTAGAAAGAACCAAAGAAAAGAAAAAATGGAAGTCAAACGAGAGACCGCTAGGAAGAGAGGATACCACCGCCATTGGCACTCGCCAATGAATAATTGTAACCTGCTCTCTGACCTTGACCTTTGGCCTCTAAATTTCATTATTTAGTATGATTTTCTTATAAAACATCCTTAATAATTAATCTTTCAAACTGAAAAGAGAACCATTTAAACTCCAGAAAACCTGTGAACTGAACCTTTGGCATATAATGATACTACATATAGAGAGTTTGACCTTTCAGGTTTAACCTGGCAAACTTAACTACTTGGAAACAGTGCTATTTAATAGATGGTGTTCAATGAAGAGTTATTTTTCAGCATACCTCTAGTAGGTAATCATCTCCAGAAAGTCAGTTAATACAAATGTAGTCTTGGTTTTATCAAGATAGGCTAATCCATTCTTGAGGTATCGTGCCAACACTTGCACACACACAAACACAAACACATACACATACACACACATGTACGTGAGCAAAACTTTGCTGCCGAATGTAATGACAATCGATTGGGGGGAAAAAACCAAAGCTACTAAGAGACCAACAAAATGTGAAAAAATGTGAGGAAGGGAAACTTTATGATCAAGTCACAAGGAGAGGGGAGATATTCTAGAAAAACAAAGAAGTAAATGAATAAACAAATGTGAAAGGTCTTAAAGACAAGTATAAATAAGATATGTGTGCATGTGCGTTTATGCGTGTAGTTAAGAGGGTGTTTAATGACTAAAAAAGTAAAAAATGCTCGGAAGTTTCTGCGGCGCAATCGAGTTTTCTGTACATCGTATAATCAAGGCCACCGAAAATAGATCTATATTTCGGTGGTCTCGGTAAATGCTGTATGAGCCGTGGCCCATGAAACTTTAACCACGGCCCGGTGCTGGCCTACCCTATATCGTTGCCAGAAGCACGATTATGGCTAACTTTAACTTTAAATAAAATAAAAACTACTATGGATAGGGGGCTGCAATTTGGTATGTTTGATGATTGGAGGATGGATGATCAACATACCAATTTGCAGCCCTCTAGCCTCAGTAGTTTTTAAGATCTGAGGGCAGACAGGGAAAGTGTAGACAGAAAAAATACGGACGGGCAGACAAAGCCGGCACAATAGTTTCCTTTTACAGAAAACTAAAAACGCCAAGAAAATGGAGCCATCCGTTTCTAGAGTTCAGATCTGACGCATCAAATTCTGCAGAGGAATAACTGCAGACGAGTTTTCGATAAAAAAAGGTGATCTAAATCAAATGGTAACATGAAAAAGCAATAAAGGAAACAGAGTTAAAAATCAGAAAACGAAAGGAAAGGAACAACTCTGGAAGAAAAATAAATGTCAAGAAAGAGGAATGACAAATTGCAAGTTATATGGGCTAGAAGAATGTTAATGCAAACAAGGAAAAAAAATGCGGCGCAATCGAGTTTTCTGTACAGTGTATAATCAAGGCCAGCGAAAATAGATCCATCTCTCGGTGGTCTCAGTATAATGCTATATGAGCCGCGGCCCATGAAACTTTAACCACGGCCCGGTGGTGGCATGTCCTATATCGTTGCCAGAAGCACGATTATGGTTAACTTTAACTTTAAATAAAATAAAAATTATTGAGGCTAGAGGACTGCAATTTGGTGTGTTTGATGATTGGAGGGTGGCTGATCAACATGCCAATTAACAGCTCTCTAGCCTCAGTAGTTTTTAAGATCTGAGGGCGGACAACAAAAGTACGGACGGACAGACAAAGCCGCCCCAACAGTTTTCTTGTACAGAAAACTAAAAGAGCTTAAAGTTCAGAAGAGAAAAGTAGGAAACACTTATAGAAGAATAAATGTTCAAAGATGTTTACAAGAGGAATAACTGATGATAGACGAGAATAACCGTAAAAAAAAAATAAGCAGTTCGTGAAAAATTCTGTACCGGAAACATGACGGATGACATCTTGAGGGAATTGCAATTAGCCAGATGAAGTATCGGAGCCTTCGAAATTTTCCGAGGGTAAAAAAGGTATTGCAGAGTGGCAGTCGGGAATGCCAATCACACAGCGCTGTTTTGCCTCTTCGTTGAAAGGTGTCCGAACAGGTAAGAACCATTGAAAGGGGGTCCGAACTGGTAAGAACTGTTGAAAGGTGTCCGAACAGGTAAGAACCATTGAAAGAGGTTCGAACAGGTAAGGACCATGAAAGCAATGAACTTCAAACAATAAAGGATTCCTAAAAGGATTGAAGTGAAAACAAAGAGAAAGGCTAAACTGAGACTTACTGCAGACTTACTTGTTAGTGGATAAAGGAATGAAAGCCTGACTCGGTGGGACGCATAGGAGAAATGAAGACAAAAAAAAATATGCAACAAATGCAATCGAGTTTCCTGTACAGCGTATAATGCTGTATGAAACTCTCAGCCGCGGCCCATGAAACTTCCACCCACGGCCCGGTGGTGGTCTGTGTTGTTAGCACCTATAGCGGTGCCAGACGCGTGATCATGGCAAACTTTAACCTTAAACAAAATAAAAACTACTCAGGCTAGATGGCTGCAATTTGGTATGTTTGATGATTGGAGGGTGGATGATCAACATACCAATTTGCAGCCCTCTAGCCGCAGTAGTTTTAAGATCTGAGGGCGGACAGAAAAAGTGCTGACAGAAAAAGTGAGGACGGAAAAATGTGCGGACGGACAGACAAAGCCGCCACAACAGTTTTCTTTTACAGAAAACTAAAATTAAATAATCAGTGGTGAAAAGAGCAAAAGGATTAAAGTAAAACACTGTGATGAAAAAAAGAATAAGGAAAAGAAGAAATTAAGATTGAATGGAAGGAAACTGAAGAAAATTAAAGATGGCGGAGGAACGCAAAGGTGGAAAAATTAACATATACAAAAAAGAAAAGTATAGAAGACTGAAATCAAATTAAATGATCTGAGTTACAGATATAATAATAATAATAATAATGATAATAATCTTCAGATATATTTTCATCAAATCCGGGAAAAAGTATGTCTCTCACTAATACCTTTACTTATAGTATTTGTTTTTTTCAGTTATTATTATTATTATTATTATTATTATTATTATTATTATTATTATTATTTTATTATTGTGTATATCCATATCGTCAAAAAAATGACGACAATGTAAGGGAGAAGCGCCTGTATATGTATGTATGTATATATGTATGTATGTATGTATATATATATGTATGTATATATATATATATATATATATATATATATATATATATAATATATATATATATTATCTATATATATATATATATATATATATATGCATATGTGTGTGTGTGTGTGTAGCATATATATGTAGCAGCCAGTGGTAAGGCAGTTTGGCCTGGGGTTGGACGACGGTAAGTCTTGTCCCGGGAGACGTGACGTACTGTCCCGGACCTCGTATAAATGCAGCTTTATTCTGCATGTTTATATCTGGGCCAGCAGTCCTAACAAAGTTTTAGACAGGGTTGTATATAGGAAAAACTATAGATATGTATTACACTTTATACAGTGCTTTACGTAAGACATTATTATTATTATTATTATTATTATTATTATTATTATTATTATTATTATTATTATTATTATTATTATTATTATTATTATGAAAGGATAATGGAAGGGCGTTCGTAAAATAACGAAAAGAAAAAGTCAAATGAACTCGGCATGTACTGCACACATTTCACCGACATCATTTTAGAAACGAAAACCCGACACTGTTTCCAAGTTCGACGCTTAAATCTTTGATAGAAATGTTTACCGCGACTTCGAATGCAAAGCCGCGATATAATATTGCTCGCGGGCTGATGAAAGGGAAAAGATACTTCTGTTCGCAATGTTCGCGTATGAAAGGCCGTCTTCCGCGCTCTCTGCAAGAATGATGAGGGACTAATGAATATTCAATCCGTACACGAAAAAAATACTCTTACGCAAAAATCGGCTAATGTGAGGTGAAGTGGCATTTGCATTAGGTCAAATTTGCTGACACCGGAAAAATAAATTATTTTGAAGCGGTTTATTTTTTTTTCGCAGTAAGATCTACCATTAAAGGTTAACAGGACGCTTGGACTTAACAAAGAATCGTGGTAAAACTGGGGACTAAGAGGATATTCAACGAAAGTTAATGATTTGCTGCTACTAAGAAGTGCATTGTAGATAAAATCATATACACTCGTATCGTATATGTATGGTGTGTGCATATATATAACATATATATATATATATATATATATATATATATATATATATATATATATATATATATATATATATATATATATATATATATATATATATATATATATATATATATATATATATAAAATGCTTAAGATCCCAATAACACGTGATACATATATGCAGATATACTACAGTGGAAAATGTGTGTATATACATATATATATATATATATATATATATATATATATATATATATATATATATATATATACATATATATACTATATATATATATATACTATATATATATATATAAATATTTATAAATATGTATATATATATATTATACATATACATATCTTGGACATGATATTTTTAATTTCCAAGCAGTAATCCAAAAACAACTCATTGATATCAAATTCATTATACCTTGCGAATGACTTACTCGTAAGCATTCCCACCTTGACTAGCAGGCATATAAGTCAATAGATAGATAAACAGACAGAGAGATACTGTAGCCGACTACGGTGCTCAAATATTCATTTGGAGTTTATGAAGGGTCATAATATCTGGACGCCAAGCAAAGCCTCTTAGAAAACAAAGAAAATAATGTTTGTTCAATTCGCGGATTATTATTTTGGCGGCTGGAAAAAGGAGCATATTTGTAAGCTCCTTTTGTGATGATTTGTGTTGTTTATTTATTCGTAGATTAAAAGTCAGCTTCTAAATACAAGTTCACCATTATATGACGCATATGATTTTATGGCTGATTATTTGCTTTTTTAAAAATCCATTTAAAGATGATATTGTTACCCTTGAAATTAAGGAGAGTTAAGTCACAATTTTGAAATGAACAATGATGTATTCACTTGTAACAGGTTCAAAGTTTCACAACACCATCGCAACGTTAAATACAATTCCCAGTCATTTCACTTAATTATTCGTATCATATAGACAGTAGCGTCGCTATTTGGGGGGCCAGGGTGTGGCGCGGGCCCCCCAGTCAGATGCTTGGCCCCCTCCCTGACCCCGTTCCCCGTTGAAATTCCCTTTGTAGCTAAACTTTAACCCTTACAGTATTTGGTACATTTGCATATAGTAAGAGTTGAAAATTAATTGAAAATTGAGCTCCATAATTTCAAATACAGGTTTCCTAATCATTAATACTATTATTTTCCTTCATTCACATAGATATATACATTCGAGAATAGTATATTTTACTAATTACAGAATTGGTACATTAGTTTTGTGTAATTTTCTTTGGTCCCCCCCAAAATTTTCTTGGCCCCACCTAGGACGCCCGCAACGCCCCCATGGAATGCCAGTTACGCCACTTAATATAGATTGCCCTGACCCGTACGAATACACTGATAAAGTACCTGAAGTCCCCCTTTTCTCGATTGAGTGTAACAATCCAGATTTCTCGTAATGCTTTCAGGAGGGAGTAAAAATAAGAAGCAAAGAAAAACTAGAACTATTATTATTATTATTATTATTATTATTATTATTATTATTATTATTATTATTATTATTATTATTATTATTATTATTATTATTATTATTATTATTATTATTAAATTATTATTCAGTAGATGAAACAAACAAGCCCACAGGGACCACTGACTTGAAATTCAAGCTTCCAAAGAATATGGTGTTCATTAAGAAGTAAGAGGAAGTAAAGTGAAATACAGAAAGAGGAGATACCGCTTATCAAAAAAGAAAAAATAAATTAATAAATAGATAAATAGATAAATGAGTATTAAAATGAGAGTAGAATGGTATTATGGTACTGCAGTAATGCATTGCATTTTAGCTTGAACTTCTGAAGTTCCAACTGCACGACATTCTCTGGAAGGCTGTTCCAGAGTCCAACGGTGTGAGGAATAAAGGCCCTCTGGAACTGAGAAGTTGAACAGCGAGGCACATTTACTGCACATTGGTGCTGCTGTTCGGCGAATCTGGTTGCTCCTGGCTGGTAAAGGGGATCAGGGTTTGTCCATTTCACTTTCCAAAGCTCTAGAGAAGAGAACACTTGAGAGAGCATATCTTGGAAACTCACAGCAATGAAACTACTGGAGGTAAACATCACTAACTGTGTCACTGGGAGTTTCATCAAAATTTGACAGATGGGTGTAGATTCTTCATAAACATCCTGGAATCTTCTCTTCTTAAAACCTCTTAAACTATGATTAAAACAGCAAAGGTTATTCCTTTTCAAACTGTACCAAATGTCAATATCTTTTCCTTTAAAGCGTTGCAACTCCCGCTCACCAACCTGATCAGTAAACACATACAGAGGATGTAAATGTATCAACATCAAAATTCTGTGATGGTACAATCAGAGAATAACAATTTACCTCAAAAATAGAGCAAATTCTCTTTTTGTGTTATTACCATTATTATTGTCCTTATCGCTCTAACACATCTGCTCTCTATTGCTTTTTAGTTTTCTGTAACAGGAAACTACTGTGCCGGCTTTTTCTGTCCGTCTGCACTTTTTTCTGTCCACACTTTTTTCTGTCTGCACTTTTTCTGTCCGCCCTCAGATCTTAAAAACCACTGAGGCAACTATATAGGACAGGCCACCACCGAGCCGTGGTTAAAGATTCTTGGACTGCGGCTCATACAGCATTATACCGAGACCACCGAAAGATAGATCTATTTTCGGTGGCCTTGATTATACGATGTACAGAAAACTCGACTGCGCTGAAGAAACTCGTTTAATTCCATTTTGATTTGTTTTATTTTATTTGACCCAAATTTAAGCCTTCAAATCTTCATTGTCACATTGAGTTGGATTCTGGACCTGTCACTCTACAGAGACGATAGTATGGATGTCACATTCTTCGGATGTCTTGTTTTACAAACACTGAAACAATAATCTACTATCAGGATGTTAGCAGCCTCCAGGGACCTTTGTCCTTTAGATAAATCTGTTCGAAAATTATCCGGACCTCATTTGAATGCTATCCTTCCCTGGACTTTTTCTATTGCCTCCTTTCCCATCGACAGCTTCTACTTTACCTTCCAGCGCCAGTGCCAATGCAATTAGCGTCTACCCCTCGCTTTCAAAATGGGTGGGATCAGCCTACTGTGTTGTACTGCCAAGTATCTTAGGTTTTATAGTCCTTCTTCTGCAAAACTGTGCAACAATCACCTTGGCGGAGGTTTGGAAAATGATACCTTTAAATAAGGTGGTAAGTGACTCTGTAGATTTCCAAGAGCATAAGTAAACAAGTAATAAAATGCGCCGAAGTTTCTTCGGCGCAATCGAGTTTTCTGTACAGATGCTACAGCGTATAATCAATGCCACCGAAAATAAATCTATCTTTCGGTGGTCTCGGTATTATGCTGTATGAGCCGCGGTCCATGAAACTTTAACCATGGGCCGGTGGTGTGACTTATCTGATATCGTTGCCAGAAGCACTGTTATGGCTCATTTTAACCTTAAATAAAATAAAAACTACTGAGGCTAGAGGGCTGCAATTTGGTATGTTTGATGATTGGAGAGTGGATGATCAACATACCAATTTGCAGCCATCTAGTCTCAGTACTTTTTAAGATCTGAGGGTGGACAGACAGACAAAGCCGTCACAATAGTTTTCTTTTACAGAAGACTAAAAAGAGGAAAAGCTGGACATGACTGATAGACCGAGTTCGTCGACTGGAAACAGAAGGGCCTTAACGGTCAAACTTATTACGGGAAAAACGAAAGGTCAAAGGAGACCGCTGCATGAATGAAATTTAAGGAGAAAGGCTCGTATGTCAGCCCACCTGAAGATCTGAAAATACTGCTGCTGCTTTTATAAGGAAGACACTTGAACCGATGAGGGGAAGACGCTTGTGAAATCAGGGCGCAGAGTGGGTGGGAGGTCGTAAGATTAAACAAGTAAAAAATATTCCGAACTTTCTTCGGCGCAATAAAGTTTTCTGTACTGCCGCTACAACGTATAATCACGGCCACCGAAAATAGATCTATCTTTCGGTGGTCTCGGTATAATGCTGTATGAGCCGCGGTCCATGAAACTTTAACCACGGCCCGGTACTGGCCTATCCTATATCGTTGCCAGAAGCGCGATTGTGGCTAATTTTAACCTTAAATAAAATAACAACTACTGAGGTTAGAGGGCTGCAATTTGGTATGTTTGATGATTGGAGCGTGGATAATCAACATACAAATTTGCAGCCCTCTAGCCTTAGTAGTTTTTAAGATCTGAGGGCAGGCAGAAAAAAGTGCGGACGGACAATCAAAGCCGGCACAATAGTTTTCTTTTACAGAAAACTAAAAGGAAAAGCATTTTGTAACAGAAGTTTTAAGGTTTGCAGTAATGAAAAGAAAACAATTTCGAATGCATGGTCATGGCACTCAATAATATGTATTGAATTTTCAATGCCCATTTCCATAATAATAGTGCAAAAACTATGGAGACATTACCTTCCATAACAGAGGAGCGGCATAGGAGCGACGCAATATGGTGTATGTTTAAGTATTCCATATTGAGTTTGTGCTCGTGAAATCATTGATTGCTTGCAACACCACATCGCCAGATAAAAATGTGACAAATTTTTTTAATTTTGTTAAAGAAATAGCAGTCTTAAAACTGAACCATACTATGCTGAAAAATAAAATCTGACGAAGTATCGTTTTACCACTAGTGGCAACAACATTATAATTAACAATATATGCTAGCTAGCAACAACACTGTTTTCCGTCAGTTCAGTAAAGTTAGACGTACGGTGTTGTTCTTGTTGGGGCAAGATTAAACGGGATTTGCACCGGCGCGGTCTCTTGCTAACTTCGACCAGCCTGTAAAAATAAGAACGGATGTTCCTCTCATTATACATAAAACCCAATGACCGTGCGGTCAGCTTCCTCGTCCCTGGCAAGCTGACCGCCGTCCCCCCGCCTCCCCTCTCCTCCTCCCTCTCCTTTTGATGGTGGATCATGCGGTGACGAGAAGTCCCCGATCGGCGGCTGAAACTGTCTTAGCTTTGTGGACCTCGACGAGAAAGAAATAAATGACACTTGGCCCGACTCTTCTGCTGGGAAAAGCCTAATGAGAGAAAAACTAAGGGACTGAGAATCATGTTACTGACGCTGAAACCAACAATAAACACGTAAAAAATGCGCCGAAGTTTCTTCGGCGCAATCGAGTTTTCTGTACAGCGTATAATGCTGTATGACACTCTCGATGTCCTGCAGTATGAAACTCTCAGCTACGACCGGGCAGCGCTCAGTTGCTCCCAAGATCTTGTCAAGGGAAAGTGTGTCGGCGACGCCTCCGGAATTGGACTCGGCGTTGCCTGACGCACGATCATGCCTAACTTTAACTTTAAATAAAATAAAAACTACTGAGTTAGAGGGCTGCAATTTGGTATGTTTGATGATTAGAGGGGGGATGATCAACGTACCAATTTGCAGACCTCTAGCCTTCGTAGTTTTTAAGATCTGAGGGCGAACAGAAAAAGTGCGGACGGGCAGACAAATAGCCATCTCAGTAGTTTTCTTTTATAGAAAACTAAAACCGGGGAAGGTGAAGCAATAACGTTGGTATTTATTGTTTGTTTGTTTTTAATAAGACATTACTGCCCTAACTTATTTCAAAATATCATATCCTTTAAAAAAAATGAGTCCGACAAAAAAATGATAATCCGTATATAAAGCAAAAACAAGTATGCAATGCCAATTCTACTTACTTCATAGTAGCAAAATATGAAATATTGTAGAACTATTTACTTTCCATAGTAGCATGTATTGCCGAGTGCGGTAACATGCAAAGCAAAAGATAAAGGAAGCAAATCTACGTAACTCAAGACAAACACGCAAAAAAGAATAAAACAATTCAATATCTGCATTGAGAAAACAATGGTCCTTCTCTACATTGAGACGATAGAATCAGCCTCTCTTAATGGAGGAAAATGAGGCCGTGAGTACATTAGCATCAAACGTTATGCTAATGAACGAAAACGAGGTAATGTATGCTTTACCATCAAACGCTTCGCCAGCACACAATGTCCAGCGTTGCAAAGAGTAAATTGACTTGAGATTACTGCCGCAAACAAACGAAATTTCCTACTTATGTTCGATTTCCTTTAGTGTTGTGGAGCAGAACTCTCTCCCTTATTCATTTTCATTTTTAGTTTCCTGTGATAGAAAGCTATCGATGATGGCTATTTATCTGTCCGTCCGCACTTTTTCTGTCCGCCCTCAGATCTTGAACACTACTGAGGCTAGAGGCCTGTAAATTGCTATGTTGATCATCCACCCTCCAATCATCAACCATACCAAATTGTAGCCCTCTAAGCCTCTGTTGTTTTGATTTTATTTAAGGTTAAAGTTAGCCATAAGCGTGCGTTTGGCAACGATACAGGACAGGCCACCACCGGGCCGTATTTAAAGTTTCATGGGCCGCGGCTCATACAGCATTATACCGAGACCGCCAAAATGATATATCTATTTTCGGTGGCCTTGATTATACGCTGTACAGAAAACACGATTGCGCCGAAGAAACTCCGGCGCATTTTTTACGTGTTCCTCATTGAAATCAGAAAATCAATCTGATAACCGTGTTGAATGATTCTAGAGAAATGGTCTGTTGCTTTCGTTACATGGAGAATTATTACGGAATTAAAATCAGTAACTGAATCCACATGAAGAATGAAAATAGAATTTTTCCAAATGTACGAATACTTATCCCAGAGATATTTGGTCTCACTTTGCATATAAATAGGACGAGAGAGAGTTCCTCTTTGAACTGATATTACTCTGTGTCCTTTTCGAAAGGATCACTTCACTTTGCTATTCAAAACAGTTTCCCCCCCGGGCATGCGTCATGAAATTACGTCAGTTATAAATCCCCGGGCGATCGTCAGTACTCATGAAATTTAGGAAAAGGAAAGGAGAGAGGAAACAAAGATTGATTATGCTGGAATAACAGACGGAGAGATATTCAGGCCAAAGACGATAATAAAAGCTTTCGTTTTATTGTTCAATTGCTTGTGCCTCAGATGTAGAGAAGAATTACAGAAACGAAAAATGGTTATTGCCAGTGTTCAGTTAATAAAAATCTTCCGAGCGTGTGCAAAATAACCCAAAACAGACCTCTCTCTCTCTCTCTCTCTCTCTCTCTTATCGCCCGCTCAAATATTTTGAATTGTAGGAAGACATCAGTATTGACCTACTTCTCTCTCTCTCTCTCTCTCTCTCTCTCTCTCTCTCTCTCTCTCTCTCTCTCTCTCTCTCTCTCTCTTATCGGCCGCTCAAATATTTTGAATTGTAGGAAGACATCAGTATTGACCTACTTCTCTCTCTCTCTCTCTCTCTCTCTCTCTCTGGATTATTACCATTAGTTATAGCGTGTATATGCATTTAAAATAAGCGATGGCATTATGACTATGAATTTGTGAAGCATCAGTAAAACACCCATTCGCAAAACAAAACAAAAAAAGACATCAGCGCCAAATAGGAAGTTTGGAATTGTGTCACGTCAGCAGATAAAGGATGCCGATGCTTTGCGAAATGAGCAGCACGCACTAACTCAAGAGACATAGCAATTACAGCCGGTGAATGGGGTTCCATTTTGAAAAGAAGATTACACAAGTAAACAATGCGCCGAAGTTTCTTCGGCGCAATCGAGTTTTCTGTACAGCCGCTACAGCGTATAATCAAGGCCACCGAAAATAGATCTATCTTTCGGTGGTCTCGGTGTAATGCTGTATGAGCCGCAGCCCATGAAACTTTACCCACGGGCCGTTGGTGGCCTATCCTATATCGTTGCCAGAAGCACGGTTATGGTTAACTTTAATCTTAAATAAAATAAAGACTACTGAGGAGGTTAGAGGGCTGCAATCTGGTATGTTTGACATTGGAGGGTGGATGATCAACATACCAATTTGCAGCTCTTTAGCCGCAGTACTTTTTAAGATCTGAGGACGGAAAGAAAAAGTGCGGCAGAAAAAAGTGCGGACAGAATAAAGTGCGGACGGACAGACAAAGCCGGCACAAAAGTTTTCTTTTACAGAAAACTAAAAACTTGGCCAAGTGGAAACGTTTTTCTTTGGATAACCACTTCGGTCGAAATTGTCCAAAAGAAAAGGGTCTAGGTCCTAGAAGAATAAAATGAAACAAACGTTTAGACTCAAAAAGCAGTCATAACTAAAGAATGAGTTGTCATTTGGGAACACGGAGTAAAATCGACCAAACAATTGCGGGCTAGCAGATACGCACATCTCGAATTAACAGAGAGATGATCAAGGCAAAAAGAATTGCATCATTAGCACAATGAAGATACGTTATTTCCTATTAGAAAAAAAAAGGGGGAATTTTTCGCCACAATATGTACCCGTTGCTCTGAAGGTTACTTTAAACTCTCTGACGTCCATCTCTTCAGATAAGTTTAAGCTCTTTCACTGTCTATATAAAAAAAAAAACAAGTCCTTCAGATGATAATGTAAAATTCTAAATATTAACGAAGCAGGTTTATAAAAATAAAACCCCATTAGGACGAACTGCACAATACTTTGTGTATCCTTTAACACGTTCGACGAAACGGTAAAGAAAGAATTGAAAAGACTTCTAAACTTGGCAATTTTAGCTCTTGCTTTTTTCGCAAATAAAACAGATAATGAGTTAGTAATTAGGCAACCAATTATATTTTTGAGCGTCAAGATTAGATCATCAATAGAAAAGTTTTTTGAGCCAGGGATTAGGACCGGTAATCAAAATAATGTTTTTTCGTTTTTTTTTTTTTAATCTCTCCTTCAATGGCTTCGGTGAAATATAGCGGCAGGTGTTGGAACATCGTCCGCGAAAAAGAATGTAGATTAATTGGCTGGTTTTGTTGCTCGTCGGTGTGTCGACATAACAAAAAAAAAAAAATTATATATATTCGACCTACGTAAAAAGGAGTTCACTCGTTTAATTTCCCTCTTACACTGATTCTGTCCTGTTGGCAAGGGCTGTGAATCTCGTCGGT
>NC_089768.1:17705000-17867500 GCF_040412425.1 Macrobrachium rosenbergii | reverse complement strand
TCTCACATTCTTGGCTTTGAATTTCATTACTTGAAGCCACACACAACAAGCGCCCTCCCATTTGTTTTACTGCCACGGTGCTTCTCCCGTCAAGAAAACCGACAATGTTCAAGTAACTTTGCAGCTGAGTCGCAGTTATAATATATATAGTATATATATGGTGTGTATATATATATGTATATATACATGTACAACTGAATCACGAAAATATGGAACGTGATGAATATATAAATAAAGATAAAATCCACGAAGGAAACGGAAACACTGGAGTGCTGCGAGGCCTTTCGACGCTTACGTCCTTTACTTGGCAGACTCAAGAGTCTGCTATGTATATATATATATACATACATATATACTGTATACATATATATACTATGTGTAAACTTATATAAATATGTATGTATATATATATATATATATATATATATATATAGAGAGAGAGAGAGAGAGAGAGAGAGAGAGAGAGAGAGAGAGAGAGAGAGAGAGAGAGAGGCGGGGGAAGGGGGCCGGGGAAGCCATATTAGTTTCCACAGTTGTTCTAGTCAAATATGTTGTTCGTTACCCGTAGACTTTCGGTATATCACAAAGGAAAAATATAAATAAATAAGTTTCTAGTGGGATTTTGATACCTTCCAACGGTTTGTTGGTGGATTATCAGGGAAATCTTCTTCTTTTCCACTTGATCTGCTCATTGCTCCCTCTTCCACGCCTTTTAATTTCAGAAGCTCATTAACAGTCACCTGAAGATAATGAGGCAAATCCGATTTTTTCCCTTCATGTACAGCTGTTTACTTAGGATTTCTATACATGTATTTTTTTAATTCAGTCGATTTTAGCTTGAATAATTCTGTCATATTTCATTTCATTACATTTATACTTTTTATCCATTTCGATGACGCAAAATGCAAACCTTGCTCTGCAAGACATCTTCATGAGCATAATTGTAAAGAGAAATATCAGCTCAAATGCTCGAGCTTGGAGTTTATTGATCATCAGCGTCACGCTTCCAAGTATAACCTGTTGTTTGTGTCAGAGACACTTGTCTCCGGGAACAAGTTTACGAGAGAGCTCCTAATGTAGGTTAATCCTCGAGAGTTTGTTGGGAACTACGACCACTTTGCTAAAGCGGCAAACATCTCTGTAATTCAAATATTGCAATTCCTAGCTTGTCAGTAGAAGACAACATAGTGTAACTTTAGTCTCAAGACTGCAAGGAAACAGTTGAGAGTTATTTTACTGTTATAAAAAGGTCTGAAATTAATGCTGACCACCATCCTATCTGTTAAACAGAACCTGACATTCTTCATAAATTTCGGCCCCGTGGGTCTGGCAACGTTATAGGACAGGCCACCACCGGGCCGTGGCTGAAAGTTTCATGGGCAGCGGCTCATACAGCATTACACGCTGTACTTAAACCTCGATTGCGCCGAAGAAACTTCGGCGCATTGTTTCACTTGCTTTCTGTTGTTCGCTGATAAACGAAAGCAGATTATCAAAGACAACTGCAATACTTTTATAGCTATAAAAGAAATCCTACTCCGAAGTTCCTTTTAAAGTGCTGTTTCTCCAGTGGGGGAGGCGGGGCATGATCGAGGAACAAGTGACGTCTCAGCCAGCATCGGGTGACATCATCGCTTTAGGAAGAGATACAGAAACCGCGATTAATCAATCGATCCACATCATTACAAGTGATCTTTCATCTTAGTAATTATAACAATCATCATCATTATTATTATAAAAATATCTGATTTTTTCTGAGGCCATGAAAGCGATTGCTTATGCTTTGAACTAAGCTGTCTCGCTCATCAAGCACGAAACGATATTGGAGACATGAAATGGTAATTTTTTTTATTAAATAATTAGCCCAGTTAATTAGCAGAGGAAAATACTTGATGCTTTGTTGTCAAGATTCATAGAAACAAATCTGTAACTGCATAAATCTACTTATTACCGTAATTTCCTTGTAAATTTAGTTCGTTTAAGTAATAAGAAATATTAAGGATTGCTTGGACTACATTCGAGCAAGTTAGAAGTCTTTTTAATGTTTACCACTACATCTTTTGTTCGTATTTTTTACTTCGAAAATTTACTAACAATCTGATTCTAGATTACATGCCATGTCTATCAAATTTTGGTCGTTTACTTTCTTTTACACTGAACACTGAATCCTTTCTCATCACTGCAACTTGTGGTCACTACAAGCCAGTCTCAACCCTTCTCCTACCCTCTCGCTCTCTTTGAATCGATATTTAGGCCTTACAGGAAGTAGTTACGTACTTACGTTGCCTTTGTAGACAATGTTGCCAGCAGATATGTTTCCCGACTCGCTCAAAGTTACTAATTCTTCCTTTGTTGGCAATAATACTCTTATTTACAAGACTTGATAACTTAACAATAGAGCTCGGTTATCAAATTGGTTATCTTGACAACGAGCAGTCTTTGGGCTGCACGCTTCCTTTTCACTTTGGACACAACTATACCACAAGATAATAATAATAATAATAATAATAATAATAATAATAATAATAATAATAATAATAATAATAATAATAATAATAATAATATTAATAAACAATTTTTATTGTTCAATTGTAATAATAATAATAATAATAATAATAATAATAATAATAATAATAATAATAATAATAATAATTATAGCTTAATAAACAATTTTAATAATAATAATAATAATAATAATAATAATAATAATAATAATAATAGTTTAATAAACAATTTTATTGTTTAATAATAATAATAATAATAATAATAATAATAATAATAATAATAATAATAATAATAATAATAATAATAACAGCTTAATAAACAATTTTTATGTTTAATGATAATAAAAATATATAAAGCTAATTCATGAAAATTTTTCAATGAACCTGAAATTAAAATCCACTGTTGATGAAAATAACGAAAACCACTTATTTTCACCAACAGATTCATTTTTCCCGTGATTTTTAAAACGAGAGGAAAAAATGTAAGGAACATATCTGTGGCAACTATGAAAAAACATCGTTTTGTCTTCCAAGTCAATATTTCGTTATACCGTAACAAAACCTTTGATGGTTATATACTTGATTTTTCTCAAGCTCGATCATATATAAGTATATACTCCTTGGTCCAACAAAACGACCAAAAGTGATTACTTATACTCATCTTTTTGTCGAGCTGATCACTCTTGTACATAAGTTGACAAATGTACATCTGAAAATTAGTATTATTATATCATTCTATTAATAATACTAACTCTAGTATTATTAACTACCATGGTAGAAACTGATTTCTAGGAAACCAAGATTACACTCAGTACTGAATACTTTTGACTGCTGTTAATTCGTATTCTAATTCGTGTTAATCTCTAGCAGCTGACCAGGAGTAATCTCTGTGAAATCCATGATACTGACCATGATAAGGAGACAAAAGTTCCAAAGCGCCATCTAGGATACTGTATCCTCCCTTCAACTGCAACAGCAAAATAACAGAGATTACTACATCTTTAATGGTGAAAATCAGGACCTTATATAAACATTTCACTACGTTGAAAATCTGACCGATTGGTGAACTCAGAAACAAGACAAGAAAGTCACAGGCGACGCAGAAATTCCTCAGAGAAACTTGAAAATATGGAAAACGTAAAGGTCACCGACTTCCTTCCCCTGGTAACTACATCAAAGAAGCAAAAGCGGAACGAATTTGGGCGCTCTATCCCATTCGAGGGGAAACAGCTTCAATGAATTTTGTACCGGATGAAAAACCTTCACTTCAGCGCAACAGCAATGAAAACATTAGCATAAAAACGACGGCTTTCCATCCACCGGAACATCATGTGATTACCATATCAGGGACGAATTATTTAGTCGAGAGTTTTTCGTTTCAGGTAATTGATGAGATGTGCCCATGAGGAGGGATTATGAAGATGGAGGGAGATACAGCGATCGGATGCAGGTGTCGTCATAATGGATTCAAGAGGAAGTACTACACAAAGCTTTCGTTTTGGGACTTGATTAAAATCGGAAAAGTAACATCAACAATAATTCAACAGATAGCTTTATGACATCAAGCACTGGGACTTTTTCAGCCTTACAACGCTTAAGACAGTAAAAAGACGGAGTTGGAGTGGTTGGACAGCAAAATGGAAGAAAGAAAGGAGGCGAGAACGGAGATCAAGGCTTTTTGAAAAGTGGGTGCAGCTTGGGGCCGAAGAAACATTGCAAACAACCTTTAGTGAAGTCTACAGTTTTCCACGTGAGGGTGTAGTGAGCACTGCCTCTCTAAGGGTCACATCAACAAAATTATTATACTTACCTGAAAACATTTTAGATCAGTTATGAGAAATATGAATAACGCCAAATTATATTTTTACGGATACTTTTATCTAAATGATAATCCACCTGGATTTCAACCGCTTTTTGCATGTTTACTAATCTTCTGCTTTAAAATACAAAATAACTGAATTAATTAACATACTGAAATCTTTTGATCCGGTGAATTAGAACTGAAACCGAACTATGTTAGCAAAAAAAAAAAATAAGAAATTCACCAGGTGCTTTATACTGAACAGCAGTGTTATACATTGAGGACCTTTTTTCGAATTTGGGGGGAAAACCTTCTGCAGTGATATTTTTGTCCATTCAGAGCCTTCGCTGCCAGTCACTGCACTGTCAATTATTACTTTCAAAATAGTATAACCATTTCTTTTCATAAGTAATTAGAACCATTATCTCGCCAACCATCGTAGTTGTTCGCGGCATTGCAGTACTTTTTTTTTCATTCAGAGATGATTGACAGAGGCTGTTAGCAGGGCACAACCGCTCTAGATTCTCATTATGGCATCATTAACTTTTTTTTTTTTTTACAGATAATAAAGTGACAAAATTAGTTCGTTACACAGACGTCAGCTTCCTGTCGGCTGTCGCCTTGACTCTTCAGTGAAATATTAGATGCCTAGCTAACTTCTTTAGTAAATAAAATTTAGTGGTCATTATTGTTTCCTTGCTCTTCTAATAATCAAAAGTGTTTAAGCTCCCCATAAATCATTTCAATAATATTTTTGTTTTTGTATAGCCGTTTTGTATACCTACACAGGATGCTCATCAACAGCACAGCAAACTCCCTTACACAAACTACGCCTTTCTCCTCTTTCTTAAATGCAGATGAGTAACTCTCATTGCAGTTACGTGCTAAATACGAAATAAAGTTATTGATATTATCAAAACTGTTGTTAATAGGCTAAATATCCAAAAGAAGTAAGTCCTCACTGATTAGCTGGCTTCCATGATTAGCTTTGGATAGGTAAATGCAGACTTAATGATTCTTAATGATTCTGAATGGTTAACAATGTTTGTGTTACTTCCTCTCCAATATCAGTTTATCAAAACGATTAAAAAACTTGTCAACAATTGCTGCCAGATGGCTGGGTATTGTTTGCAAGACTCAGTGCATTTGCAGAGAACACAGCAGTACTATCGCCAGGTTTAGGCCTTTAATACTGCCATAACTGGAACTTCATGTATGTGTGTGTGTGTATATATATATATATATATATATATATATATATATATATATATATATATATATATATATATATATATATATATATATATATATATATATATATATATATATATATATATATATATATATATATATATATATATATATATATTAGCAAAAGGTGGACCATGGAAACGTATTCATCTCTACATAATTCTTTATTTCCAACGTTTCGTAATAAAAGCTTTATTACATCATCAGGGAATCTGTTAAATAATGAATAAAATTACTTTAGAAATTGCTCTTAAAATCAATAACTGTAAGTGTAACTCTGGGACATATGTCGGATCCACGAGGAGGTTACTGATGGTCAGAATCGACTCTCATCGGGGATTAAGTTTTCGGACTGGCTGTAGGCTCTCCAATCCCGAGCATTCAAGCATAAGAAACCATTCGAAAATTTGTAAAACATATATTGATAGAAACGATTTCTGTATCATAGGCCAAACAACTAATGTATGCGAACTGCCTATCCTGGAATCATTATTTATTAAACAACTAGTTCCCCAGTTAAATACCCAGACCTCCTCCACTCAGCTGTACCTGAGTTAACTTTTCTTATGCATTCTGTCTTCTGCCTTCTTGGTATAAGGTTGGTTAGCGGTCTTTGATTTTGCTTCTATGTCTTTTTTTTTCGGTTTTTTTATCTTGTATTTCAACTGTGAAGTATTTTATGGATTTTATTGATTTTAAGAGCAATTTCTAAAGTAATTTTATTCATTATTTAACAGATTCCCTGATGATGTAATAAAGCTTTTTATTACGAAACGTTGGAAATAAAGAATTATGTAGAGATGAATACGTTTCCATGGTCCACCTTTCGCGCTAATGTATACCACTGGCCGTCGCCTACTTCTGTTCTATATATATATATATAAATATATATATATATATATATATATATATATATATATATATATATATATATATATATATATATATATATATATATATAATGTTGATATTAAAGGATGAAGGCTTTCATCGACGTTTCTGAACGAATGATCTAAAAAAAAAATGCAATATTGTATTTGTCTACTGGAAAGTTAACGAAGAAGCGCGGGACCTTAATTGCTTAAATCTGACTTTGGTAAACTGATTGGAATTTTGACACGGACTCTGTAGCTGAGAGGAAACTACCAGTAGCAACATCCCCAAGACCCTATTCCTTCAGATTGAAGTGATTGTATGATGGTCTGCTTCCTCAAAGCAGTGACAAAGACTATTCAGATCATCGTCAGATTTTACGATCACGTATGGCCATTTTGCATCGAAGTTATTAAAACATGCATCTCAGCCAACACCTTAAGTGCCTGCGCCCCAAGAAGAGTGCCGTGGCCATCGTCTGTCTGTAACTGGCTCAGCACCACTTAGTCCATTGCTCAAGATTGTTCATTCCTTTACTGTAAAACTAGTCAGAAAAAGACGGGAATACAAGTGAAGGTAGAGATGATAATTTCCGTCCAAGAGACAGGGAGGACTGTCCCTAAATTCTGACCCAGGGTGACTTCCCTCGGCGGACTTACTGGGAGTTCGTCAGCTGACTGATGTTGTTACGCAGAAAAAAATAAATATATGAATTCACATTGTGTTCAAAACTTAATTCGGCGAAAGTAAAGGTTATCCTACACTAAATTTTATCAACCAACGTCTGGAGATTGTGCATAATGTTGGCAGTTTAACTTGCTGGTTAAGCATAAATGACTAACCTGCCAGATATTGATAACAATCTTGGGTCCGCTGGGTATTTATAGATGCAATTTTTGCCCTTTTTTTCTTATGTTTATGTAGAAATGAATTCATATGTTTGTATATTCACGTTTTCATCAATTTTTTTTTCTCTACGTACTCTTTACTTGATTCGCATATAGGTACTATAATCTGCGGAATCTTGCTTTGCAAATTAAAGTTAATTTAGGCTTCTCCCAAATAAATGTATCCCTAAGAACAATAATAGTAACGCGTGCTAAATACGAATGAATAACACAAAGAAATCTACATTAAGACTCTTGTGAAATGATTCCAGCTAGAGTAAACAAGTAAAAAATGGGCCGAAGTTTCTTAGGTGCAATCGAGTTTTCTGTACAGCGTATAATTCTTTATGAAACTCTCAGCCGCGCCCCATGAAACTTTCAGCCACGGCCTGGTGATGGCCTGACGCACGATCATGGCTAACTTTAACCTCAAATAAAATTAAAATCTACTGAGGCTAGAGGACTGCAATTTGGTATGTTTGAATGGAGGGTGGATGATCAACATACCAATTTGCAGCCCTCTAGCCTCAGCAGTTTTTAAGATTTGAGGGCGGACAGAAAAAGTGCGGGCAGACAGACAAATAAGTTAAAAAAAAGTTAAGTATACCTTAGTTTTACCAGACCACTGAGCTGATTAACAGCTCTCCTAAGGCTGGCCCGGAGGATTACACTTATTTTACGTGGCTAAGAACCAGTTGGTTACTTAGCAACGGGAACTACAGCTTACTGTGGAATCCGAACCACATTATAGCGAGAAATGAATTTCTATCACCAGAAATAAATTCCTCTAACTCTTCATCAGCCGGCCGGGGAATCGAACTCCGGCCCACCGAGTGACAGTTCGCAGTTCTACCGATTCACCCAACGAAGAGCATAGACAGACAAATAGCTGTAGCCATCTCAAACAGTTTTCTTTTACAGAAAACTAATAAAAACCATGATCGTCACGGAGTTTTATATGATTGAATAAGAAAAATTAAAAGTAAAAAAAAAAACTGCAACATCAGCATTTTAAAGATTTTTTCTGTTCATAAAACGTATAGTCACCCAGTTCATGACGTATGCCACAGTGATAAAATGATATGAAAAATAAAGCCAACAGCGAGATACCGAAAATATTACTCTATATCTCTTACACATACATGTACATCTCTTGCGCATGCGTGTATGCCACATACTTGTAATGGACTTGGGTATAGCTTCGGGTCTTGGTGGTCGAGTCCGGTATTGTCGAAACTTTTAACTTTTTCTTTAAGAAAAGCCATCACTGCAGACATTAAAGTTTTCTCATGTGTGCGCGACTTTTTTTTTTTTTTTTTTTGTTGGAAAGCGAAGATGGCTGACGAAAAATAAATAACGTTTCGTCTCTTGTTTTATTTCGTTTGAGGACCTATAAAAAGAAGTGATGCTGCTGATGGAGTGAAATTACCAGAGTTGCGGTTTTATTGATCCGAACCACATTTCATCTCAAGAAATGACAAGATATTTTTGTGTTTGAACAAATCTCAAGATTAAAAACTTACCAAGCACTGTTCTTTATTTGCTGAACCTGTAAAGGAAGGAGAAATATTCACAATGAAACGCAGATGAAAAAGTACCACTTTCTTATAATAAGTGAATAATGAATACTATATATAATTAGTCAAAAACCACGTTAACATTGGGGTCATTACTAATTTCACAAAAAAAAATCCAAAATGAGCCACCGTGAGTCTAGACTAAAAGTTCAAGAGAAAGAGAAACAGTCCTGAATTAAGAGAGTTGAATATACAAAAACCTAACTCTCTCTCTCTCTCTCTCTCTCTCTCTCTCTCTCTCTCTCTCTCTCTCTCTCTCTCATCAAGTGAGGAAGACAAGGAACAAGTAAAAATGAGCCGAAGTTTCTTCAGCGCAATCATGTTTTCTGTACAGCCGCTACAGCGTATAATCAAGGCCACTAAAAATAGATCTATCTTTCAGTGGTCTCAGTATAATGCTGTATGAGCCGTGGCCCATGAAACTTTAACCACGGCCCGGTGGTGGACTATCCTATATCGCTGCCAGAAGCACGATTATGGCTAACTTTAACCTTAAATAGAATAAAAACTACTGAGGCTAGAGAGCTGCAAGTTGGTAAGTTTGATGATTGGAGGGTGGATGAGTAACATAACAATTTGCAGCCCTCTAGCCTCAATAGCTTTTAAGATCTGAGGGTGGACAGAAAAAGTGCTGACAGGAAAAAGTACGGACGGACGGACAAAGCCGGCACAATAGTTTTCTTTTACAGAATACAAAAAAACATGATAAAAGAAATAAGAAAAGGAAATTCACGAAAGGCCCCGATTAGGTCAAGGTCAGGTTGGCGCTGGAGAAAACCCTGAACATGATCGAAGTCATTCTGATTAAGAAAACACAACAATATCCACTCCTTAAGCAAGAAAAACCCACCAGCATCTGTTTTACGATCAAGGACGTAAAACCTGAGACTTCGTGATGGCGTTGACGTGAATGTAACCTATGATCACGATTCTTATATTCCTTAGGTTGATATCAATATCACATTGCACTCTGAGGAACTGGTGTGTCAATGCCTTAAGAGATAATACGTTACACTCTAGGAAACATCAGTTTAAAGACGTAAATTTTATCCAGTCTGCCAAGCAAGTGAACAATTTTATGCTTATTTTTCCTTATGTGATACAGGTCATTGAAAGTCTCGTGTGTCCGGAGTCCTACCAGGAACAGATTGATGCGGGGTATGTAAAGACCTCAGGAATTCGGCGGAACTTCAGCGAAAGAATTATTCACAAGTGCATGTCATTGACGTCTAGGGGTTCCCTACCGTTTTCCGGAGAGAGAGAGAGAGAGAGAGAGAGAGAGAGAGAGAGAGAGAGAGAGAGAGAGAGAGAGAGAGAGAGAGAGGTTAAATTACATTTTCCCAACTGTTTTATGTTCCCAAACAATATACTGGGCTTAATATCTAAAATTTTAATGGAATTCACAAAAGTGAGCTACATTGCAATTACGAACCTGACCTTGTTTTGAATTATTGGTGAATATGAGGCTTGCTCTTTCTTTCTTTCCCCTCTATCTATTTATCTATCTACCTAAGCTAGCAATTGCATTAGAGCACACTGATTTTAAAACGACTGCACTTCACTAGATAAATGGTAATTGTAGCTAAAATCATTCATTTATGTTAACAGAGACAGACAGACAAACAGAAAAAATAAAGAGATGGAAAACGTGAAGATCAGTCTTCTTAAGCAGATGTACATCTCAGTACCAAAGAAAGCTACAACACTTCATTTCATTAGCATGACATTCAAACAAGGTAAAGTTGGCTGACTACATTTGAATATTCTCGGTACTGGAGATGAATACACATAAGCACACACACATATGTATATATATATATGTGTGTGTATATGTGTATGTGTATGTGTGTGTGTGTTTGCAGCTCTTGGAATTTGTCTACACTTCGTTCTCTCAACGTGTCTAAACCACCTCAAAACAATTTTGATAAATTTTATCACTCGCTCTAAGCCCTTTTACTACTACGTATCCTTTGCATTTCCCAGTCTATTAACATTTTCTATCACATATATTAGGTAAACAATTCATCTTATCATAGTCCTTCTTATTTCTCTCATGTTAATTCAATATACACATTTCACTTCCATAAAGGATAATTTGCTCAACAGTCCCTTTTTCACTCATTCCAGTTTTGGCTTCTATAGACACTGATGTTCTCATCCAGACCTTTTGCATTGTACCTTCCTTGTTCTGTGTGACTCACTTCTCTCCTTTTACTATCTCCCATTGCAATTGCTCCTAAGTACCGATACATAACAACAACTTGAATTCATCAACCATCGAGAATTGAATTCGTTCCTTCATCACCTTGGATTTCTTTGAAACCCAAAATCACACTCTTGCTAACATGCAGTTTCAAATATTTTCAAATTCATTTACTTTCTTTGCAGCTGCTCTACGCTGTCGCCAATTCACACTATCATCTACAAATCTCAGTAAGCTCTAAAGCTCTCTGTTATCCCATAGCTTTGTATCAACAACTACTGCCTAATCCATGACAGCTTCGTCCATAAAAATCATCAGCACATCATCTAAATATTCTGACGCAAGCTTAACTTTTATCATTAAAACTTCAAACTTTTCCCAGCAAAATCCCATTCCACAGAACATACACTCAGTATATCAAAACTTTCTCATTTATTTTATTTTTTCTAGTTCCAGATACAACACACGGCTTTTCGCGGTTCTTAAAAACTTCTCACATAATGTTACATAACAAACAGTAGATCTACACACCGTCTTACTCATCTGAAGCAATCAATCTTTTCATCTAATCCTATACCTTCCAACACCTACCAGGGATCATCCGAATTATGCTAACATTATACCCGTATAATTAATTTCTTACAGTCTCTCCCGTCATCACTCTCGTTACACAAAAGGAATCTTTCCATGATTCAGACCTACCTTACACCCAATTGTAAGCCACTTGGATACACTACCGTCACCAATCAGCAGTATCTCACCTGTATGCAATCAGCTCCGGATGCCTCTCCACTTTCAACCTTTCGATTTCTCTCCTACCATCCCTAATAGGTTGCTTCCACTATCATTCTGCAATATATATATATATATATATATATATATATATATATATATATATATATATATATATATATATATATATATATATACACATATATATATATGTATATATATATGTATATATATATATATGTATAATATATCTATATCTATATATAGAGTATACAGTATATATATATATATACAATTTTATATATATAGATATAGATAATTATAGATATATACATACATATGTATATATATAGATATATAGATAGATAGATAGAGATATATAAATATTCATATATAAATACATAAATATATAAATATTCATATATATATATATAATTCATATATATAAATATATATATAAAAATATATATATACTTATATATATAGATATAGATATTATATTATATATATACATATGTATATATATATATATATATATATATATATATATATATATATATATATAGATATATAGATCGATAGACAGACAGATATATAAATATATAAATATCATATATATATATATATATATATATATATATATATATATATATATATATATATATATATAATCGACACTTTACAGTAAAACAAATACCTTTCAAGTTCTATCAACAACATGATGATGACGTTGATATTTAAGAGGATCTCTGACTTTTTCCAGAAAAAATCCGAAAAAAGAAAAAGAGAATAAAAATAGTCCTGAACGCAGAAATAAAAGAGAAAAGAAAAATGGGAAAAAGGATAAAAAGAGAAAGATCATAGACGAGTTACTGTCAAGAAGGTATTTTATCTTTAAACCCTTCATATTCCTTTAATTGAATGATAAAATACAGAGAGAGAGAGAGAGAGAGAGAGAGAGAGAGAGAGAGAGAGAGAGAGAGAGAGAGAGAGAGAGAGAGACTTTCCACCTGTTCACATGGCAATTTTTTCAAAGATAAACAAACCTAATTAACAAAAAATACTGCCGTTTATCGTGATAATTAAAAATGAAATTCTTTACAAAACCCATTACAGTATCGCTGAAAAAAGAAACTTTTTTTAAAAAGGAGGGGGAGTTCTTTCTGTGCTAATTAGGTCTTGTCATTTCCATTTCATGATTACATAAAAAACGCGGAAAAATCGTGAAAAAAGAGAATTAGTGGATTAATTTCAAAGGTTGCAAATATTCTATGATATCCTGTTTTAGTTCGGATATGGCGCATTTGCGTGTCGTCCGCTAACAAGACTAATTATTTCTTCAAAAAAATATTTGATATCTGCTCACTGATGATGGATGTATTTAATGAGGCATTGTAGCGACTTCCGAATAAATCTGTGATGCAGGATCATTTTTTTGTGGGGAGGGGGCGCTGGAGGCGTGTGGGGGGGGAGGGGGGGGTAGGAACTGGTGGACGTCATAGTGTGATATGTGACATTTACTCGACAACGAGATCCTTTATTCATGTTCACCTCTGTTGTTTTATAAAGCACCCCACGATGCCTTCAAAATTCTTGTAGACTTGTTAGTCTTCCTTAAAACAATATTTACTTTTAAATTCGATCATATCTAAATTGGAAAAATGGGCTGCCTTAGAAACACACTTTCTACTTGAAACTCGATGAGTCCGGTAGGAAATTACGCAAACATAAGCACAGTCAGGCACCAACTCCCCTTCAAACATTGCGTAAGGATTTTTATCCTTAGTTATTCGCAGTTAGCCCCTGCTTGATAGTCATTAATTTTCATGCCGACATTCCTTTGCTGTCTGAGAGGAAGGAAGTTTTCAAGTAAATGATTCACACACGCCACGCTTTATAAGTTTCGTCAGTACGAAAAAGGTAACCTATTCTCTATGAAAACGTTCAAAAAGAAACTCAGGATTCGAGTCATCAAGGTTCAGGAGATTTTACAGACAAAATGCCATCTCCGTGACTCACTCAACATGTGTAAAGTTTTGCGACGAATTTCTCCGTTTCTTTTGTGACTCACCTTGCTGACTCATCGACAGGGTCGAAACAGCTTGCATTTCAAGACAGCCTGTGGTAACTATAGGTCTACAGGTCTTCACACGTCTTGCATTTAAAGACACGTGCGCCAAAAACCTCACTGTGACTGTAGTTGGTTTGGACAGCAGCAACCACTTCATCCTGCTGAGTTGACCAATTTAAGCCTACACCATTAGTAAAAATCCTCGATGGAGGCAGGCCAGTCTTCCAATTTATGACTTTGATACCTGAGAGCATCTAATCAGAGTAAGTTCACAAAGTTGGGACTACTTCTGCGTATTTAGTACCTTGTAATTCTTAGCTTTCTGTAAAAGAAAACTATTGTGCCGGCTTTGTCTGTCCGTCCGCACTTTTTCTGTCAGCACTTTTCTGTACGCCCTCACATCTTAAAAACTACTGGGGCTAGAGAGCTGCAAACTGATATGTTGATCATCCACCCTCCAATCATCACACATACCAAATTGCAGCCATCTAGCCTCAGTAGTTTTTATTTTATTTAAGGTTAAACTTATAGCCATGATCTTGCATCTGGCACCGCTATAGGTGCCAACAATACAGGTTACCACCGGGCCGTGGGTGAAAGTTTCATGAGTAGCGGCTGAGAGTTTCATACAGCATTACACGCTGTACAGAAAACTCGATTGCGCCGAAGGAACCTCGCCTCATTTTTTGCCTGTTCTGTTTTGATTTTTGCTCAATTTCGTTGTTCCGCAGTTTGGTCACAATCGATGAAGCTAAAATGACGGTATGCCCTTCTTGGACGTAAACGACAACATTTTAAGGAATTTTTCTACAAGTGACAAACAGAATGTTTGCCTTAAACGTCTTCAGAGAGAAGTACTGGGATGATTTCTTTCTTTTTTTCTTTCTTTCTTTCTTTCTTTCTTTCTCACTTTTCTAAATATATGCAGAACAAAGTAACAGAATTTGAATACATTCATTTGTTCAATGAATGTCAACTCCCTTTCTAGGGTAATTCCTCATCGAGTTAACTTTTAGCATTCTTTTAGGTTTATTCTGTAACTATCTCTCTCTCTCTCTCTCTCTCTCTCTCTCTCTCTCTCTCTCTCTCTCGCCTTTCCATAATGCATGTATATATAAATGTATGCATGTGTTCTAAGTATAACCAAACACTGAACAAATTACCAGCCAAGAGACGTCCTGAAAAGATATACCGCACAGGATGAAATTTTCCGACTGCCGTAATTGCTTTCTGAGCATCTGTTGCGTTTTATCATCTTCTGGTATATCAAAAATTGAAAAGCGATGAACTTTAAGGCCGGGCAACGGGATCGCTTTCTTCGTTCTCGTCTCTCGTCCAAGATGACAGGTCCCAAACACGACCGAAAGTGGGCTGATTTATTTACGACCAGTGACTGACGGAGTTGAAACCACTGCTTTCAACTTTTTGTATTGCTATTCCGAAAAGAGGTTCGAATTATGCCAGTTAAGGTGGCATTTTTTTTTTTTTTGTCATGGTATCGAATTCCACTTTTATTCTCTCTCTCTCTCTCTCTCTCTCTCTCTCTCTCTCTCTCTCTCTCTCTCTCTCTCTCTTTGTCTTTTCAGTGGGTTTAGAGATAAGTTTATTTAAAATATCTTGCTGATAGGGTGAAGAATATCTGATATAAAATCCACATCCACACGAAAAACAGTTCTTCGTTAAGAATAAAAATAAAAAAGAAGGGTTAATGGTGTACTTCGAGAACAATAAAAGGGTTAGAAGAACTATCTAAAAGCAAAAATCATTATAGTCACAAAGAGGACGGTATTTTATTGGCAAAAAGAAAAACTCATTACGTGCGTTAAACATAACGACAGACTTTCCAAAAGGTTTGTGTCACCTTCTGAAACTAAGTTGTACAGATGTAAATGAAACAGAGGTAACTCGTACACCAACTATGCTAATGATAATCTCAGACGCAAAGAGCAGAAATGCTACAAAAAGGCACCACCTATATGACAACGTTTTGTCCATGGATTTCTACGGGAGTCCAATATACTGACGCTTGTGCTTTCCAAAATTCAACACGGCCGGAAATTATTTATAATTAAGTCCTGTGGACAATGACACGGTCGATATTGGCTGGAGAGAAGCAGGAGAGAGAAGGTAACCGGCATTTTACTCCAGATTAATTAAGCACCTTTGAGCGTTCAGTGATAAAGCGCGCAGCGTTCGATCCGCCCACCCATTTGCACAAAATAGATGCAGGAACAACGAACTAGAGGGCGTTCGCCGGGGTTTTAAAGCGGCAGCGAAATTCTAAAAGTCTCTTTGACTTCCTTCTTCGCCTTCCCCCGCCCCTCCCCCTATTCTAACCCCCACCCCACCCTCACAACGTCCCCTCATCCTTATGCATCAGGGGGAGACTGCTGTCCTGACGTTTTTCCAACACTTTTTTTTTTTTAATTCGAAGGAAGACGTCCAGTGAAATACAAGATTTGTCTCAAAAGGTAAAGGTAAATTGACAAACAAATTAAGCCCCTGATTAGCAGACTCAAGCGAGCTTCGGAATAACGATTATTCTCTTTGGCAGCTGGAATTTACTGGAGAAAACAAGGGAAGTTGTTCCAAAACAAATTTAAGAGGAAAAGAGAAATGAATGTTTTTTTTTTTCTTTTTGGAAAGGCCAGATGGCATTCAATGCAGAAAACAGAGGACTGTTTACATTCATAAAGTTCAACATCATTTTTCTTAACTACTGATTGTTGACAGACTTGGACTGCGCTGAGAGAGAGAGAGAGAGAGAGAGAGAGAGAGAGAGAGAGAGAGAGAGAGAGAGAGAGAGAGAGAGAGCACCTAATGATGCCGTAATTAATTCAAAACAATATAAACAGTCTTATAAATGAAAGCACCGCTTTCCGTAGCACAGGGTCACATTAAGAAACTTGAAAGCAGTTCGTGAACGTATTTAGAACTCCTTTTCTCAAAACCATGAGATAACAAAGAGCGATAATAACATGTAGAAAAAGTCAAACAATCACCTCATCACACAATTCTATCAAAAATGATGATAAAAAAAAATCCGAGCTCTGAATCAGCGATCCAGTTCTATCTCCAAACCTAATCGACTCTCCTTTGAATCTTAGTCTGTTCGACAAATTTAATTAATTGTATTTTTCATATTTGAAATACATTTAAATATATTTAAAATATTTGAATTGTATTTGAATTCGAAAAGCTATTCAAGTGTTCGTTACTACAGCCGTGGCCTAACGATTCTGAATGTTTCACTATCTTGTCCTGGCAAACTACCAGTCAAAAGTGCGTCCGATTTCGTGTTATCTGGTACGCCTGAGGAACATTTGTCCAGACAGTCAGACAACATGACGAACACCACCATTACAGTTGACTTTTGTTCCAAGAATAAATACTATTGCAGGCAGTTGTTTGGTTAATCTAGAAGGTCGCTGATAATAATTTATAAAGGACTCGGACGCTGCTCTCATGTAATTCTATTAAAAAAAATTCCTAACTTTGTGTTCGCTTGTTACAGAAACAAAGTTCTTTTTCGTGTAATTTACATCGCTGAGTCTGTGCATTCCACATCAAGAAAAGACGAGATTTTTCATTTCATGTAATCATTAAATGTCAGATTTGATAACAGCCACTGAAAATATGGCGTTGATGCAAACTAATCACAAGAGGAACTGCATTTATAGTCACGTGTAGAGAAAACAAAAGGAGCCAAAGCAAAATCAAAGTAAAAAATGCGCCGAAGTTCCTCGGCACAATCGAGTTTTCTAGACAGCGTATAATGCTGTATGAAGCTCTCAACCATGGCTCATGAAACCCTCAGCCAAGGCCCATGAAACTTTCAGCCACTGCCCGGTGGTGGCCTGACCCACGATCATGGCTAACTTTAACCTTAAATAAAATAAAAACTACCGAGGCTAGAGGGCTGCAGTTTTGTATGTTGACGATTGGAGGGTGGATGGTCAACATACCAATTTGCAGCCCTCTAGCCTCAGTAGTTTTTAAGATCTGAAGACAGACAAATAGCCTTCTGAAAAGTTTTCTTTTACAGAAAACTAAAAATTGACCGATCGTATTTTTGATCATCCAAACGATAAGATTGATTTACACGCTGGGGGAATTGCTTATTCTAACAAAACGAAGAGCAATTCTAAGGTTATCACATCCCCCAAGTTATGTTTTGTAGATAAAGTGTATTGAATACAAATTAATTTTTTGCTATTGGTTAACTGCTCAATTGTGTCCAATTTACCACTATTCTTTCTGAACCATATACCACCACCCATTTACCTGCAGTTGTTTGGCTGAGCCATAAATATTCAATGGTAAAGATAAAGACAAATTATTATGAGAATGCTTTTCAGAGCAGCTTTTAAAAATTCGTATGCATTTCTCAATTAGGTCATAACCACTTGATGGTGAAGATACCACAATACCACCGTTGTGAGTTACAGAACTACCGACATTTACATAGAATATAAGGAATTAATTATGGTCAATGAACGCTTGCTGATCGAGTGGTATATACAGAATTTTAAAAAAAAGCAGCCATAAATGTTTGTTGATCAAGATAAGACAATTAATTACACAGATGAGATCAAATGACACAGGAAAATGAGTCTTACTAGCCAAGCCTTGAACGGTTTCCCCTCAAGATCACGAGGACACGAATTCACCCCAGAGTACAGAAAAAGGCTAACTAAAGTCTAAACAGATTGAAACTTAAAAAAGCATAAATCATTAACCTTTGATTTCCTGTTTCCTAAAGAAACAAGGCAGAAAAAAAGGAAGAAAAATAAACTCCCATGCAAGTATATTTCTCATAATCAAAAGATATGTATCAACACTACTTTACATACGAGTGCACTTCCGGTCATGTGACCATTGAATGGTTTCTTACGGCTTGTCGCTGTGCCGAAGCGGAGACGTGAGAGCACGAGGGTCACAGGCCGGGGAAGTGTGCACTTTGCAGCAGAAATTAAGCGCTGTTTAGAACCACGTTAACAACATTGCTTCCATGAAGCAGAAAAACATCAACGTTCTCATGTTAGGACAGAAAACAATCTCCAAGGTACCATTCGACGCCTCTTTTCAGGATACGCGTTTCAAAATGTTATGATAAAGATGTCTGCCGAATATTAAGAATTTAATTTTAAAGTTACACAAGTCTATTTGTCAGAAACTTTTGAAAAATGACTCGAGATGACAGTGCAAACCCTTCATCAATTCTCATAGCGACGGCCATTCAGTTGAAATAAGTCATCAGTTCGAAACGTTTAGGGCAAAAGGTTTCACCTAATTAACACGACTTGAGATTAATGATTTTATATGTGAAAATGAAAACATGAAAAGAGAGCAGGCTCCCAGGTGTATATTATGAAGAATTAAGCCAGCCTTGGACTGTGATCAAAAGGGAACTAATTCTGTCTCTAGGCAAGTAACCACTTAACGAACCAATATTCTGTTTCTCTTAAGAGTTTCAAGTCGTGAATTCGGACCGCTGCTGCTATCTCCAGGAAGAAGATTCCTTAAGCCTATACAATGACAAGCGAGATTAAAGAGAGAGAGAGAGAGAGAGAGAGAGAGAGAGAGAGAGAGAGAGAGAGAGAGAGAGAGAGAGGTCTTCACTTGTCTCCGATTTTTTATTCCCCCTCTAATATTTTCTCTTTGAGGAGCACAGTACGAAGACAAATCTTTCAACTTTCTTGAGTTCGCTCTGAAGCCCTTCAAACGTCTTCAAGATTCCAGAAAGACACAGTAATGTTAAGTCAAAAATTCGATGGAATCAAAATCCTCTAGACGCGTCTTTCCTTTGGATCTCTCACTCAGAAATCTAAGGACGGTCTCTAGGTTCCTGAAGACTTTCGTGCGTGTGGCAGATTCCAAAGTCAACCTCTATGGCGCCTCCTGCAAATCATATTCAAAATGAGTTGTATTGCCTGTTATTACCTGAAGTGGGATCTGGGATCTGCCCTTTTGGAGGTGGAGAACCTGCGGTTTGGCAGTAGAGCTCCTGCCATTTGGCGGTCAGGTTTCCCCCCCTTCTGGTGATTAGGGTTTCCACCCTTTTGCGGTCAGGGTTTCCACCCTTTGGCGGCCAGGGTTTCCACCCTTCGGCGGTCAAGGTTTCCACCTTTTGGATGTCAGGGTTTCCGCCCTGTGGCAGTCAGGGTTGCCACCCTTTGCCGGTCAGGGTTTCCGCTCTTTGGTGGTCAGGGTTTCTGCCCTGTGAAAGTCAGGGTTTCTGCCCCGTGGTGGTCAGGGATCTGCCCTGTGGCACTTAGGGTTTCTGCCTTTGGTGGTTAGGGTTTCTGCCCCGTAGCGGTCAGGGTTTCTGCCCTGTGGCTGTCAGGGTTTCCACCTTATGGTGGTCAAGGTTTTCGCCCTGTGGCCGTCAGGGTTTCTGCCCTTTGGCAGTCAGGGTTGTCACCTTTTGGTAGTCAGGGTTGTCGTACTGTTGTGGTCCGGTTTTCAACCCTGTGGCAGCCAGGGTTTCCGCCCTGTGACAGTCAGGGTTTCCATCCAATGGCAGTTAGGGTTTCTGCCCTGTGTTGGTCAAGCTTTCTGTCATTTGGTGGTCTGGACTGCCACCCTGTGGTGGTCAGGGAGTCCACATTTTGGCAGTCTGGGTTTCTGCCCCTTGGCAGTCTGGGTTTCTGTCATTTGGTGGTCAGGGTTTCCTTCCTCGCACAGTCTGGATTGCCAGTCTTTGGCAGTCCAGTTTTCCACTCTTTGGGGGTATAGTTTCCTGCCCTTTGGCAATCAGGGGCTTCCACCCTTCGGTGGTCTGGGTTACGCCCTTTGACTATCTGGGTTTCTGGTCTTTAGAGGTCAAGGTGGTGGTCTAGGTTTCTGCTCTTTGGCGGTCAGGGTCTCCACCCTTTGGTGGTCTAAGTTTCCATTCTCTGGTATTCAGGGTTTTCGCCCTTTGGCGGCCTGCATTTCCGTTCTTTGGTAGCTAGGGTTTCTACTCTTTGGCAATCTGGGCTCCTGGCCTTTGACAGTTTGGGACTGTTTGTTCTTCCACCCTTTGGTGGTCAGGGTTTCTGCCCTTTGGCGGTCAGGGCTTCGCTCTTTGGCAGTCTGGGCATCCGCCCTTTGGTGGTCTGGGCATCAGCTCTGTATGTCTGGGCTTCTGCCATAAGACTATCTGGGTGTCCACCATTTGGTGATGTGAGCTTCCGCCCTTTGGCGGTCTGGGTGTCTGCCCTTTGGTGATCTGGGCTTTTGCTTTTTGACGGTCTGGGGCTTTGCCATCTGGCGGACTCTTTTAAGCTCACAAATGGTGGCAAAAGGCGTGGAGTCTGCATCCCCCTCCCCTTGTACATTAGCTGCCTGGCTACGTTTGCTAAAATGGAAATCATCTTTGTGATCATGATAGAGGGAGAACGCTTCAGCCATAACAAGACTAAACCCCGTGACCAAGATAGAAGGATAGGCTCTGTGAACTCAGAACTGAACAGGCTGAAATCTACGACGGCACAAGAACATGTTTGATGCTGCAGTGCCCGACAACGTTTTTGTTGTTCGTTTCATGCACAAGTGTTGCACCGTTCTCCCTTTTCAATATATTTTTTCCCTTTTTCCACGAGCCAATCCCTCCAACATGCGATCTCTGTAACTGATATGCTTAACTTTTTCTATTTTTATTTTATTTCATTTTTTGTTAGATTGCTTCTCAGGACTCTCAGCATTGTCATCTCGAATATCGTTTTCTGTCAGTCTCAGAAGATTTGATTCATTTTTGGGTTTTAAATCATTGTTTAAGGGATGAAGTAGAATATCCAGACTAAATTGTGGATAAGGAGTAGCCCTATTCCATTTTTGGCAGATTCCAGCTTTCGACGACAGAGATGATTTCCTCAAAAATATTCCGCCGAGTGATTAACAGGCTTTGACTGTAAAATGAACGCGTACAGATATGACACACGACACTTAACATTCATTACTTTACATCGTTTTACTGTAACTTGTATCGCATACAGCGAAAAGGGTTCCTGCTTTTTATTTTCATTCTTTCTTCTACTTATGTTTTATATAATTTTGCTCTCATGTATGCTTTCTTATCGTGTGAGAGGCTTCCTTCTGCACATTTTCACGCGAACAAACTTATAAGTGAAATTAGGTTATATATCTATTTTTCTTATATGCTGTTCCTTTGACTCTTCATATTCTATGCTCTTTAATTTATCATTTTCCTTGTTTAAATTCGCAAACACACTCTGTACACGTTACTAACAACGATAGCATCTAGTACATACTTCAGTGGAATCAACGTTATTGTTCGCTGGGTGTCATACTTATAATAATAATAACAAAGGACATTGTCCTTGCAAGTTCGCACTCGTACCATTTCCACTAATATCACAGCTGGTATTGTTAAATGATTTTTACATTATCAACGCGGTATAAAAAGCCAAAAAGGCAACAAAAACAATTATGCGAAAAAAAGTAAAACGTCAAACGGTCGAAAGCAATTAGAGTAACAGAGTAAAAGAGAGAACTGTTGAAGCATGAATGCCTCGGGGAAAATGAATCATTAAACAAGGAGTAAATGGCACAGAAATAAAAATGTCCGAATTGTTTTTTCTACTAAAAAGTGTACAAAAACCTCTCCCCCATAAAAGCTCTTAAAGATGATCCTGGAATTTGTATACCACGCACCTGTAACAGAAATAAGAGGACATCTAAAAGGTAGGACGACGCGAGTTACTAAAAACAGGGCAATAAAAATTGCCATTTTGATGCAAAGAAATATGCCGGCTTCCTCAACATAACTTATGAGTGTCACAACCCTCCAAGAACCTTTGAAGGGATCTGATATGGGTAATAAAGCAATAGATATTTGAAAGTAAATATTGCTCCCAGCTGAAGATTGACTTAAAGACAAGATTCTGAGGATGAAAGAAAAATAGGTTGGCTTTTGGTAATTCCTAGATGTCACTGTTACTTGATATGAGGTGTTCCATTATTATTATTATCATTATTATTATTATTTCAGGAGATGAAACCTATTCACATGGAACGAGCACACAGGGGCCATTGACTTGAAATTCATGCTTCCAAAGAATGTTAAGTCCAACCTTCCACCGAGGACCCCACCCTGCAGCAGTAACTGACCAATGATACAGAGCCAGTGATTTTTCATCGCCCCGGGGGAGACGCGAACCCGCGACATCTGAATGGCACGTCACGACACTAACCACTATACAACTAATAATAATAAGTGATAAACAGTCATTGCGACCAGTCAAAAAAATACCCCATAACCACATTTTAATTAAGAACTTTGACAGTTTTACCTATTCTAGTTCCAGCGATCAACAAAGGCCTCGAATAACCGGTTCGTCGAGTCACTAAACGGATTATGCAAATCGAGAATCGCACAAAGTCCAGGAGAAGTCCTTGAGATGACTCTCGGAAAAGACCGTACTTACAACTGAGCTTCCGAGACTTTTTTGTCTTTGTTTATCAACTTTCGGTCCCTTGTTTTCCTCAGGAAATTTCTCTCGAGGTAAAAAGGCTTCTTTTCTCGAACTTGGGGAATTCAGCGGAACCTTCAAGCGATCTTTTCAGCTCGGTATGTAAATTCTAACGGTGGAAAAAATTAGTTTTTTGCTGCGGAACGTTTGCAGAGTAGCTGGTGTCCTTTCATCGACGTATAAATAACAAGTTTAATTTCCTAAGTAAGTTAAGATTCATTGGAAATATGAGTTTCTGGAGACATTAGTCATGGTAAGATTCCAGGCATTATCATATTTCTAAAAATGTGGTAATGAATACATAGTAGGCGACTAAGGATTTCAAAAGCAGTGTTTTTTAGTTTCTGTAAAAGAAAACTATTGTGCTGGCTTTGTCTGTCCGTCCTCACTTCTTTCTGTCTCCACTTTTTCGTTCCGCCCTCAGATCTTAAAAACTGCAGAGGCTAGAGGGCTGCAAATTGGTATGTTGATCATCCATTCTCCAATCATCAAACATACCAAATTGCAGTCCTCTAGCCTCCTCAGTAGTTTTTATCTTATTTAAAGTTAAAGTTAGCCATAATATTGCTTCTGGCAACGATATAGGATAGACCACCACCGGGCCGTGGTTAAAATTTCATGGGTCGAAGCTCATACAGCATTATACCGAGACCACCGAAAGATAGATCTGTTTTCGGTGGCCTTGATTATACGCTGTACAGAAAACCCGATTGCGCCGAAGAAACTTCGGCGCATTTTCTATTTGTTTTCCTTGTAAGTGTACTTAGCGCCTGTATTACTGAACTCCTGAAATCTGCAATTCCGCGTTAGGTCTAAACCTCATCACCTGGGAAAAATTAAATGAATGACACAGCCAGCGTGGGTTATTCAGTGGGATCGCAAGAATTCGTTATTGAATCTCCATACCCGGTTACATTTAGAAATTGCTAATTTTTTTTTTTTTTTTGAGGTTTTTGAAACTATCGAATAAAAAAGTGTATTTAAATATCAACTTTTGTATGTAACTTTTTAAAAGTTCCGTACAGATGGTATAATGAGCTAGTTTTGTCGGGGATATTTTTGTGGTGCAAATATCAAGCTAACAGAATACGTGTGGTCGTTTGGCATATTTTGACAAAGATATTTTAAAAAACTGAATGGTTTCTCTCTCTCTCTCTCTCTCTCTCTCTCTCTCTCTCACACACACACACACACGTGTATATATATATATATATATATATATATATATATATATATATATATATATATATATATATATATATATATATATATATATATATATATATATATATATATATATATATATATGTGTGTGTGTGTGTGTGTGTGTGTATGTATAACTGAAACACGAAAATATGGAACGTGATGAATATATAAATAAAGATAAAATCCTGCAAATTGGTATGTTGATCGTCCACCCCCCAATCATCAAACATACCAAATTGCAGCCCTCTAACCTCAGCAGTTTTTATTCTATTTAAGGTTAAACTTAGCCACAATCGTGCTTCTGGCAACTATGTAGGGTATCCCACCACCGGGCCGTGGCTAAAGTTTGATGGGCCGCGGCTCACACAGCATTATACCGAGACCACCAAAAAGATAGATCTATTTTCGGTGGCCTTGATTATACGCTGTAGCGGCTGTACAGAAAACTCGATTGCGCCGAAGAACTTCGGCCCATATTTTACTTGTTTATTTTTAAATCAAGTTCGGTTATTGTATGGAAGTTCCCGATTAGAGGCTTAAATGACAAAATACAAAATAACGAATGTATTAAGCCCTTTCTTTGGGTCTCTTTGTACTTCAAGTTTATGGAAAACTATCTCCAAGATTCCTCATGTTACTTATTCCACAGTAACAACTGTATGCAAAATTTCCATTGACTTAGTACTATGATTTCGAGAAGCAGATTGTTCAGAGAAACATTAAACATCTCTGATTTTCAACGTGATATTAAATTCCCTGAATGATGCACGAGATGCAATGCAGTCGCCTATATAAACTGGGAGGTAATTATTTTGCATCACAGGAAACTATACAGTTCCATTTTACCATTACAAATCCCGTCATGGAAATCTCTTTTTCTGTTTTCGACGGGACTTCCGTCGAAATAGGAGTTGAACTCGATGTCACTGTTTTATGCTTATCTGCCATTCCGTTGGAGCTCTCGCTTGCATTAGGCCAGCTCACAGAGCGGCACGCGGGTCTTTTATGACGTCTTAAATAAGAAATGTTCATCCATGCAGGACTTGAAGGCAAGTTCAACTTCTGGTCTTCCTAGTTTCGTTATGGTATCGGTTGTTGGCAGAGTGTAGAATATATCACACGTTATATATACCTGTGTATATATATATATATATATATATATATATATATATATATATATATATATATATATATATGTATATATATATATATATATATGTATATATGTATATATATATATAGAGAGAGAGAGATATATACATATATATATAATACATATACATATATATAAATATCTATATATACTGTATATGTATTTGTGTGTGTATGTATGGATGTATTTTGTATGTACGTCTGTATGTACAGTTTACCGTGCCTTTTATATACAGCTCAATCTAGATATTGCTTCAATCAATCAACGAACGTGCCTGCTGTAATTGTGGACGTGTTTAGTAATTAATTATCAGATAGAGAATTCATGAGATTTAGAAGATTAATGCCCACCACGAATATGAATTTAATTTTTTTTTGTACACTGCATGTAGTGAGCAATTACATTTTTTTTAACCATTATTTATGGGTTTAGGAAAATGTTCATGATTTCGTCATTACTTTTCTAGTAATTTATGTTTTTGTCTTCTTGTGACAGCCCACTTGTGTTCCATTATATTCCTTTAAATAGTTATCGAACTTAAATCAGATATGTACTAAACTATTACGTTGCAGTCATCCATTCCTGTATGCATATATGTATTCTGCATGCATACAAACATAACTGGAGTGGTAACTTCCTTCGCAGTTAATCTATTCTATTTTAGCACATTTTGCTTTGAATTACACACATAGCACATAACAGAAAGTCAAACTCAATATGCCCACCGCCCCTAAGGCTAGAATCACAAACCTGAACAAGCAATCTGGTCACATAAACAACAGAATAATTCCTGCAAGTAATCTGGTCACATAAACAACAGAATAATTCCTGTAAGCAATCTGGTCACATAAACAGAATAATTCCTGCAAGTAACCTTGTCACATAAACAACAGAATAATTCCTGCAAGTAATCTGGTTAAATAAACAACAGAATAATTCCTGCAAGTAATCTTGTCACATAAACAACGGAATAATTCCTGCAAGTAATCTGGTCACATAAACAACAGAATGACTCCTGCAAGTAATCTGGTCACATAAACAACAGAATAATTCCTGCAAGTAATCTGGTCACATAAACAACAGAATAATTCCCAAGATTATCCAAGAAGGATTGACTGAATTAAAATCAATTCTGGTTTTCACCATCAAAAGAATATTTCGGAAATGCATTTCAGAAACAAAGCCTTAACTGGTGAGTGCATAACTCAGCGATTCTCAGACTGTGGTGCCCTGGGGAAGATTGGCATGACCTTTGTGTTTGGCTAGATCATCTCAATGAACAATTGTAAAAAAAAAAAAAAGTTTGCCAGAGTCTTCATATAATTGTTATCAGTGTACCTATTCTAATATATTAACACACACATATATATATATATATATATATATATATATATATATATATGTGTGTGTGTGTGTGTGTGGATAATAATTTTATTCATTAAGTGAGAAGTTAATTCATGCGATATGGTGGGATGGTGAGGAAGGAGTGCCATGGTGATGATTACATTAGTTAGGGTGCCAACAATAAAAAAAGACTGAGGAAAAAATGGCATAATTATTCCCAAAAATGTGGAGTCAAATAGCAAAAACTCCCTGCATTGTTTGCCAAGGTCACAGATGAGAATGCAATTATTGGGGCACTGCCCCCCGCTAGAATGGAGGAAAAGATAATGTCTCCTGCAATTTTAGACATCCTAACCAATCAAGGCAATAATTATTTCTTCCATCGGGATAACACATAAACCGAGAGACAGTCCAGGTTAGAATGGAATAATGGTCTGGACCATTTGGAATGACACGTTTGATTCTAACTGCTTTCCTTTTGTAACGCAGAGAAAGCAAGTCACGAAGGCCGAAGAATCGTTAGGAACTTCATCTGAGTATAATATTCCTTTTACTTAGAAAAATTGCGTTGATTCAAGTTTACCTTAATTTGTCATTTGAGTATGAAAAAAATTATCCAGATTCTCACCGCAAAGAGTCCTTTAAAAACTTTTGATTATCCTCATTGTTTATTGCATTCTAAAACATTATTGTCTAGCACGGTCTGCATTGCCATACAGGCACGAATTATTGTGACAACGAAAATGCATTCGAAAGATTTTGTCGATTTGAGAATAAAGCTTAAGATGAACGCTAGGAGTCCACGGGCAGGATAGTGTGGGCGGCAACACAAAGGATATTGCGGAAGCTCCTTATAAACTTGGGATACTGATGAGAGGTAACTGGAGATGGCTTGGGAGCGTCCTTCGCGCAGCCTTGGCTTTAGAGCCTGAATTTCATGATTCATCTGTTCACTCCCAAAGTGCAGGAAAGACAGGAGTGACGGATTCAACAAGGACCCTTTGCGTCGCATAGCGATGAATACGACGATGATAATGACAGAGAAAGTGAAGGAACACTGTTCGTCTCTTGTCATTTGGTGGCGACAAACGCCCAAATCTTCACATCCCACTTAAACGAGAATTTAAATCATGTCTTCAGGAAAGAAATATGCTTACAAAATAAATTAATCAGTGCTGTGAACTCCGTTATTTACAATGATCCACGAACCCGCGTTTGTACATGCAGAGTACATGCATGTTCTTAGTCTAATACCATCGGTTATATAAAAAAAAAAAACTTGAAACAACCAGGAGATTAATCCCAAATGTTGGCTGTTGTTGTGTCACATATTACAAAACAGAGAGAGGAAAAAGGAAAAACGAAAAACAGACAAAAATATCATAGTTTTCCGAAGCATCAAACGCAGCTCAGCGAAAAAAAAAAATTATTCCTGAAAAATACATAGATCATTGTATTTCAAACGCTAAACGTTCGCGTTCGACGGTTTTTTGCAAGAGATATATTGAAAATGATGAAACAGTTTTTCTTGTACAAACTATAAAGTCTGCTGGACGTTCGAACAGACACTGCACTTAAATTTTAAAGCTGCGAGGCCATGAGGCATAGTTTGGGTATATCGAAAAGGCGCAGTGGTTGACCGGAAAGATAATCAGAATATGCTTTGAAGCTCTTTTACAATCCTCATTCCGTGTATTATTTAAAAACACCGGAATGTAAAACCCCATATTTACGAAAAAAAATATATTCAAAGAAGAATTATTCGTAGAAATGAAGAGCAAAAGTTGAATATTAATGAAGGAAATATAACGGATCTCTTAAATCAACTGACTGGAAAGTATCTAAGAAGCGAACAGCTGGAGTTAATAAGAAAAGAAGCCAAAAGAGAAAATTGGGAGCTAATGAATTTGACACAAAGAAAATGATGACTCAGAAGATGTTTGGGTAGTCTGAATATCTGGGATGCATAGGGCCTCGATGAACTCACACCACCACATTCTGTCCTGGGCTAACTCCTCAAGATCTCCCCAACATTCGTCTCCTACTTCCCGCCTCATTGTCCTCAACCACGTCTCCTTTGGCCTACCTCTACCTCCTCTACCAAGGGCAACCCACCCCTGTGTACCATGTACTATTCCCTGTCTTCTATACACATGGCCCAGCCACTTCCAGGATTTTAATGGGTTTGACATGAGGAATTATTAAACCAAATGGTTAAGGTGGTCTGGACATGTCGGAAGAATTTGAGTACATAAGTTTTCACCGAAAAGAATAAAAGAAGACAGGTTTGTACAGAGATACTATGTTATTATGAGCTTTATATAAAAGGAATTGTGACTCTTCCTATTATGAAGGTGCTGAAATCTGGAAGAGATGGTGGAGGAGAGATTAATGAAGAGGATGTAAAGGAAAGTTGGTATCGCGACAAAAATAATAATCTCAGACGATAAAATGTTGAATGACAATGTTTGTTAAAATAATGCATGTGATATGCGAAGGTGACTAAAGCTGTAATACTTATATTTAAAAGTTCATAATTCACAGCTAGGGTATTGCGTACCCTTTCTTGCCTCGCCTTTGCACAATTGTTTCGTTCTTTGCTGTGCATTTCCTTCTTTTCGTAATTTGTTATCGCGTTTATTTTGTCCAATATTAATGGCTTTCGATATCAGAGCCTTACAGTTTATTGCTTCTGCGAGGAGGACCCTAACATAGCTTTCTAATATGAAGCCTGTCACACCAAGAAGCAAGGCAGTCATGTGTGATGGCTGGGTAATAGTCTCTCTCTCTCTCTCTCTCTCTCTCTCTTCACACACCTTTCATCACGCCTTCATTAATAAACCGTCCTTTTACTGCATATTTCGGCCCGGTAAACACTGAGCGAAGATATGCAAAATCCCGCCGTCCTCTGGATATAATTATGGCGTTCTTGAAAAGAAGCGTCGCCGAGAGAAGTTATAATGGATCTTGAGCTTTGCGCCAGACTCTGCTTCTTCCCAGGCCACCAAAGAGGATTCCGTACGCTTAAGCGCTGACAGGAGGCAGCCGCCAGACGGAAGTTGAGGCTGCGACGCCCACAAATTGGAAAAGAGGCATTGTTGCAAAGGGTGATAAAAAAAATTAATATTGGTGGAGGGGGGAGATTTCGCTAAGGAGTGTTAAAAATGAGAGAGAGAGAGAGAGAGAGAGAGAGAGAGAGAGAGAGAGAGAGAGAGAGAGAGAGAGAGAGAGAGGAGCGGGGTGGGGATTTAATACCTAAGTAGTAATTGAAAAAAAAATTAAGGAGTTATGTATATGAAAGATACAGTGAAAGCTGAGGCAAAGCAAAGTTGTGCAAAAATCTCAAAAACAAAAGGTAAAGAAAAAACTATGTTTGCTCAAGGGGATAACATCAAATGAAGAAATCAGGATGTTGAGACGCAATGAAAAGAATGAAAAGGAGGAATACTGACGGTCTGAAAAGACAAAGGTGAGGGAAGGTGGCTAATGAGACATGCAGGCTAAGAAGTGAAAAACACCAGAGTTTTTACAGGACGAAATAAAACAACGGCACTGATCAACCGCGTTAAAAGAAAAATCTCTCAAAAGGAGAAAGCAGTTAAGGCGAAATAATTAAGAGAGGAGAAATGGAAAAAGAAATTAAAAGAGAAAATATGAAACGCTGTTCGTACGATCTTCACAGAAAAGAAAAATTGATGTCGTAAGTCAAAGGTCTGGCATAATGCTTCATTATGTATCCGGGATGAAAAGATTTGATGAATGAAATTTGACTGGCAATGTCAAACCAGCCGGCACTAAAGCCACTGCGCAGTCAGTTTTATAGTCTCCAAGATGTTAACATATGAAAATGGGCCATCTATTTGAAAAAAAAAATCTACGTATTATTAAACTAAAGAATTTCTGTGCTCCGTCGCATCTGAATATACAACTTGAGAATCTGTCTTTGGCGTTAATGTTAAACAACTAAAAAATGCGCCGAAGTTTCTTCCGCGCAGTCGAGTTTTCTGTAAAGCGTATAATGCTATATGAAACTCTCGATGTGCTGCAGTATGAAACTCTCAGCTACGACCAGGCAGCGCTCAGTTACTCCCCAAATGCGGTCAAGCGAAGGTGCCACGGCGATGCCTCCGGAATTGGACTCGGCGGTGCCAAACGCACGATCCATGCTTGACCTTAGCCTTAAATCAAATAAAAACTACTGAGGCTAGAGGGCTGCAATTTGGTATGTTTGAAGATTGTAGGGTAGATGATCAACATACCAATTTGCAGCCCTCTAGCCTCAGTAGTTTTCAAGATCCGAGGACGGACGGACAGGCAAAGCCATCTCAGCCGTTTTCTTTTACAAAAAACTAAAACCCAAAAGAGATTTGGATTCTCGTCTGATCTCTATCTGTCATTTCTGGATGCTACTGAGCCCAGAAAAACAAAAAAGCAAAGCATCTCAGCAACGAGGCTGTCATTTGGGATGTTAACTCTGTTGTTCAAGCCAAATTTCCATACACCAAGTAATTACAATTTAGTTCCACGAGAATACGTATAAAACAAACAGAAACTGAACCGTCCTGAGGCAAAGGCATATTATTATTATTATTATTATTATTATTATTATTATTATTATTATTATTATTATTGCTAAGAAATCCACAATCTCGTGAAAAAACAATCTATGTAATAAAACCCATAATTATAAAGTAATATATTTACTGTATAATTGTGATTTTTATTACACATTATTATTATTATTATTATTATTATTATTATTATTATTATTATTATTATTATTATTATTATTATTATTATTATTCATAAGATGAACCCTATTCAAATGGAACATGCCTACAGGGGCCACTGACTGAATTCAAGCTTCCAAAGAATATGGTGTTCATTAGAAAGAAGTAACTGGAGATAAAGGGAAATACAGAAAGATCACTAATTCAAAAAGGAAAATAACAGATTAATAAATACACAGATAAAAATGCAAGTAAATTATTAAAATGCAAGGATAAATGTATTAGGATAGTAAAGCATAAAATGAATTGGATGAATTGAATGGGATTAGGGCAGTACAGGAGCTGTTAATATAATCAAATAATAAAAAAAAACAAGAATATAATTCAGATCAACTCGCTGAAACCGAAACTTTAAGGATATGAAAATAAGAACCGGATTTAGCGGTAATATCTGACTTTATTTTCTGTATCAAAGTTAAGTATATCTTAGTTTAACCAGACCACTGAGCTGATTAACAGCTCTCCTAGAGAGGGCTGACCCAAAGGATTAGATTTATTTTACGTGGCTAAGAACCAACTGGTTACCTAGCAATGGGAACTACAGGTTATTGCGGAATCCGAACCACATTATGACGAGAAATGAATTTCTGTCACCAGAAATAGATTCCTCTAATTCTTCATTGGCCGGTCGGAGAGTCGAACGCTGGGCCAACGGCGTGCTAGCCGAGGGCTCTACCTACCCCTCAAATGAAGAATTATCAAAAGTGAGCATTATACTTAAAGGATAGTTGACGCGAATTTTTTCGGTTAAACACTCAAAAGGATAACAAAAAAATCAAAGTAACCATCATGTTGATATCAAGGATATTTGATGAAAATTTCTCGGTTAAAGGGCTATATATCACTCCAGGCATCTAATGATATAGATTATACTGGTCTTCATATCAGTGATTCGACAGAACAGGACAAAATGCATGTATAATTCCTGCCATTTTTCCTAAGCAAACAAGATGCCTACCTCATTGTTATTTAAAAATAAAAATAAAGATGATGTTCAAAACCCTCAGAGAAATCAATAAAATTATGAAGTCTTTATCAAATCTCTCTAGCTCTCTCTCTCTCTCTCTCTCTCTCTCTCTCTCTCTCTCTCTCTCTCTCTCTCTCTCTCTCTCTCATGCGCCTTAACCTTGATACAGTTGTGGCTCATGGTACACTGGTGTTCATAAATTCTAACTTTTTCCATAACAAAAGCCATTATTGCAGATATCAAAGTTCTTTCGTTATAAAAGAAGATATTTGGGCAGGATGGGAGAGAGGGACGAGAGGGGGGGGAAGGGTGGGGTTCTCTCTGTCCTTTTCACCTGGAAATCTTGAAATTCTTATTTCAAGGCTTCGCGGATATAACCGAGGGCGTGAATCTCTAAGGACTTTCGTTTGTTGCTGCCGCTTGTTGAAATCAGGTCTGAAAACTGAAGTAGGTGAGGAAAAGTTTAGGCTTATATGCTCTCTCTTTGATCTATTTTGACCTGAGGTGTATCACGTCTCAAATAGGATAAGGCGAGTTTCTCATGCTGCCTTAAAAACAGGGCCAAGAATATTATTCCCTTCGACTGTAAAATATATCAGGAAGAGTAATCCTGTCGGAAGTAACCTCAGGTAACTATACAATTTCAATTACGTTGACGTAAGTCAAAATTATTAAAATAAGATTCCTAATGTAGTACACACGATTCTAATTAGCGTTTCAAGGTCAGGTGAGAAGACGTATGGGATCTTGCTTTGTCTCCTGCTGCGGTAGAAAATGTCGGCCAACATGAAATAAAAGACAGCATAGGAAAGAAAAGAAAGAAAAGTCTGAAAGACTAAAGATATAAATTCGCCAAGACGTAATTCCCTTCGGGGAAAAAAGAAAAAATAAACTTTTTTAGATAAAATGGACTTGGATTCGTTTAATCCTGAAGCTTCCAGTTGACAAATAGGCCATAGTTTATATCATCCCACATTTAATATGCTCTCAACAATTCATCATAGTCGCCAGCTGTTCAGACTGTGAATGACAATATCACTTTAAAAGAAAGGAAAAACAAAAAGGTAAATCATTTCTCAGATATAAATAAGAAAATCTTATGCCTTTTTTCAATTTTAATTTTTGAAACTTGGCGCTGCAGGGTCGAAGTTAAACTGAATATAGCTTGAATCTTAGCTGGCAAATGCAAGAGACCAACGTCTTTAAGAATCACCTTTCGCTATGTATTGTGGTATAAGAGTATATGTATTGTTCTCTGCAAGCAAATAAAGAAAGTTAAATTTTCCGAAAGCAATAGATTCTGTGAAGCTATATAGAAGGAGAGCATTAAAAGCAGAACCTTTCACTGAAAACCGGTAACACTGAATTAAAATCTTGAAACAAGGCCTAACTTCCATGCGTTCAGGAAACTGGACTAATCTCTCTCTCTCTCTCTCTCTCTCTCTCTCTCTCTCTCTCTCTCTCTCTCTCTCTCTCTCTCTCTCTCTCTCTCTCTCTCTCCTCGAAGTGGTGAGGAAACTGTTGATAATCTGTCTCTCTTTCTCTTAAAATCCTGAAACAAGGCCCAACTTCCATGTGTTCAGGAAACTTGACTAATCTCTCTCTCTCTCTCTCTCTCTCTCTCTCTTCGAAGAGGTGAGGAAACTGTTGATCTCTCTCTCTCTTTCTCTCTTAAAATCCTGAAACAAAGCCTAACTTCCATGTGTTCAGGAAACTGGACTAATCTCTCTCTCTCTCTCTCTCTCTCTCTCTCTCTCTCTTCGAAGTGGTTAGGAAACTTCTGATAATCTCTCTCTCTCTTCGAAGGTGAGGAAACTGTTGATAATCTCTCTCTCTCTCTCTCTCTCTCTCTCTCCAGAAACTGTTGATAATCAATCTCTCTCTCTCTCTCTCTCTCTCTCTCTCTCTCTCTCTCTCTCTCTCTCTCTCTCTCTCTCTCTCTCTCTCTCTCTCTCTCGTTTAAAAAAACTTTAACGATATCGAACTTTATGAACATCACGGAAGAAGACTTCATTCAAATGCTGCAGTTCCTTCCTTACAAGGGAGGTAGTACGAGTTGTCGACGCCTCTAAAGATAGTACTTTTTAATAGAGAACAACTGAAGAATCTACAGTGTATTAATAGATTAAAATGTTGAAACTGAAAGGGCTTGTTCATTATGAGCTTCCCTTCAAAAGCTCCGAAGCAACACTAACATTTCTTGTGCCTTAAAATCGCTATTTAATTTCTGCCTTCTCTCATGAAATTGCTGCATCGATGCTAATCATCCAACGGCTCCATTGAGAACTGCTATTCATGATGTTTACGTAATTTATGACTCCTCCTCCTCCTCCTCCTCCTCCTCCTCCCTCCTCCTCCTCCTCCTCCTCCTCCTCCTCCTCCTCCTCCTCCTCCTCCTCCTCCTCCTCCTCCTCCTCCTCCTCCTCCTCCTCCTCCAATATAGCATCACATTTTTCTCCTTCCATTTTGTTACATTCCTGTTTTCAAAACATACATTCTCTTTTAAAGTTTGTATTTCGATAAAATCTTTGGCAAATATTAAGTTTTTAAACATTCAGCATCTGGCGTCTGTGCATGGATATGCACTTGACAAATTCACACATTATTTAGCAACATCATTTAAGATTTATCTGGTAATGGGGGAAAATCTTCAAAAAATAAGGAAAAATAAACTAAATTCAAAAATTAGCAGCAAATTATTTTAGTATGTTTACTAAAATAATTTGCTGCTAATTTTTGAATTTAGTTTATTTTTTCCTTTTTCCGAGAGAGAGAGAGAGAGAGAAAGAGAGAGAGACTTTCCGCCTATTCAGAAAAATAGTTTGAAAGATAAGCCAAATGAGCAGAAATACTCATTTTTGCAATGCCATTCACGAGCCGGCATTCTCTCTCGCAACAATTACCTGATTACAGCGGCGTGGCGAAAATAATGAAAAGAAAAGAATTCTTCCGTCGGTAATTAAGGCCTGCCATTTTCACAAATTGCTCTGGAACTGAAAAACAAATGATTAAATAAAAAGGGCAATTCGACAAAACGACCGCGATTCAAGTTGCCTTCGAACCTCGGCGCATTTGCGTGTCGTTCAGTAATAGGACCAATCCTTTCCCCGAAAACATTCCTCGTCTGCTCACTGATGATGTATATATCTCTGCTGAGGTCCTGCGATGTATTTAGAAGACTTTCTGAACTAAGACAGTTTCCATGGCGTTTGATAGCTTTCATTAAAGGAGTTATTAAAAGGCTTTCTAAGGAACTGTGAAGATCACTGCAATAACTACATACTTTTATCTTTATGAAGTATTTTAATAATTTGTTACTAGGCAAATTTAATGTGTTCCAGGACACACACACACACATCAAATCCTCAAGTGAACCTCGATAACAATACTTATCGATAATAAAATATTGTCTTCAGCAGATCTTTAGGCCCATGTTCTTCAGTAATTTCCGACGGGAATGACTGGTTAAAAAAATGTTACAAGTAATGCAACTTGATGAATATAAATTAATTCATAAGCGTTTCACCAGTGCGGATTCAATAGCAAAACTAAAGTCACGAAAAAAAGATAGATTATATTCCCACTGCTGATGAACTAAATTTTCTATTTGTGTTAATTGCATGATCTTCAAAACAATATACGATCACAGGAAAACTAAAAAGGATTGTTACCCCACCTTTCGTAAGCAAATATCTTACAAGGACGGAAGACTAATCGTAATCCTATTATGCACATACGATAGCATCATTTGAACAACAAACAGAATTAATATAAATCTACAGGGCCATACTGAACGCCCATACATTCATATAGCCTAATTGCAATTAATTCTGTACTGAGGCCACGGAATTTAATATATCAGTGAGTAGTCACAAAGGTTACTGTTCTCGAAAGTTAAGTATATCTTAGTTTAACCAGACCACTGAGCTGGTTAACAGCTCTCCTTGGGCTGACCCGAAGGATTAGACTTATTTTTACGTGGCTAAGAACCAACTTGATTACTCAGCAACGGGACCTACAGCTTATTGTGGAATTCCCAACCGCATTATGACGAGGAAGCCTGAGATGACTAGGGATAGCCATATAATGTAAGATTAAGACGAAGAGAACTATCTTGTAACGGACGTAAAGTGAAGGCATAAGTAATTAATTTCATAGTTTTTGATGCAATCTCAGTACTGAAATTGCATTTAAAGATCATAAAATCCTGTTTTTTATGCAATCTCCTTGCTGAAATTGCATTTAAAATTTAAAAAACCTGTTTTTACGTAATTTTAGTACTGAAATTGCATTAAAGAGAAGAAAAAGTCTGTTTTTTAATGCAATCTCAGTACTCAAATTGCATTTAAAGAGCAGAAAAACCTGTTTTTTATGCAATCTCAGTACTGAAATTGCATTTAAAGAGCAGAAACCCCTGTTTTTATGCAATTCTCAGTACTGAAATTGCATTTAAAGAGAAGAAAAAGTCTGTTTTATGCAATCTCGGAACTGAAATTGCATTTAAAGAGCAGAAAAAACGTTTTCTATACAATCTCAATACTGAAATTGCATTTAAAAGCAAAAAAAATGTTTTTTAGGCACTTTCAATGCTGAAATTGCATTTAAAGGACAGAAAACAACGTTTTATATGCACCCTCAGTGTTGAAACTGCTTTTAAAGAGCAGAAAAAAACACCCTGCTATAACGAGAAGCACTCGAGTTTGAAGACGACTGGAGGATGAAATTCAGGAATAGAAGGGTGAGATTCATGAGTAGAAGGATGAGATTCAGGAATAGAAGGATGAGATTCAGGAATAGAAGGATGAGATTCAGGAACAGAAGGATGAGATTCAGGGATAGAAGGATGAGATTCAGGAATAGAAGGATGAGATTCAGGAATAGCAGTTACTCCCACGATCACTCCATTTATAAAATTAGTAGAAGCCAAGCACTTTTCGTGTGGGTGTAATCATCCCTGACGCCTGAAATCTCCCAGTGGTTTAAAGGATGTAACTGAAAGCCCAATCTCTCTATTTCGAGTGTGCATCTAGAAGAAACAAGTAAAAAATGCGCCGAAGTTTCTTCAGCGCAATCGAGTTTTCTGTACAGCATATAATGCCGCATGAAACTCAGCCACAGCCCATGAAATTCTCCGCCTCGGGCCATGAAACTTTCAGCTAAGGCCCGGTGGTGGTCTGTGTTGTTGGCACCTATAGCGGTGCCAGACGCACGACCATGGCTAACTTTAACCTTAAATAAAATAAAAACTACTGAAGCTAGAGGGCTGCAATTTGGTATATTTGATGATTGGAGTATGGATGATCAACATACCAATCTGCAGCCCTCTAGCCTCAATAGTGTTTAAGATCTGAGGGCGGAGAGAAAAAGTGCGGATGGACGGACAAATAGCCATCTCAATCATTTTCTTTTACAGAAAACTAAAAACTAATTCGTTCAAAAAAATTGTACTACATGCTTGCATGTAAGGCATCTTAGCTTGTATACTTGCTTTAACAAGCAATCAAAAGTATTTAGTTTCTAATCTAGAAGGAAACAGCCATTTGCCCTAGACCAATAAATCTGCCCTATCCCCACCAGCCCATCCTCACCCTTACCTGCAGACACTTCTGCCATTCTCTCTATTTACGCCTCCCGTAAGTTAATTAACGTTTAAATATATTAATTCTCAAGAAACTACTTCATAGCTAATTCTTAACAAACTGGCTAAAAATTTCATTAGTTGAAGTTCGGACAGCATCGGTTCTTGAGCAAAGGTTTCCCTTCTGCTAGTTTGCTGCCTAGGGCTCAAGAACCTATGCAAAACAATAATGGTCAATCATGAAAAGTTCCGATTTATTTACAGAGTAAATTGTTAATACGAAAGTTAGCAATTTATGCCTAGCGTTCGCAACGTGAGTGGGATACGCTCCTGACTGGGAAATTCGAAGTTGTATAAGAGAGACAGGAGAGAAGCAGAGCACGTATTCGATTTCACTAGACCTATCTCGAGGAAGGCGTTGCAAGGCATTATAAGAATGCTCTCCCATCACTTTTTAGAAACCGCTCTGCATCTCATTATTCGTCGCCCATTCAGCCATATTCATTCCATTTATATTGTGCCAACAGGTCACCTGGACACATTTCTTCTACAATTCAGCAAAAAAAAAAAAAAACCTTCCCGGGAATTATCAGTTAATCAGTGGCGCGGAGCATCTTGGCGTGCTGTTGATGAGAAATCTGGTGGAGATGAACGGAATTTTCTCAAGTCTGAGAAAGATTCAGATGTAAGAGAATGACTGCAGCTGTAACAGATCTCTCTCTCAGACATTTTTTTTATCCATGGATTTACAATTCTTGGTGCAAAAGCGAATGGAGAAAAGAACTCTAATATGATCATTTAATCTCGACTGACGCTTTATACATTTTTTTGTTTACAACACAACTTCACAATTTTCATCATATTTTATTTGATTTTCAAATATGAGAGAGAGAGAGAGAGAGAGAGAGAGAGAGAGAGAGAGAGAGAGAGAGAGAGAGAGAGAGAGAGAGAGAGAGAGAGAGTCCCATTTCAAATACAAATATTTATTTAAGATATACTAAATGAACGCTCTGCTAAATTCTAAGATAATATGCAACGTACAATGCCTTCCACAAACATTCTCTCATTACAGCATCATTACGGAACTTTGAAAAATAAAAGTGTTTCACTCGTAGCAATCAGGTTCACCCATTTTTCTCCCATGATAATTACGGAAAGTTTTGGAGATAAAAAATAATAAAACATCTGAATTAGCGGATTAATTTTAGGTAATACGTGATGCCACCGAACATCCCACATTGGCCGTGTCATTCGCAAATGAGACTAATTACTTCGATTATTTCATCAGAAGCCTTTCATTTTATTTCACTTCATTTCATTTCACTTCATGTCATTTCGCTTCATTTCATTATCTTCATTTCATCGCGGTGATGAAGGTTACACCTAATGAGCCATTTCGTGCATGTCAGGAAAATATGTGGTGCAGAATTTTATTTTTGTAACAAATTGTGCATTTACTGTGAATAATACCACACACTACTCCGTAACTTTTGTGTTCCTTGACAGAAACCTGATAAAATTTAAATCTTTCATAGCAGTAATTCCAATTATTTTCTTAATGCACAGTATATATATAAGAATTGCATACTTTGTAATATTTAAGACAAATCTTGCAGTGCAATCTTTTAACGAGTAATTTCTATTTAATATGTTGTAATTCCCCTATTTAGTTATCTGTAAGAATTTATATTTTGTAATACTGCCTGAGAATCATATCAGCCCTGATGAATGACGTTTGTCTAGTAATCAATGGGGTGGAAAAGTTTAAGCATACCTTAGTTTAACCAGACCACTGAGCTGATTAACAGCTCTCCTAGGGCTGGCCCGAAGGATTAGACTTATTTTACGTGGCTAAGAACCAATTGGTTACCTAGCAACGGGACCTACAGCTTATCGTGGAAAAGGTACGTCTAACACCACAGCCAATGCCATTCATTAAATAGGGCTTTATCCTATGCGCAAACCGCGTCAGGGTTGCATTTTCTCAAGATGTAACCGAGTACGGGACCTTTCCTTGAAAAAAGCGGAGCGCCATATCTTAAAAACTAACCACAGAAATTTCCGGAAAAAATCATCTCATTATGTTTCTCACACCCAAATACCCCTTAGGTACAACTAACCTAACCTACCTAACCTAACCTAACCTACTAACCTAACCTAACCTACTAACCTAACCTAACCTAACCTAACCTAAGGGCATGGCAAAAGAACCGGGGCTGGTCCAACACTAGCAGTCATCTCAGGAGTTTGTGTCCGTGGTTGCCTGTTGTGCTGTGCTTTGTAAGTTTTTTTGCACAATAAATTGATTTTTCTTCTTTTGTTGCATATTTTTTTTTTTTGTAGAATTCTGTAATATTTTCCTGAAAATAATATCAACTTATATCGAAGGAACGTTACATTACTAAAGCAAAATATGGACACGCTTCTTTTCGACCACCAGATAAGATGCCAAGTTATTTCTTGCAATTCTTTTCGAGGTTTTTTTTTCTCAAACTGCAAATTTCGAAACTCTATCACAGCTTGAATATCAATAAGGCCTTTGACAGTGTCATTATCTTCACATGAGGAAGAAGTAAGAATGATGACCTTGAACTATTCTTCAATATCCTAAGTTTGCCTCTTTTTTTTTTTTTTTTTACGTTTCTCAATACATTACTGACTCAAAAGACTGAATACTGATAAGTCAGTCCACAGAAATTTCAAGATACCAGTCCGTTTTAACACTGAATTTAAATATATAAAACGAGTTTTTTATTTTGTATTCTCCGTAGTATCCTGACCGTACTTTTCTAGAATTCATGAAACTATCGCCAAATAAAATGCATGAAAACGACATGTATGGACATTTTGATACATATATCTAGCAGAGAAATATATTTAGAACAAAACAAATATAATAAACAACTCTTGATAAAATTAAATTTTACTAGCGATGATGGACGGTTTTAAGTAAATCGATTTTCTTGTAAGATAATCATTTCAGCTTCATAAAAGTTAATAAGTATTTATGTGAAGCTGAAATGACAACTCCAGCTAAGTAGATCTAATCGCCAGCATGGATATACGTGTCAAGATATTTCCAAGCACAAGATGAAATTAACTGACAGTGACAGTATAAGATTACTTTTTCCGAGAATGTGCGAGATGAAGCTGTTTTCTCTTACAAACAAAAGAGTGGAGACTCACATGGTTATCAATAATACAATTTAAGGTAAGTCGAGCCGTTTTCCGTAATGAAAAAAGGAAAGCCATCACTGAATACCAAGTAACTGAAACTCTATTGAAGCAGAGGCGCAAGATCGTCAAGTCTCTAGAGAGGTTAGTAAGAACAGCTGAAGTCGAGGGCTAAGGGAAAGTTCTTCCAAGTGAAAGTTGAAGGTGTTCACGGCAAAAAGGTATCATGCAAAAACTGAAGTAAAAAGAGAATTAGGCATTATTTACACCAGTCCCCATGGCTTAACCTACAAAGGGACGAGAAGAGAAGTAGAGCTGCAATTCTGCATGGAATTAATATAAATTGTGGTTGTTGGGGCTGAACGTCATTTCAGGCAAACTATAACTGACCTCAAACTTTTCACCAAGGCATTTGTATAGAAATATAAAGGGCAAGTGTTTAAAAAAAATGCCTTAAGTTAGGGGAAACATAATCGGGGTCCCAAACTTAATTATAGCTTACCATACACCTATAGCCATAACATTAAGAAATTACAAAAGGTTCACACTGTTACTTAAATGAAATAACCAAGGTTTCAAACCTAATATAAGTTTACCATATATCCATAAATAGTTACTTAAATGAAATAACCAAGATTTCAAACCTAATATAAGTCTACCATATATCCATAACCATAATGTTTAGAATCATGAAAGCTTTGCCCCGTGCATTAAAAAGACTAGATTCAATAATATATAGATCAAATTATTTTTAGCGTGTTTCAACGTGAGACAATCATCAGATAGGAGTTCCCGGTCCCACGCCAGGAAGAACAGCTCAGCTAATACTCAAGCAGTGGCCGCTTTTAATCCAGAGGAAATGGAATCTCGTGGGAAATCACGACGCAGAGTCGGAGCTGGCTAATGAGAACTTTGCCTTGCGTCTGACTTCTCCGTCTTCAAGACAACAAGCATTTTTGGAAGAACAATATCTCAAACGCAAGCGTGGTTTTTCTGTTCTTTTCCTGTCCAGCAATTTTCCTTTTTCATTCGTTTAGTTCTGAGGACAATTATCAATGTATCTAGTATAAGAATCACTCGGGGGAGAAATAGATAATACCAGAATTTTCGCTAAATATTTGTAGACGAGCCACCGAAGGGCAAAAATTCTAATTGACTGTCTGCATCGAATTATATGATTAGGCAAATTATATGATTAGGTAAATATGTGATATTTATCAAACAATAAAAAAACACCTGTGTGCTACTATCCTTTCCACTGTCGATGCAAAACCTCTATTTTTTCGTAACTACTTAGATTTTACCTTTTTTTTTTTTTTAAGTCTTTTCTCCAGTATCTGTCGAGCAAGATTGCATGTAAACTGACGACTTGATTGTTATGAATTTTTCAGAGCTTAAAAATTTGATGCAAATTGGAGTCTGGCCCTATTTTCCATGATTTTCTAATCTCACTGTTAGTATCTGAATCACCGAAGGGCACTTACGGAAAACGTAAGCTTCCTGCTGCTTGCGAGAGCAACCGTAATTGACGAAAAGTATTAAGGAAGCTGAGCTAATCGCATCCTTTTAATTTCTTTTGTCTTTGCTCTTTCCATGTGCTGTTCACCTAATGCAATCCAGCGGATAATCTTTCCTTTCAGTTGCTTTACATCGTTTCCATGCTCTTCCTTTAATGCATAATTACACTTCCCTCTGATCTTCTATTTAACATTTCTTTATCTTTATTTTTATTAACATTTCTTTATCTGTATTTTTACTTGTTCATACCTCAGCTACAGAGACCAGTGTAAGTCAGTTTCTCAAAGTTTCTAGGTCTGAAAACATTATTTCTTCAGTCTCTCAGCAAGTGTCCCAGCACTTCAATTACCTGCATGTACAGTAATGTTTTAATTTGTTTAAAAAAACCATTAATTATAGTTAGGCTAATGCGTCCTTGTTGACATTAACAAACGGCTAAAATAAGGAACTTATTCTCCAGTCTTAACTGAAGTTATCTTAATAATTCATAGCGGACACAGAGAGAAAAGTATAACTATGAAATGTATCGTTTCTAACACGAAAAATTGCATCATTGAACTTGAAGTCTTCCCGGCGTTGAAATATTACTTTTCCCAGCATTTCTGACAGTAAACAAAACAAAATGTCTCAAAGTCTACTCTTTAAACTTCAAAATGGCCGCAGATAAAAACTGGGACTTATAATTGGAGGATAAAAGTAAAATTTTTTTTTTTCCAATGTTGAAACAACCAACTAATCGCCCCGATTTTTTATCGTAATGAGTTTCCTTTTCCAAAAATGGCAAAATATACAAGTGATTGAAAATAACTATTGCAGAACGGTTTTGCTGACTGCATCGGTGCAATGAAAAATCATTTTGAAATGTACATTTAGCTTTTATGTATTCATTGAAATTATAGATTGATAAATTGGAACGTGTTTAAAAAAAGAGAATGATATAAATGAATTAACCTACGGATAAAAAGTGACAACTGATCAAAAAACAAAATGTATAATTCTAAGTATAAAGGGGTATACATCCAGGTCACCATTATATAATATACATAAAATTATATATATATATATATATATATATATATATATATATATATATATATATATATATATATATATATATATATATATATATATATATATATACTGTATATATATATATATATATATATATATATAGTTAGAGAGAGAGAGAGAGAGAGAGAGAGAGAGAGAGAGAGATATTCCTATCTTTTTATCGTTAAATTTCTTTTTCTCTTATTATTATATTCCTTATTTATATATATATATATATATATATATATATATATATATATATATATATATTTTATACTGTATATATACAGTATATATATATTTATATATATATTATATAAATATATATATATATATATATATATCAAATCAGGGGAGAAGACATATCCCAGAAGCCTTTAGGATGTTTTATTAAAAACAAATAACGCGACGTTTCAAGACTGGCGTCTCAAAAGTCAAGTTAAAAAGTACCCAACAAAAATTTATGTTAGTGTTAAAAAGAAAAAAGTTATCAAAAGTTACAAAAATCTTTATTAAGTTAAAAGAAAGGAAACAAGTATGACTCTGTGGGAGCACAACTCCGTAGAGTGGTGATGCCGTCATTGCACCTCATGCGGTGCACAGTAGGCGTTACTCAAGGCCCCTGGCTGCAACCCTTTCATTCCCTTTACTGTACCTCCATTCACATTCTCTTTCTTCCATCTTGCTGTCCACCCTCTCCTAACAATTGTTTCCTAGTGCAACTGCGAGGTTTTCCTCCTGTTACACCTTTCAAACCTTTCTACTCACAATTTCCGTTTCAGCGCTGAATGACCTCATAGGTCCCAGTGTTTGGCCTTTAGCCAAAATTCGATATTCAGTTCGATTCGAGGTACAAAGGTGCCGAAGAAGACTGGGCGTTTAAGTGGGGAACTGTCCGCTTTATAAATAATGACTCTAAACTTGTCAACATTTGGTGGTTCGGCGCCCTGCCCTGTATTTTAAAATCTTTGTACTGGATATTGTTCGCTTTTTTTTTTTTAACTTGATCTCAGATATTAGAGAACTCAGGATTGTTTAACCTGACACCAGTTCGATTAGTGACGCCCTTGTGACAATCGATTTGCACCTTAACAACCTCAGTGTCGATCCCACGTAAGTCGCCGGAACACATCTAGGGTAATCGAGATTATCTTTAATGACTCGTCCTACGTGCAAATTGATGGTAAGGTCATGGATTCCCCATGAGGACCTATATTCGCAGATGTTCTAATGTGCTCCCTGGAGACCTCATTGGAGACCTGTCCTCTAAGTTACCATCCTTATTTTACTGAAGGTATGTTGATGAAACCTTGCCCTTTTTAAAACAAGATTTGATGCTGAAAGGTTTTTGGACTTTACCAGTCAGGCTCACCCAAATATCAAATTCACTATAGAATAAGAGTTAGATAACCAATTAGCTTTTCTAGATATTTTAATTTCTCGACAACAGCTTGGTTTTAGTACATCCGTTTTAAGAAAAAAAAAAGACCTTTACAGATCTTGGTACTAATTTTTAGTCATTTTTTTTTTTAACTTTAAATTCAGTTACTTCTCTTTTGCATCCAGCATTTTCATTAACTTTCAGTTGGAACTCGTTTCACCTCGATGTAGAATTTTTATATAAGTATGTTTGTGATAATTGCTTTCCTGTCTCTTTGCTTCACAGGCACGTTTTTAAATTTCTCAAAAAAGTTTTTATTCCTAAGCAAAGTATACCTACAGTACCTAAACTGCCCTTCTGTGCTAGCCCTCCTTTGATTCATGATGAGTACTTTTACAAAGAATTACGAGGTCTTATTTCTAAATATGCCCCTGTCATTAAACTGAATATCATTCCCAATAATTCAGTTACAATCAGAAGTCTTTTCAAATTTAAAGACAGTTTAAGTCCATTGATGACCTCAGGTGTCGTATATAAATGCGAGCAATGTGTTTTGGGGACTTGCGTGGGATCGGCACTGAGGTTGTTCTAGGTGCGAATCGACTGTCATAGGGACGTCAGTTATCGAGCTGGTGTCAAGTTAAATAATCCTGAATTCTCTAATATGCGAGACCACGCAAAAAAATGTAAACATATTATCCAATACGAAGATTTTAAAATTCTGGACAGGGCGCCGAACCACCAAGTGTTGACAATTTATTATTTTAGTTATTTATAAAATGGGCAGTTCCCCACTTAAACTTAGCCTAGTCTTCTTCGGCACCTTCGTACTTCTCGTGAGTTGCGCTGGTCCGGCTGTGCTCGCCCATATAGTCATTCTGTTCCCATCTCCCTTTTTTATGTTTGTTTCCTTCAACCTAATGTGGTATTAATTTTGTGTTGGTTACATTTTAGCTTGAGAATGAGACGCCAGTCTCGAAACGTCGCGCTGTGTGTTTTCAATAAAACATCTTAAAGACTTCTGGGATATGTCTTCTCCTCCCCCGATTTGGATGTTCGTTCAAGTTTTTAGAAACAGCCAACTATCTGCTTTACATTACATTATAATATATATATATATATATATATATATATATATATATATATATATATATATATATATATATATATATATATATATTACACATACTTAGAGGAGTTAGAAGACCAAGGCCCACTCAGATAAAAAACTACTTGAAGAAAATGCTTTTTAGGCAAGTTTTCCCCGTCAAGGAGGAAGTACAACTTATCAAAAGTCTTAAAATTGGACAAATTAAATACTATAGTAAGCCGTGAAACCGAATCACATTTAATGCACACGCAAAGACCAAGCTAAATGCCCAAATAATGAGAAAAGTAATGTGTGAATAAAAATATAATAAATAATGCCCAGTTGAATTATTGCATTCAATTGCCGATTTTGTTAAAAAAAAAAAAAAAAAAAAAAAAAGTGTCGAAGAGCAAATTCATAAATTTGTTCCTAAACCTATTGTTTCAACTTATTTTTACCAAACGCATTATGCCCAAAAATCCAGTGAGCTAAACCGAGAAAAATTACTCAAGTATCACTTTATCAGTTCTCTAATCGTTGTCATAGAAGATACCCTTGAATAATAAAATAGGTATGTATCCACCTTTGTCAGAGTCCATGGTAAACCCATACCATACTAGCTGATGCAAAAATGGTGCTACTTTGGCTTGTTATCTACGCGTCACCTACTGCGCGGTGCTAGTACTAAACATAGTACCTGATGAAAAAAGGTGATACTTTGGCTTATCTACGCATCACCTACTCCTAGGTGCTAGTACTAAACATATTAGCTGATGAAAAAATAGTATTGCTTTGGCTTGTTAGCTACATGTCATCTACTCGGAGGTGCTAGTACTAAACATATTACCTGATGAAAAAATGGTGACACTTTGGCTTGTTATCTACGCGTCACCTACTCCGAGGTACTAAACATATTAGCTGGTGAGAAACTGGTGCTACTTTGGCTTGTTATCTACGCATCACCTACTCGGAGGTGCTAGTACTAAACTTATTAGCTGATGAAAAAATGGTACTACTTTGGCTTGTTATCTACGCGTCGCCTACACCGAGGTGCTAGTACTAAACAGGGCGAAAGCTCAATGGGACGCCGTGTTTAGTACTAGCCCCTCGGTGATCAAAGTATTATATACACCCATTTCTATAATGTAGTCAAACTATATTAATAAACGATATCTTCGTGATGCCGTCTACTTTATCTACTTTACTTAGCATGAGTTTACCCTGGACTTTGACAAGGGTGGATACATACCGGGTATTTCATACCAATAAAATATTTATGGATTTAATACGTCATCGGGCAATTGCGTAATTCCACGTTACTGGTACCGTGACATACAGCACCCATCTTCGTCTAACATACCATTCACTGCAATCTTTCACCATTCACTGCAATTTTCACGTCTTCTCATACTCGTGTGTGTTTGTAGTGAGTCCTTTTGCCACCCACTTTCATCATCTACATGCTCCTCCCATTACATTTTCATTAACCTCCCCTCCCACCTTTTCTTTTCAATACCAAGATCATGTTAACAAACCCGTATCTACTGTCCACATTTTTCCTCGTGCAAATTTTCTGAATGTCCAGTCCGATACCGATAATTGATCCAACATCCCCTCTGGTCAAACAAATTAACATATTTCCCTCCAGTACTGTCTGATCCCGATCTTCCTATACCCAGCCCATTTCATCCTGCTCCGAACTTCGCTGCCTTTCTACCAAATTCAGATAAGCAATTTCATGTTCATCTTTTTGTCAGTTTCTTATACTGTACTTACTCCTTTTATACTAGTTACAATCTGCAAAGTTAAAGATTTCCTTCACGAATATCAATCCTAATAAACTCCCATGAAAAAATTCTTTAAGTAATCTACCGTAAGTATAATGCTCTTTCAATCTTTTACTCGTAGACGGACGGGACCCCCTCCAGGAAGGCCTACGTTAGAATGGAAGCCATTTGGGAATTTTAACAGGTAATTGAAATACAAGAGTATTTGGCAGCTCCATAGCAAACCCGAACATTCTGATCAAATAAAACTGTTTATCGGTAATTTTATCCAGCCTTTTCCTCGTAGCTGTGTAGCTTTAAAACTCAGTGTAACGTCCATCCGAACGACCAGTGGACTTTGTTTCTTCAGGAAACCGGTATTTCATCATTTCAATTCGTTTCTCGAAATAAGATCAAACTTTAACCTTTTAACTTTATGACATTTGTCTTTTTCAGAAACTCCAGGGATGCTTGATGTTCCAGAAAGCAAACATTTTCATTTTTTCCCCCAATTTATTTGGCAATACCTGGTCGTCATAACATGAATAATCTTGTCCTTTTATCAATTTTATCAATTCAAAAAAGTTTACTTATTATTTGACAACGCTGCAAGAACAAAATCATCCATACCCACAACAATCTTCTAATCTTATATTTTTTATTACTAAATACCCTGTGCAAATTCTTGATGTACAGTACATCTTAATTTCATTTGTCACCAACGACGAGGACGTCAACTTGACCCTTTCATAATTCTATTTATCAGATGATCAATGCAGATAGTTATGCAGATAAATAATTATGTCAAATGTTTTAACTGTATTTCATTGTGAACATCTGTAATTATTTAAGGTTAAACTTTTAAATAGTTAATAATCTTAATCTTCTACAAATCTTGCAGAAGACACGTACCTGGATTTAGACTGCCTCGTACTCAGAAAATTTTTGAGGCCAAATATAAAATTCATGTTCTTAAATGCATCTGATGATCATATTTTTCATTACAGCAGATGTGAATCAATAGCTTATCGTCCTCTGCAAAGCCCATCAGAAACTAAGACCACTAACGCATAAATTCACCTCAGATAGGTTTGTAAATTTTTACCATTTTACTAATATCAATATAATTCACCGCTATGAAATGCATAGCTATGAACAGCTTTCCGTATGATACAAGCATTTAGAAAATACATATGAAATTATTTAAAATTTTTATTTATTGTTTTGAAACAAAAACTTTTGTCAAAATACCCTGGGAATGTTGATACAAAATTAATCTTATACAGGGTAACATCCGTGGGTCATATTTTATTCTTTTGAAACAAAAATGTTAGTCAAAATGGCCTGGGAATATGGATAGCAATCAGCTCTTGTTTTTTTTCTGATGAAAAGGTTAATCTTATCCGTGGGTCACATATGCTGAACTGTCCTTGTACACATTAGTCTGAAAAATTGGCATGGATGAAAAATCTTTGTAAGTGATTAGGAACGGCAATTTAATGATTTACCCTATCAAAACATGTTTATGGGCATAAAGAATATCCTTTCAATACCTATAGACCCGACTCTTAATATTCTAACATTTTTAGCTACCCAGTATGCATATGCAAAGTTTTATATGACCACATTGTTCCTAAACAACTAGAATCTATACGGTACAGAACTAAATTTTGACAAGTTCCAAAACTAATTTTCAAGCTCCAGTATGCACGTTATCTGATCAATGACAAAGCCGTTAACATTAAGTTGCTGATATAAAGACTTTTATATAAGATGGTACAATTAAATGTTCAGGTGGATCTAATCTTCCAAGCAATGTTAATGAAGTTTCTGAGCAAATGAGACTACTATAAGTAAAACGTTACCAGGTGTGAGGGAAACTATCTCCACACTGATCAAAGCAATAACGAAACCATTGTTTGTAGATTTTTCATGTGGGGCAGAGCTGGAAATAATATTCTAGTATCCTACTAGACTTTTCAATTTGAAAACAGATCTTAGGTAGTGTATATGGTAAAATTCTCTAATATAGTGTATATGGTAAAATTCTATAATATTTGTCATATACTTGAAAGAATTTCATTGCTTTTCCTTCAGCTGCTGATTTTCCTGAGCCAAGTCACAGGCTCTGGAATACCAGCAGTTATCCTTTTCCACCACCAAGTCCACATTAGTAGTTTTAATATACACCACTGTTTCTACTGGACTGGGCAGTATTTGGCTATTAACATTGTGTGTTTCAGAACTCTGGGTGATGAATCACATATATGCTAGCAAGTGTGCTATCATTCAATACATTTCACCTAGGAAGTCTGTAGTTCCCGTCTTATATATCTCTCACGTGGGTAAAATAATGTACTTGTTGCTTTTTCTTGAGGGTACAATGTAAGTTTTTTATATATAATTCTCAAGGATGAGGCTAGCTTCTTTAAAATACATCGCTGAGTGACAACCTTATTCCTTCATGGACAGCCTTTAGTAAAAAGGCTATAAAAAAAAAAAAAAAAAAATAACAATGCAGCTATTCCGGTTCTAATTTCGTAAGAGCTATACTGCTTTTGATACCAAATTACTTGCTCATCTTTGTGACCCAAACCCAAAATCCTAATTTAATCTAACTAGGCAACCCATTTACCATAACTGTCATGCTATAGTCATTATTTTCAATATGATGGTTGTAAAGTTTCCATGAATAGTTTCCAAAGTTAAATACCTTTTAAAAAAGCTGATAAACCCTTCAACCAGGGTTCCAAAACAATGTCAAATCAGCCAGCCTGGGGTAGCACACAAACCACAAGTCAGATGGTCTGGGGTAACAAATTCAGACAAGCCAAAGTGGCTAGGAGTACCTGACAAAATGCTAACAGGTCAAGTGGCCCGGGTCCCTGAATAAATCCAACAAATCAAGTGGCCTGAGGAAACAAAATCCATGTCACTTGGCCAGGGATACCAAACAAATTCCTTGAGGTTGAGTGGCAATGCATACATGGCAAATCTCCCAAGTTACATGGTTAGGAGTACCAAATAAAAGCCAAGTAAAATGGCCAGGTTACCCAATAAATAAGCCAAGTTGTCAGGGGTACTGGACAAATACAAATTTGTCACATGGCTATCATTACCAGTCTAATGCCAACAGGCATGGCCAGGTGTGCCAAAAATGAAGTGCTCAGGGATACTATCCAAATGTCAAAAGGTTAAGCAGCCAGATATACTATCCAAATGCCAAGATACTATCCAAATGCCAATTAAGTAGCCAACAAATGCCAAAAAATTTAGTGGCCAAGGGTACTATCCTAATGCCAAAAAGTTATGTGGCCAAGGATACTATCCAAATGCCAAAAGGTTAAATGAGCCAAGGTTACTATCCAAATGCCAAAAGGTTAAATGACCAAGGATAATATCCAATACTAAAAGGTTAAGTGGCCAGGTATACTGTGCAAATGCAAGCAAATAGTGTAACCAAGGATACTGAACAAAACACAAATCAAGTAACCTGAGTTACTAGAGTAACAATACCAACATGTCAAGTGACCAGGGTTACCAAACAAATGCCAACAGGTAAAGTGGTAAAGGTTACCAAAATTCCAATTGGTAAAGTAGCCAGGGTTACAGAAAATGCCAATTGGTCAAGTGACCAAGATTACCAAATGCCAACAAGTGGCCAGAGTTGTCAAACAAATGCCTACAGGTTAAGTGGCCTGGGTTGCCAAACAAATGCCAGCAAGTAAATGGCCAGGGTTGCCAAACATATGCCCACAGGTTTTAAGTGCCCAGGGTTACCAAACAAATGCCAACATGTAAGTGGCCAGGATTACTAAAATACCAAAAGGTAAAGTGACTGGTTACAAAAATGTCACAGGTAAAATGCCCATGATTACAAAAATGCCAAAAGGTAACGTGACTAGGGTTACTAAAATGCCAACAGGTAAAACGCCCTGGGTTACAAAAAAGCCAACAGGTCACGTGGCCATGGGTGCTACACAAATACAAATTAAGTTACAGGACTACCATTACCAGAACAATGCCAGCCTGTCACATGGCAGGAATACCATAGAAGTGCTCATTAGTCACATGGCCAGGGGTACCATACAGAAGCCAACATGTCAAGTGCCAAATGACACTAGACAAATGCCAAAAGGTTAAGTAGCCAGGATACTATACAAAAGCTCCACATAACTTGAAAATTAACCTTCAAAATATTTAAAAACTCATGAAAGTATATCTGAAGTTAATAAAATCTTTATACTCAACTTTAAGTTACATTAAGTACCAAAAACAAAGGCAAAATAGTATTACTACAATGCAAGCTGTTGAAAATTTCAAAGCAAGAAAATTTACTTTAAATTACGTTAATTTATGAATCTGGCTAGTCTAGTGCCCTCAATACCTGAAAAAAAAAATTAAATTGGTTGGTTCCCTAACAAACCTTCCATGAACATTACCATTACCATAGGTCCTAAGACCTACGGTAATACTGATTCATGGAAGGGCCTCCACCCCTATAGGGGCACCGCCCCTTAGGGGTGGAGGTTAAAAAAAAAATCTAAGATGGAATAAAGTATTGAAAATTCATCTTAAGATTATCACACCACACTTATTCCTCACCCAAAACTGGAGAGCAAAGTATCTCTTGATTCTTAAGAGCAGTTTATGGAAAGCTATTCAGAGTTCACAATGTTAACTTGAGTAATCCATTTCTCTCCTTCTGAATGTGGGCTTGAAATTCACGAACACCTGAAAGACGAGTGTGTTTATTATGGTATATTCAGGATTGCCATGCACCCTAAATTAATATGCTTCCATGACTGACAAACCCTGTTTGAAGCAGATTTAAAGCAGCTTAAAAAAAACAAGATTTCACATATGGGTCATCTAAAGTTTTAACTGCTGTTGCCTATTTCATATACGTCATAGACTGAATACTAACCTCCTTAGACCTAAAGAAGTCTCCACTTGTACAGAAAAAGTAAATCCGCCAGGGCAAATACGATGTTCCACAACGGAAACATACTTTTTTCCAGTTTCCAGGTCCTGTAAAAAAGCGTGTGGTATGGATCTCAACGGCAGACTTTGCCCATTACCCTTTCAACTTTAATTCGGCAAAAATTTGCAACACGCATATTGAAAAGCTATAATAGCATAGGCTCATAGGCTAATAGGCTAGTACCCAGTTTCCCACTAAAGAATGTTAAGCAGCAACACCCGTGTCAAAGCGAGGTTAGTCCCAGGTAGTGTTCCAAAATATATATATTAAAACCACGTATGACGTTGCAAACTAAGCATTAATTGCGAACAGATTTAAAATCAACCACAAAAAAAAATGAATGCCATAGTTTCAAAACTAGTTCCATCATAGGCTAGTTCCATCATAGGCTAGTTCCATCATAGGCTAGTTCCATCAAACATCAGCCCTGGGGCTACTGAAATAGAATAAAAACCGGCTAAGATCACTAGAAACAACACAATCCTAGTTACCCTAAAGAATTAAACAGGAGTGGCAGTGTTAAAACTTAGCTTTAGCGCCGGCGAAAGACTCCGTAGTTTTGCGTAAAAACCGTCTTGGGCACCCCAGTACTTCATCGTAGACTGTTCTGGATTTCCTGCATCTGTAGAATACACGCACTCCAAACAGCAGCCCGAGACTTTGACGTAATAAAGTGCCGGTCACAACGTCAACGCCTGAAACACCATTGAGCCAAACCGCCATACACGATACAATAACAGTCGTCTCTGTTTTCGCCTAGATATGAGTTTTCGGTGACGTCACCATCAAGGACGATGTAGTCACGGTTATCAGACATGGACGACATTCGCCCGAGAAAATTACTTGTATATATACTTAAGAAGGAGCTGAAACGAATTTATTAATGCCTCAAGCACTGGGCATCTGATTCTGCATTATTTCTGTGTTTATGCTAAAGAATAAATCTGTTATTTTCCAAAACGAGAATAAAAATTTCAAATTTGTTTGGCATATGAAGATCACTTTAAATATCCCATACTGTATATGCTTTCGCTGTCTTCAGTATTATTGCCGTTTCTTTCTTCAGTGCTATTTGTATTATCTTGATTTAATATGCAAACAAAGGTTCAGAATGATATTAGCTTACATTGTGCTTATTAAGGAATGAATGATGCCGTATGTGAAAAATTGTAAAATGTGTCTTCCGATACTTACGTGCTACGAAGACGCACGTCAATCCAAGCAACGGGAGAGAGAGATTTACAGTAGCCTTTAATCGAAATACCCCTCCATACCTTATGTTCTTGACGAACTCTCGAAAACGTGTTTCATTTGCTGATGAGTTGAATCTCACTTCATGCTCTGGTTGAAGGCAATCTCGGAGCATTGCCTCCGGTATCATGAGTAAGGAAAACATTTCCATCCACAGATGGTTTGCAGTGAAGAGGAGTAGCGCTTTTGGTATTTTACTTCTGTTGTACAAACACGATTTCTTTTGCTTATGCAAACCGTAAAGAAACGTTTCGCCATTTGAATCTCTGGGCGACCTAAACCCCTGTTATTAAAACAATTCCCGTTTCATCTGGGTCTCCATTTTCGGTGCTACAATTGCTTCATTCCCTGTTGTATTTCATTGCTGAAATGCATTTTGGACTTGGTAATTAGCTTATTAACATTTTTCAAGGTGAAGCCCGTGACTTCTCAAACAATTTTTGTTGGGTCTAGAGCTAGGCAGGATCAGGAAATGATACTCAGCATAGTTTCGTATCTTCATTGCAACTAACTCTCAGCCGAAGTACAGATAGCTCGTGACGTGGACAATGACGTCACATATGGGCGGCGCTTAGGCGCTGCTAGCAGGTTCATCAGCTAACACATCTTATACTTTTAATAGCATTTGATGCACAAAATCTGTTGTGTGAACCAATCCTATTCATCTGTCAATCCTCCTGTTAGTTGTCATACTTTCTCATACAGGGGCATAACTACTTGCCAGACTTACCTTTGTAAGCATGCAAAGTAGTAGCTGTATGTCCCTTACTAAGTAACCACCTGGATACAAGGTAAAAAGTCTTTCATCTCTAGCCTCTCACGTTAATCAGCTCATTTGAAAACTAAGGTATACTGTTTAATATATGTTACCTCCATCATATACAATATATATATATAGCCTCTCACGCTCATTAGAAGTCTTATGTGTGTATATATATATGTGTGTGTGTGTGTGTGTGTGTGTGTGTGTGTGTGTGTGTGTGTGTGTGTGTGTGTATACTGTATGTATGTGTGTGTATGTATGCATATAACCTTCAAGGAAATATTAAGTTCATGTAAAGAAAATTTTGTCTTCATTACATATGTCAAGGAAAAAACATTCTTGAGTTCGATTTTTTATCAAACTATTTTGAGGATAAATTAAAACTTATGAAAGAACAATAGCTTAAATAGTGTCTTCTGATGCGTTTTATAATATTATATTTCGTCCATTGCTTGTTCCGTCATCTGGAAAATTAAAGCAATCGTTTTGCCTCATATAATGAACAGGATTCCACTTCTCTGCGTTCCCTACAAAATCATATTGTTCCCAAAAATAAGTGTTACGAGGTATTTTGAAAACATTATGTAACCATCCAGGAGAGAGATTTTTTATAAAGATGGTGTTTTTAGCACAGAACTCGGTCCAATGCAGGCGTTTAGCTCGTCGAAAAAATGGTCTTCCGTTTTAATAAGCAAATCTCGGTTTTGTTATTCCTGTAAAAATGTATTTCGCCCTAAAAATCGCGTAGCGCAAATATTGTTTTGTTCATTGCAGTAATTAAAATAGAATATATCATTGTCCATCGTTGAATGCTGTTTAGATTAGTCCCATAATAACCTAATTCGGCAGAACTTTTTTTTTGGTTGTATCCGAGGCAAACCTTTATGGTCGAGCTTTTAAAAACAAGATAAAAACTATTTGTTCTCACATAAATGTATGGCGGATATCGAATCATTGTTTCCGTGAATTTCGCTATGGATGTATAGCGTTCTTTTATCTGTTTGTTTCCTCGCCTACTTTCGTTGTTTCTGTATTTATCCTGATGGTTTCCAGTTCCCTTCTTTGGTTTATTTATGCGCGTTTCCCTTGTATAGCCTTTCACTGTCTCTTCTACATCATTCTCTCTCTCTCTCTCTCTCTCTCTCTCTCTCTCTCTCTCTCTCTCTCTCTCTTAGCCTGCTTTACATTCTCTCACCTTTCTCAGTTTTTCATTGGAGGGGTGGGTAGAGCTCTCGGTTAGCACGCTGTTGGCCCAGCGTTCGACTCTCCGACCGGCCAATGAAGAATTAGAGGGATCTATTTCTGGTGATAGAAATTCATTTTTCGACGTAATGTGTTTCGGATTCCACAATAAGCTGTAGGCCCTGTTGCTAGGTAACCAGTTGGTTCTTAGCCACGTAAAATAAATCTAATCCTTCGGGCCAGCCCTAGGAGAGCTGTTAATCAGCTCAGTGGTCTGGTTAAACTAAGATATACTTTTTTTTCTCTCACCTTTCTCAGCTTTCTTTTGCCTTTTCATTTATAGATTTATCGTCAGTTGCTGTGAAATTATATTTATTCCGTTTTATTCTTTTCCTCTTCGCTCAGTTTCCCTTATTGTAAGCCATGAGAATCACATAAAAAATAAGAATCACTAGAAACAAGAAGAGACGGACAGACAGCGAAGATAATGGGTCGCCATATCCTAAGTAATAAGGATTTCCTCGAACAGGTAAGCCATCCTAACAGACATCTCCTGTCTACCTGTCTGTCACAGGATTAGCCGATAATGTACCTTGTCCCCCTCTTTCTTTTCATCAACCTGACTCCTCAGTTGCAGAGAAAAAAAAGTAAAGCTTTCAATGTACAATTACAGTTATGACAAAGGAGAATGATATATACGTCTAAACTTGTAGTTTTCTATGTCATTAAACGTTCGTGCATTAACGTGTAGAACTACGGAAGGAAATTAAGTCCAGTCAATATAATACATTATTGTTATGGTGCTAACATCTATGGTATGTTATGAACATTTGGAAAATAATGAAGAAATTCCTTGGCAAGCAACTGTAAAGGCAAAAGTGTTTCGGATTACAAAATTCTTTAAGGCATATAGTCGACCCCCGATAGGCCTATTCGCCGGTTGATGTGTACCGCTACGCCTCAAGAACAGCTAAAATCCGCGAATGCTTCACACACCTCTAAAAACGCTCATCACTGCCTATTTTGATAGTTCAAAACACCAAAAAACCCTCTAAAAAAGCTTATACCTGAATATTTTAATAGTTTTATTACAAAGAGTGCATTTAGTCACGAAAATTATATAAAAATACAGTAATTTGTGAATATCTCTCTATGAAAAATACCACGAATAGGCACATTTTCCGTGAATCATAGAAAATGGGAGCTTCTGATTGATTTGAAATTTAAAATTAACTAACAGACTGCTGACGATTATTCATAGCTCTTCCGTTTTACCTACATGATCTAAGGATTTATTCATAGATAGTCTTACATTAATTTTATAACAACCAATAGCAATACCACTGATTTCCTAATATTATCACTACAAAATCAGTGAGTTTTTATGTTTCCATGCGTCCTATGCATTCAGTATATTAAATAGTGATATGTCTTCAAGTGAATCTCTTGCATTTATTCAGTATCACATAATACAATTATTCCCGTTGTGTCCGGTTCAATCCGGATATTGCCTTCACCAGGCGGGCGCCGGCTGTTTCCGCTACGCTTGTATCTCGGTTGGTAATTAATAATCAAAATAGAGTTCACGAGATTTAGAAGATTAACATCCACCATAAGTGATAATTTTGCCTTTTATCTGATCACTATCAGTAATTTGTTCAAAACAGTCCTTCACATTTGTTTTATGATTTCCTGGTTGGGTTTTTAGCCATTTATTGATTTAATCATTTTAAGCATGACAAATTACATTTACTTCTTTATTTATTTCACTTCTCATCTTGTAAACATTTACATTACAGTTAAACATACATAGTAACATTCATACTCCGTCTGTAAACACCCTCTCAAGTCTGTAATTGGAATGAAGAAGTTTCTTCTAGATTTTCCTAGTCCAGTGTACTTCAGCATAACACTTTTAGTTATTTACATTCTAAAACCGTTTTCAACAAGTCTGAAGGATCCATTATTGAGCTCAAGCAACCGGCTGTTAAGAAACAAGACTCTCTCTTGACTGGTAGGTTGCCAGGGAAGGATAGTAAAACAGTTATACTCTCTGGGCATGGTTAGAGTTTGTTAAACACATCTCGGGCTACAAGCAGGTCGCTAAATTATTTTTCATTTTTTTTAAATAATTATTACAACTGACATATTTATAAATCTATTAACAGGCACACTGAACTAAGAATGTAAATTTCTTGGCTGGTGTCATTAAATGACTTTCATTGATTAACAGATAGGTAAATTGGTGGGGCTGAATATGCAACTCAAAATTATTATCGTTATTTTGATTCAAAGTAGTTAGCGGTTAGTTGAATTTAGATATGAAAAGGAAAAATCATGATAACGAGAAAGCTAAGCTACACATTATTATTTTCTATGATAATGAAACCACAATTACCAACGCTGATTAAAAAAATGTAAAATTTAGTGAAAGTTAACAAAATAAATGGACACTAGTGACCATACAATATTGGCTGAAGATTACATGATTAACGAGTCAGAGAGCTCTTCTATAAACGATGTGGTGTGATGAGGATGAAGCTCGGTAAATAACGAGTAACAATGCGCCCAAGTTTCTTCGGCGCAATCGAGTTTTCTGTACAGCCGCCACAGCGTATAATCAAGCCCACAGAAAACAGATCTGTCTTTCGGTGGTCTCGGTATAATGCTGTATGTGCCGCGGTCCGTGAAATTTTAACCACGGCCCGGTGCTGACCTGTCCTATATCGTTGCCAGAGGCACGATTATGGCTAACTTTCACCTTAAATAAAATAAAAACTACTAAGGCGAGAGACGTGCAATTTGGCGTTTGATGACTGGAGGGTGGATGATCAACATACCAATTTGCAGCCCTCTAGCCTCAGTAGGGGTCTGAGGGCGGACAGGAAAAGTGCGGACGGACGGGCAAAGCCGGCACATCATTATAATTTTCATCGGAATAGGAGCCAATTGCAGGCAAAACAATCATGGTTATTAAGATGCCTGAGTCAGAGAAAGAAAGCAAGCATATGGCTTACGGGTATAACAAAGATAATAAATACAAGAGCCACTGATGCGTTCAAATTTTGCCTTAGCTGGGCCACACTCACCTGAATGAGCCCCATGGCTAAAACTTGATATAGTAATACATATGCATATGTATGTGCCCATTTTATAAAAGTGATGGGCTCTATACATAACGAAAGTACTTATTCGTTAACCGTCTGTCACTATTGTATGTTTATATTAGTTTCCTACAGTTAATAAGAATGCCGATTTTTCATTCGTTCTGTAGAAAGACATTAGCTGACTCTCTCTCTCTCTCTCTCTTTACATATATTTGCATGCGTATACGTTTGTAAACATCAATACGCCTACGTAAAGTTAAAGCTATTGAGGTCTTATCGACCACTTGAACTTCTAACGTTTTTAGGAGAAAGGTTCTCTTTGGAATAAACTAGTACAAGACGTCTTCCTTAATTAATAGTAAGAATAACCCTAAAACAAACATGAGAAGTGCGTACAAAGGTATCAAACAAACTGAAGAAGAACGCAACAGAAAGAATCGAATGGAGAGGAAGGAAAGTTAAGAGGGAAAAAATATATATGATTCATTCAAAGCACCATCCATAAGAGTGATCATCTGTTAGCCACCATACTCATACATCAAACCAAATAGATTTTATTTCTGTTTTAAAACCCCCAACAATAAAGGTTAGTCTGGGATTCGACAAAAAGCTTTCGTTGCATCAGCTTATGGGACTAGCGCAAATGCCGTTCACCGACGGATGATGAAACATTTTGATTAATTTAGCGGACGAAACATTCCTCACGTTAAGTTCTTTTTGAATTTTTTTTTATTATGGGAATGATAAAACATCCCTTGATTAAGGAAGCAAACGACTATTCCCGTTCAAAGTTATAAAATGATCTTGAGAAGGTACCGGACAAAGGAGCAAAGTGCTTAACGGCCATACGGCTAAAGGAGCACTCGTAGGCATCCATTTACTTTGGCGAAGAAACAAAAGCGCTCACTCGGGCGAATGCCTCCCCAATCCTCCACCCACCCAATCACAGAACTCCCCCCACCTCCACAACCAGCTATTTCACAACCCTCATGGTAAGCATACTATTATTTTCTTAAGTTGAGATAAGCATCAGGAACCAACACATCAAACAGTGCCTCTTGTTTCTGATTGTCAGCTGTGTTCGAACTGTAGCCTATCGTCTGGTGTGTGGGCGGTAAGTAGCAAGAGCTCCCGCCAATCACGATTGGCTCCAGTGATATTGAATAAGAATATCTGCCGTCAGCTAAAACAAAGAAAAAAACATCGGAGGAGCCACGTAAATGATTCTTTTATTAAGATTAATGTAAATTACATTACCAGTCTCGAAATACTCTACCAACACTATCAGACGCACCCAGGTGAAAACTTCACCGCATCCTTCCTTCTGTAAAGACAAAGAAAGCTTTATGAAATTCATCCATTGTCAGAAACTTTCTGAAGCATATTTCTCCAGTCTAGAGTAAGGATCCTTATCTCAAATTCATTAGATGTTTATTAGGAAAGTCTGGACAAAGGGAAACAAAGAGACAGGGGCTTTTTAGAAGATTTCCGGAGCTCATCTCCACTCATATTATAACAGATGATAATTCCAAATATTCAAGGAAAATATACGCTGATTCCGAGAACCGTTATTCAGATATAAATTCACGTAACATTGACCGAAAGCAATTCATTAATGTTTACCATGACATCTCATGCATGAGGTTCTCTTCTGCATTACAGAGATTGACGTGGATGTCATGATATCCATGATATATTCACTACATTCGGTTTGTCGGTGGATTACTGGAACAGATCGTGAATATTTGTTCTTCTGGTTCATAAAAACGGACGCCATTTTTTTCGCCTTTTTTGAATCATGTAAACACTTTCAGTTCAAACATTAGACTCATATTATTTACTTGCTAGGATAAACACCTGATGCCAAGATTTTAGTTTTTATTCACATTTATTCTTTACTGTCAGTCTAACAGTAAAGAGACCAAGAGAACATTTTCTTCTTCGAGCCCAGGATTAATATTGACTCCTAAATTCCCTGTTTCAGAATCAGTGTACACTTATCGGAAGCAGCCACTGACAATGATCCGCTCACTTTAAGCTCACAAGAACTAGCGTCATATTCTACTGGCATTGTCATTGCAGGTAAGCTCATGCCTTGCAATACTGCAGTAATGATCATAGTGTTAGCGAGAACCAATCAGCTCAAGGGTTTCGTCATGTGCAGGTTTGTGTTGATAATATTCCATTGTGCAGTCGTATTGCATAGATAGAAAGGAATTGCTTAGTTTTCCTACGTTAAGTTTTTAAAGCACATTTGAATGAAATTGACAAGGTACGTTCGTTAGAGGAAAAAAGCTTAAATATATATACAGTATATTTATATAATGTCTAAAAATATACATATACATATATACATACATATGTATATGTATACATTTATTAAAAAAATTTACAAGCTTCCTAGGACAAACAGTCCTCATTGTCAAGGACTGTTTGTCCCAGAAAGCTTGTCACTTTTTTTAATAAATTCCTTCGCTAGATACCATCCAGTTTGGATGAGGTCCTGTTAGTAATATGTATATATACATACATATATATACATGTATATATGCATACATATATATAGGTATATATACATACATATTTATATTCATATATATATATATATATATATATATATATATAAATATTTATATATATATATATATATATATATATATAAAACTCCATAAGACTAAAACCATACCAATAAATATTCATAAAAATGTACTGTTGTAACGATTATTCAAAATAAAAAAAAACATTAAAACAGGATTGTTTTGAAAGGCCACTGACTTGCAAATCAGTCAGCCACAGCGCAGATTGCTCATATGTGAAAAAAAAAAAAAAAATGAAGAAACAAAATGACAAATAAAGATAAACTAATAATAACCTTCAAAAACAAAAGCAGCAAAAATCACAAAAACTGAGTGGCCGGTATATAATAAGTTTGAAAATAAACTGTAAATGATAACAAATAAATAACCGTTGAACTTTAACCGTAATATACCAGTAACATCATCACATCAGTTAAAGGATTATTATTATTATTATTATTATTATTATTATTATTATTATTATTATTATTATTATTATTATTATTATAGGTGGAAAATGTCTTTTGCCTTGTTTACTTTCCTGCACTGTTGTTTCACACAATAGTTCTTCATTGGAGAGGTTGATAGGGCTCTCGGCTAGCACGCTGTTGGCCCAGCGTTCGACTCTCCGACCGGCCAATGAAGAATTAGAGGAATTTATTTCTGGTGATAGAAATTCATTTCTCGTCATAATGTGATTCGGATTCCGCAATAAGCTGTAGGTCCCGTTGCTAGGTAGCCAGTTGGTTCTTAGCCACGTAAAATAAATCTAATCCTTCTGGCCAGCCCTAGGAAAGCTGTTAATAAGCTCAGTGGTCTGGTTAAATTAAAATATACTTAACTTGTTTCAAACAATATATAAGAAAATCATGCAGAGAATTTTCTATTTCCCTTACTTTTATGCCTAACTAAATTAATTTCTTCTTATGGAGTAAGAATAAAACATTATACCGCCACGTGCAAAAGAAAAATGAGTAAAGAAAAGCATGAACGAATAGAATTGAATACATATAAGGGAAGATAATCAGGTACTAAATCAAATAAATAGAGCCGTTTCTAGCAGTCTGAATCATTGCTTAGCTGGTTTCAGATATCAGGAAAGGGTGATTGGGCTGAGTGATCTGAATGCAAAAGTAATAAATAAGGAGGGAAATGAAAAAAAAACACACACATTTGGTGCCTGGAGCGAACGAGAACTGAGTGATTCTCGCACAAAAATTTCATGAATTTGATTAGGCTTTCTGAAATAAATCATTTCAAAGGAAAAATTTTTAAGAATAATAGGAAAAATTAATTGTAAAGAAAAATGGCTATTACATGACATTTGAAGAAAATAGAAGGAAGAGTTACTTAATGGTATTAATAATTAGAACAGTGGGCGGATTTTTTTTTTTTTTTTGCAAATTATCATTTGATTGCATGAAAATTAAAAACAATAGGTAATATCGGTAGATAAAAAAGGTTTTCCAGATTTTGCTCGTAAGAGCTATGAAGGCAAGTCAATTTAATCAATAGAATTGAGAAAAGTGTGAAGGGAGAAGAGAAATAAAATGTGATTAGGTCAAATGACAGAGAAGAGTTAAGAATGGATTATTCCTTAGTCAATTAAATTATTTCGCGGGCGGGATTCACAAAGTTATTCACGGCGAAATTACAAAGAATAGTGGAGAATAAAGATGGGGAACACAGGAGAAAGAATAAAAAAACTTAGGAAAGAGCGAAAGAGAAATGGGCGAAATGCAATTAAAGATTTTTGAAGATGGGTGCTTTGATGGCGGGAAGGTGATGTAAATGGAGAGAGTGTATTTAAAAAGAATACATTCTTTCTGAATTAAGAGGAAGTATTATGAATGATTGCTAAATGCAAATGGCAGAAGGAAGAACTGAGGATCAGCGCAGTTCCAAACATAGGTGAAGATGTGTTTTGTTTCCTGTAAAACATTGATAGAGAAGTTTGAGGGTAATGGGGGAAAGTAGGATTTAAACCTGCGTGGGCCAGAGAAATCTTTAAATAAAATTGACAAGAATACAGCGCAGAGAACGGTGGGGAAGTGTAGTTAAAATGGCGTCTGGTCATAACCATTACGATGTCTCTATAGCAACGCCAGTTGACATAAATTAATCAATCAGTCCTGCGAGCGTACCTTCATCGTTGACGGAAAGGATTCAGAAAAAGAAAACTGTCCTACTTTCACCAACTTTCAGGAAAAGTAACTAAAGAATTCGATCAAAGGAGCCTTTGCTAGTTACAAAAATGACCGAGTTACAAAAAAAACGAAGAAAAAAGAAGATCAGAAAATGAAAAGGACAAATAACATTAAAAAGGCAGACTCGAATAATCAGGAATTTTGTGACCTTTTCCTGGAAAAGAATATTAATGCTTTTCCTGCTGGAAAGGTGAATTCGTCATCAAAGAGTGAACAAGGGGAGAGAAATAAACAAATTTAGCAGAGGCTGCGATTTTTCTAAAGGGTCCTCGGAAACAACTGTCTCTGCCTGGAAATCCTCTAGATTTATGAGAGCAAAATCGTTTTGGAAAAACAAGGATTCGCTTTTCAGAACGATTCGGAGCTGACAGGTTTCTTTCACAGCTGTGAATCTGAATGTGTAGTAAAGTTGTTCCATAAATTCTATTGATAATATTTCTGAAAGAATTCAGCACTATAACAAATACTTTGTGTAAAAACTCGGGTTGATGAAGAGTTCTCCTTTTCACTCGTAGAAATTTTCAGCTCGATGTTTGTGAGAATTCCTTGCTTGTCGTTGTGTTCCCAGAATTCTGTTTTTAAGGGACTACGTGAATTGCACATGAAGAGCCAGGCGTTCTTTAGAATTTCATGCGTGCTTGGGATGGGCACTGATTGTATTATGATAGGAATAGTTTACCAACGAAACCTTTATCGATAATTGTTATATTTCTTCTGTAGCTGATATATGTAAAAAAAAAAAAATGTATCTGCAAAATCTCTGTGACGTGGAATGGGATATCAAACAACTCTGAAGTTCAATTTTTTTTTTCAATCCTAACGTATATTAGAAGTGAATTGACCTCCTGGTGAAGATAAAATAAGGCGACAAAAAGCAGAGATTTAATTCCTTGAATTAAATGGAGAATGTAAATCAGTCTTGCCTGAAATTGCTATCAAGTTTTAGTTCCATTTTAGATAGATGTTCCATTTTACGTTTGTGTTGGTTACAGTTTTAATTACATATTCGTAGACAATCCATAGCATATTACAGTATAAGGTATTAGTCTTTCACAACATTAATTGTCTCCAAAGTCTCTTAGGCAGAATCCATTCTTCTGGTTCCGTGTACCTGTTATAGCAACAATAAATGGCAACAACAACAATAATAATAATAATAATTACTGGACAGTCTCTTTACAATGCCAAATTCGAAATGGAAACATGCAGGAGCAGAAGTCCGCCCTGGCGTGTTTTAATCATCAGAGAATCTACAGTCAAAAGTTCACCTCACTTAGAAAACTAACCTTGTTACTAAGGAATGGAATTGATTAGTTATACACAGTCCACAAAACTGTACTTTCATCTAATGTATTTATATGAGTTCTGTTGAATTGTTCATCGGAACATTGTGATAGAGAATTCAAAATTGCTTATTGGCGGTCAGGTAACTTCCAATAAGTACCCTAACCATGCAATCGAAAAACTTTTTACATGGGAAAGCAAATTTCTTCCCCATCGCCAAAGGCAGGGCTTTTAAAAGACTGATGTGGCAGTAAAATTAAAATTCAAACATGGAAGGCATTGAAATGATTATTGAATCATTAAGATAATCATCTCTTTTGATGTCAACTATACTAACACCACTGGTGAGGCGGTCACAAGTGTTTTATACATAAAGAAGGTAGGTCTCAACATAATTATATAAATATATATATATATATATATATATATATATATATATATATATATATATATATATATATATATATATATATATATATATATATATATATATAATAAATCGTACAGGTCTTTTAGAGGAGAAAATTTGTTCCAGGAAAATGCAAAACAGAGAATCGCTAATATATGGACACAAAAGTGTTACCACTTTCAGTCATACAAAAACCACCAGTTACTGGATAAACAGAGGTATGTCCAAAGTTTTCGCGTGAGAACTCTTAACTTCCAAGTCACTTGTCTGATGCTCTAGTAATTATGAGATTAATATCCAGCATCCTCGTGGATTAACTGCGAACTAATTACCATAATTAATTACGCATTCTTTGTAGACCCTTATAAACAATGACTTTGTACTTTTTTCACTGAGACCTCTGAGTAATAGACAGGCATTATAAAGGTCTGACGTTACCGATTTTTTCATTTGGACTTCCTACTTTACTATATATATATATATATATATATATATATATATATATATATATATATATATATATATATATATATATATATATATATATATATATATTTTATATATATATATATATATATATATATATATATATATATATATATATATATATATATATATATATATATATATATATATATATATATATCGAGCCCCTTTCCCACACTGCACCTGTACGTCCATCTTGTATGTACTCATGTGTCTCCTGTGAATTAAGGGTCTTACTTTTTCACACCTCATGTACGCCGTAAACCCAACCCTTTTTGGGCCTTCTTCCCATCCTTTCTTATAATACTTTCGATACATCTTTTTTTCTATATAATCAGATCATACTGAAAACTCACTGATCTGTCCTACCACGTAAGTCCACGTCTTTACCATGTCTATATATCTCCCTGTTTTCACCCCTTTAGTTATACTTATGCCACATATACTACACAAAGTTCATCTCAGCTCCTTAAGTCATATTCCTCTCATAATGATTTAACATCTACTCTTCGTTTTCATAAGGTGAGTCGACTCAACAATCTTTTCATACATTGCAACTTTGACTTCCATATACAGTCCAAGTACCCTCGCTATCTTTTGCACAAATCCTGCTGCATATATTCACACACACACACATATATATATATATACATACTTATATATATATATATATATATATATATATATATATATATATATATATATATATATATATATACATATATATATATATAAATATATATATATATATATATATATATATATATATATATATATATATATATATATATATACTGTATATATACACTACTTGGCAAAAACAGTAGCCCAGCTAAAATGGAAGGGAGTTGGTTTCCGGCTGCACTTTGCGTTTGATTAAGAAGAAAATATAGCATTTTCCACAACACAGGGAAACAGGGGAGTCAGAATTCGACCCCTTCGTCAGGATATAGAATTCCTGTTTTTTCTGTTGAAATATTCTGGAAGAATTATTTGTACACGGATGCGAACAACAGCTGTATTAAAAATTGTTAAAGATATAAAACAGAATCTAAATAACATTCAAAGACCAACTGAATTTTTTAGATAATTATGCATTAGAAAACCAGTTTTGTTCAGATATAAACAATAATGACTGCGAAAGATCTCATGAAACTAGATCGAGATAAACATTATAAGATCAAAACTGGTTCCCTTTCCAGAGTCCTTAGTACCAAGAACACCTAGCTCTTGTCAGTTTTGACTAGAAGGAAATTAAAAAAAGATGACAATGCAATGTGGTTCAGGAATGAGAATGGGTATTCTTTCGAACACTTAAGATAAATTCAAGATTTCAGCTCTTCTACTATACCCTGATAGAAGGCTCATCACTGCTGGAGCCTTGATGATGCCGTTCCTTGCAGGCATCGCATCCGAGATTAAAGACGAACTGAAAATTAAATTTCATTTGACATTTTAGTTAGAGTATAAGCCCTAACTCTGGAAGCCCTTAGTCATACAAGTATCAGACTGAATTTACAGGAACACCGTCTTGATAGAATTTTATCTCTCTCTTTTTCAGCTCTCAGCTGCAACAGGAGGAACTCTCTTACTTTTGACGGCAGCTAGCTCGTGCCCTTTCGTTTTTCCAAGATGGTCTTCACTTGAGTTTGTGTCTTACATGACTTCTAAAAATACCATAGCTGTACAAACAGACTTGTCATTATTGCCTGGCAGACAGAGAAGTGAAATGACCGATGCTCCTAAAAAAGAGAGCAAGAAAAAAAATTCAAGCTCCCAATAAACAGTAGCCGATGTAATCGGTAAAAAAAAAAAAAAAGACAGGGCCGAAGTATTTGGGGGGGGGGTTACTACTTTCCCGGGGCCCGGCAGTCTGGGGGGCCCGTGACAGCAGCTTATTTATTTTAATAACTTTTCTTTTTAGAGAATAAACAAAATCAAAGGATGAAGGATACTCAAGGGGGAGCCATGCTCCCCTAACAATACTATTATTTTTTAATAACTGATGTTCAACTATATTTTTGGTATTTCCACTTACTCTTGCAATAAATTCATACAAACTAATTGAGTTTTCTATGTTCCTGACATTTAATTCAAGCCTGTAGTTAGATACTTTTGAAATGTGTGAGGCCTGGGATGGAGGTGATGGTTTTAGGCTCCCATGGGTAGAGGAAGAGTGCGGGAGGAGGGCCAGTTTTCATCCAAGTACCGGGGCCTGAAAGGGTGAAGCTTAGGCCCTGAAAAACAATGATGTCAACTGAATACTCGTTAAGAAACAGAAAATAAGCATGGTTGTGAAATTAGAGTAACGCAGGTCACAATAAAGATTTCTGGTAAAGAAAACGCCTGTGTTTTCCTTTCGTGCTTGATCAGAACTGCTATAAAAAAATTAATTGGATGCTTAGGCTGTTTAAGAAGTATTTTGATTTTGAGGTCATATTTAACAAGGTTGGACCGTATGTAACTGTAAAAGAGAGTTTTTTTTTTTTTTTTTAGTATCCAACTACTTCCAGCGTTGGAGACTTTAATAAAGAAAAATGGCAAGATTCAGAAGACTTCTTTTTTCCTCAAGAACGGGTTGTCGAAACTAAGCTGTTTCCTGCACTGAGTGTACGAGAGTACCTGTGTATAATGAAAGTACTTTTTTTCAAATGCAGTCAAATGTGTCTTGCCATTCAAAAATCCAAACGGCTTTATATATAGGCAGTACAGCCCAAATCATAATTCGAAAGACTGTGGGGATAAATTATGAGAAACGGTTCAATTTGTAACAAAATGTGGCAGTTGTGGTGATACTTTTTCTTAACAGGAACCCATGATTTAGGAAATATATCATCATGCTACCTATATAGGTGGATAATAGGATGCTAATACACCCTATTTGGTGAGGCTTTTTTGCCTATAAGTCTGCTGAATTAGAATTTTATGACACCTTAAGTTAATGATAGATCGAGAAAACGTAGGTGAGATAGTAGGACAGTTACTATTTGATGACGGCTTCAACAAAGGAGAGCTAATTTTGTAAAAGAACTATCTTTTTAAAAGAACAAAGTTAAACTTGCAGCACTGATTTTATTTTCAATGTCATTCGAGTTTTACATTTTACACTGGCACTACAGACTGCATATTAGGGCTGGTCATCATTATATATTGATCATCGATACAGTCGGGAGATCAGACGATGGCCACACTTTCAATGACCGTTGTCTGTGTTGGTCTTGGCTCTTCGGAAGAAGAAAGTGGCCAGGCCAGGGAGTTACGATGTTGCGGGGAATTAAGAGCACCCTTTGGCCCCTCTTGTTGTAGGTCTGGATTTTGTTAATTTCTCGGAAGGATAAAGAAATATTAAAGAACTGATAATGTCCCTCTCACGAGTTTGAGAGCTGGAATAAGGAAGGGCTAACTAAGCTTTTCCACCAGATTATATTACTTCCTATTTCTAATTTTTGATGGAAGAATCACTCGTTTCTTTAGTTACAATGTCAAACCCTTGACCTGAGAAGTTTAACAACTGAAGGTGCAAAATAAGATAAGAAATGCTTGTGACGAAAGGAGAATGGAAACAAAGAACTGAAGCATTAGCATGACAAAGAAGCAACAAAAAATGACAACGGAAAGTAAGAATTCGACAAAAAGAAAGAATAAAATCCCCTTGAAATCTTGCAAGAGCTTATAATGACAGGAGGGTGAACAGTACAAATTAGGATGTGTTAGTGGTCACTGAATTTTGTAGCAAAGGTTCATTATTTGCAGCATTCTGTATTTCTTCTATTCTAATTTAAGGTTAGGTGAAATATTTCCTTTTGTACCATTTTTTCTTTATTTTGCCCACTCGGACTTGTAAACAGACTCTCTTTTTTTTTAGGTTTTTATTCTCGTTTTTGCTACCCTGTCATTGATTTGATTAGTCCAATCAACAGCAGTATAGTGTAAAATCAAGTATTCCATCATAATATAAACGTCACTGTAAATGATCCTTGTATAAATACGTTTGTTTACGTTTTGGTTCTCTTTGGTTTTGGTCGATGTTCCGTAACTATTGTGACAGCAGTAAATGTGCTCAATTTCTTTAGTGGGCGGAGTAGAGATTATGAATGAAAAGGAAAGCTGCTTACATCATTTACAAAACAGTAAGGGCGACAAATTCTAATAAGTATTTATTTTGCCGATTTTATTAATTTCTTTAGCATTCCAAAAAACCTTCACAAAAATATATCATGTAAAACGCTCCCAACAGCGCGAAGTCGCCGGTTCAATCGACTGCAGAGAACGAGACTTTGTTTTGTTTTTGGTCTGTGCCCGTCAGTGTTGTCAACTAAAGCCAATGCGAAAAGCAAAGATACTATCGACCTTCCAGACTTAAATAATAACTTCAACACATCATCATCGTCACTCCTCAGTTGCCATTGGGCTTTACTTTTATCAGACAGCTGTTATTGTGTAAATATAATTCAATTTTCGTTGTTGCTCCACTACCCTAGTCTAGGCTCCTTAGGAGACTTCGTGAATCGGTAAACCCCGAAAGGCCTGGGCCCAATATGTGAAGCTAGTATGAAATGTGGCCATTCAAGGTCTCCTATGCATTTTCTTGATCCCAAATTTTCGTCAGAATTATAGATAAGAGCTGCAGCAGACTGTAAACTAATCCACCATAGGCTCCTGATGAAACTTATTGATGCAGGGTAGTCAAGCTTACGGTAGGCAGTAGGCCTGTGCAGGCTATCCTACAGAATGTAACAGGGTCATAGATTATTTTTTACGTGCTTATAATATCCAGGGTATTTCTAAGTAGCATATTAACTTGACATGGGCTGTATGGAATGGTTCAGCAAGTATGAGAGACATTAGGGAGCTATAGGTTATGTTCAAGAAGGGATTGGCTGAGGTAATCTGTTATAAAAGGAAGCATACTAACATAACATACCCTACCTAACCTAACCAAGTAGGCCGTGTTACTTAGCCAGGGGGCAGAGGTGAAGGAAACAACACTTTTTACCAAAAGTTCCCCTATAACACTGCACATGCGATAGCAAAAACATAGTAAATTCTGATGTTAATTACAGTCGATCAACAAAAAATAACAATAAATTCTTGTAAATTCTGATGTTAATTACAGTCGATCAACAAAAAATAACAATAAATTCTTGATAAGCAACCAAAATAGTATAGAAAAAGTCAGTTTACAAGGTAACACCCGATGCACAGCTAATACTTAGTTCTACCATATTTGGTTTGGCATAGACTTAGCCTAGGTTATTTGCTTGACCATTTGACTACTGCAGCATGGTTTCCACCAGTTGAACTTAATGTTTAAAGCTTTTTCCTTATGTTTTTGTTTGTGTTGATGATATTTTCTGTCGCTGGCTTATGTTTTTTCGTTCATCTCCAAAGGGCTGGTTCTAAACGCAGCCCCCATTTTTCACGTACACCGATAGCATAGTTACTGAACCAGAGGGGCACAGTAGTGGTCTGCAGTTTTACCCATTAGGCTATTTCCCGGTGCAAACAATTTAGCTAATAGCCTGACATATGACACAGACTGTGTGTGTCGTTGGTCACAGTTGTTTCCTAAACCTTTGGGCAATTAGGCAAAGCTAGGTCATTCTAATGGGCAAAATAGAGGCATTTGGAATTTCTTTTTATAGGCTATCTTTGCTTGCAGTAATCTAAACTAACCTAAAAATAACATGAATGCAGAGTTCATCCATTTTTATTGATAAAATGCAGAAAAATGTAAGAGCAAAATGAAGCAAAAAAAAAAAAATTGTTGAGATAGGCTATACCCTATCCTAGAGCAAAATGGACATAATGGGTTAAATACTGTGGTGCTTTAATTCTAATGGCATTTATCCTGTACCAGATTTTTATCAGAGATGGTCGAATGATGGTCATTTGGGCAATTTTTGCATGGGGAGTGCAGGAGACAGGTGAATGATAAGCTGGGTATTTTCCAATAAAACTATAAAGGCTTGCATGGTTTTGTATGCTAAGTCCTTTGTTATTTTTTAATGTTTTTCAAAAATTTTGAAGTGGCAACAATCGAAGGTGATGGGAGCTTTAAGCATATGTTATTTTAATGTGCTTATGGAAGCATTTTGTTTTTCTGTTACATGCAGTTACCTACTGTTGTCAGCCAATTAGAGCTTCATAAAACCTTAAGCTAGGCTAAAATACCAAGAAGTTTTCGACCTATTTTGTTTTTCCTATTACTTAATAATTACCTACCATTTTTAACCAGTTAAAATTTTATACATTATTAAGCTAAAGTACAATATTAGTTTTTTAACTGATTATGTTGGGATTGATGCATTTCCTACCGTTTTGATTTGTGCACTGCACTTGTTTTTGTTCCCCCCCACCCAATAACCTGTTTACCAGTAGGGTTGCCCATAATTGCTGGATATATAAGAAAAGGGGGGGACACAAAAAAGTTGTTGTTTGCATGTATAATAGTGTTTAGAAATTTGTAAGAACAAGAACACCTGTCAGAATGTATGGTTCCTAACCCAGCCTATCCTAGGCTGCTATGTCCTACCTGCCTGGAACTTTGCCAACCACCATCTCCCTCAATCACGTGTGTTGACTAGATGTGAATAATGAGTGGTATCCATGCCACTAGATTTAATTTGTCTTGTCTGTCAGATTTGTTTATAATGTACCCATAAAATTGTAGTTTTGTAATTTTTCATCATATTCTGTTTAAACAAAGTGCATTTAAAAATATGTTTTGTCTTAATTTATGTTGTAGGTTTTTGCTAAATTTTTAGTTATATATGACTTTTACTCATTTAATTTTTATTTTTATATAAGTGGCTTACCAAGCAATTACATAGCTATTAGCTTCCTACCACGGCAGATCAAGAATTCAAATTTCACAGTGGCACCCCCATCACTAGTGTAGGTGACAGGGTCTTGCCCACTATCAGGACTGACAGGTACAGCTGAGCAGGTAACTTCAGTTTGTTTTCTGCCAGCTCCCGAACAACATCAGTGGTTTTTGGGGGCAATACCTGTCATCATTTGTTGGATTTTTGTTCTAGTATTGGTGACATATTCGAATTTTGTGTGGTCTTTTTCCGATTAGTTTTTTGTTAGCTTTGGTTAACATAATTCCTAATTAAGATGTCAGATTCTAGTTGTTCTAGTGTCCGGTACTGTACCGAGGGTTGCAAGACTAGATTAGTCAAAGTGACATATGATTCTCATACTAAGTGCATAAAATGTAGGGGGCAGGATTGTAATAGGGAAGTTACATTTCCTGAATGCCAGGACTGGTTTGAACATCAGTGGAAAGTTTTTAAATCTCATTCTGATAAACTTGATAGGGATAAAAAGAGGAAGGCAGCTCTTAGAGCCAAAAATAGAACTAGCGTAGAGGCTACTCCTTTGCCTTCAGTGGTTGAGGGTAGCGCTAATTCTTCACCTCTTATCCCTTCTTTTTCTCCCATCCTGAGCCCTTCTTCTGTCTTACTGCAAACTCTTTTGCCAAGTTTCCATGCTTCTGATCTCAACACCATTGTCAGTCTTGAATCTAGGTTTGATAAGAAGTTTGAGTTCCTGGCTAATACAATCATGGAACTAGGTTTATCTTTTAAAGCTTTTGTGGACAAAGCTTTGAGTGTACCCAGTGCAAGTGCAGTGCAGAGTGAGAGTGTTGACTTCCAAGGAGGTGGCTGTCCATCTTACCAGTGCTCCTAGAGGAAGGTCCCTGTCTCACTCCCCCACACTGGGGAGAAGACATACCAGAGGTCGAAAGGAAGCTGGTAGGGTTTGCCCACGGGCAGTGGCCCTCTCCGTTGAGCCTGTTGCCCAGTCGCGGCTGCAACAGAGCGCCACTGGAAAGGCATCTCTCTTAGTGCACATCGCCAGTCTTCTGTTTCTGAGGATTCTTCGTCTGGTGGAAGGCTTCGCAGTCCTCGGTCCTCTGCCTCTCATCCTTTGAAGAGGTATTCTGCTACTGTGGAGAGCTCTCTGCCTACTATCAAGGGGCTTGAGGTCAGCATGAGTCCACAACCCTCCTGCAGCTTCGCTGATCCGTCTCCTGCTTCGTCAGTGCGACATCGTCAATTGGCCTGGGACAGTCCAGAGTCTCTCAGATCCAGAGAACATCCCGTCTTGTCGCTGAAGTGCTCTCATTGTAAGCGCTTGTTGCCTCAGCCTAAGAGCTCTCGTATTCTTGAGCGCCTATTTTCTCCTGAGCGCTTGGCACCAACTGCGCCGACTGAGACTTCCACGCCATCTTCTTTGGTGCCAACTTCCCTCGCTCGGCGCCAACTATGGACTGCTCTATGCCTCCTCTTAGGTGCCCGGCGTCATGGTCTCCTCATCCACATACATTAGCACAAGACGCCTTTAGCCCCAATTGGTGTTCTTGAAGAAGAAGACGGCTATCAGGAATGAGGAAACCAACTTGTCTCCTACCTCATCTGAGGAGGAAGATGCTGACCATGATTCGGCCCCTTCTTTGGCTTATTCGAGCATCCTCAGGTTCCTGTTAGAGAACTTCCCTGACTTTTTCATGCCTGCTCCTCCGGATTCTCCTGCGTCAACCTTTTTGATGAGAAAGCAAGCTAGTGACTCTTGCCCTTCCAAGTTAGTCCTCTCCTCTTCATCGAATAGAGCCATGAAAGAGGTCGACGAGTGGTTGGCTTCTAAGAAGGACTCAGTCAAGGCTATGTTCGCCTTCCCCACTTCAAAGCTTATCAAGAGAAGGTACTGTTTTTATACTACCTGTGCTTTCGCCTCCGCTAAAATTATGTTCTCCTCTCCAGAGTTGGATCATCTGGTTTGCAATGCCTTCAAGGTTCTGGAGATTTTTAGCTTCCTTGATTGGACAGTGGGAGCACTGGCAAGGAAGATTGAGAACTGTCCTGTCTTGGCAGAGGACTTTGCCTCAGATTGGTTAAATGTTCTTTAGTGTGCAGACAAGGCAGTTAGAGATGGCTCAACAGAGCTGGCTTCTTTGTATGTGATGGGTTTATCGAAGAAGCGGGAGCTGTGGTGTTCCTTTGCTACCAAAGGAGCTACCACGATTCTGAAGTTGGCCCTTATGTTTGTTTCGCTCGACAAGTCATACCTCTTCCCTCAAGACTCTGTGAAAGAGGCTCTGCCTGCACTGCAGAAGAAATTGATGCATGATTTGCTGCACAATCCACGAAGCGCCCCAAGGTAGCTTCTGCAGTTGTTACGAAGCCCTTCTCTCCTCTGCAACCCCAGCCCTTCCAAGGAGGACGAGCCAGATCCCAGTCGAGACCACGTTCCAGCCTTCATCCCCCCATCAAAATCCTTCAAGAAATTGTCTTCCAGACTGCCACCAGCAAGCGAGAATTGTCCTTCGTGCCCCAGTAGGTGCCAGGCTACACCGCTTTTGGAAGGAATGGGGTTGCAGAGGTGCAGAACCTTGGGTAGTGCAGGTTTTGAAGACAGGCTACTCCATTCCTTTCAAACAGAAGCCACTGCTTTCCAAGTCACTGATCACCTTGACGGCTTACTTGGCAGGGTCTGAGAAGCTTTCAGCTCTTGCCCAAGAAGTAGAATCTCTCCTTTGCAAAGGAACATTGGAGGAGGTAGTAGACCAGTCATTGGAAGGGTTCTACAACAGACTTTTCGTAGCCCCATGCCTTCAGGTGGCTGGAGACCCGTTTTGGATGTCAGCGCCCTGAATTTGTTTGTAGTAAAGACAAAGTTTCAAATGGAAACGAACCATTCTGTCATGTCCTCGCTCCATCAGGGTGACTGGATGGTCACCCTGGACAAGCAGGATGCCTATTTTCATGCCCCCATCCATCCAGACTCGAGAAAGTTCCAGAGGCTCGTCTTTCGGGGCAGGGTTCTCCAGTTTCAGGTGCTATGCTTCAGCCTGGCCACAGCCCCACGTCTTTACTCAAATTCTGGCTCTCCTCGGCAAGTGGCTTCATTTTCTCAGGATCAATATATCCCTCTACCTGGCCGACTGGCTTCTCTGCTCTTCATCAGAGGATCAGTGCACATGAAGGACTTGTAAGTGACCCTTTGCCTCATGCAGGAGTTAGGCATTCTGATCAATTTCCAGAAGTCCCAGGATGATTCTGACTCAGATGATTCTGACTCGGATTATTCTCTTTTTGGGGATAACTCTGGACTCTCAAGCTTTTTGGGCTTTTCTGCCCCAAGAGGGTTGAGTCATGTCTCCTGACAGTTCAAGAGTTTCTCAGAGTCTCAACCTGCTCAGCTCTTTGTTGGATGACCCTTCTCAGAACTCGGGCCTCATTGGAATCTTTTGTGAAGTTTGGCAGGCTTCACATGAGACCCCTGCAATTCTTCCTGAAGGCAAATTGGTGCAGGAAGACTCAGTCAGACTCTGTCGTCTTCTCGGTCATGTCAGAGATCAAGGAGGGTCTTCGATGGTGGTTATCAGAGGAGAAACTTCAGGAAGGGATCTCTCTCTTCTCTGTGAACCCCAGTCTAGAATTCTTTTCCGACGCCTCAGACGTAGGTTGGGGAGGTCTGTTGGGAACTCAGGTTTCTGGGACGTGGACATTGGACCAGAAGTCGCTACACATCAGTATCAGAGAATTAAAAGCCATTCACCTGGGCCTTCAAGCATTTTCTCTGCTGATCTCAGGGAAAATAGTAGCGATCTACTCAGACAACACCACAGCACAGTCCTATGTTTACAAACGGGGGCACTCCCCAGCGAATAGCTAAAATCTGTGAATACTTAAAACCCCCTCTAAAAACACTTAGAACTGCCTATTTTGATAGTTTAGACACAGAAAAAACCCTCAAAAAATGCTTACACCTGAGTATTTTATTAGTTTTATCACGAAAAGAGTGCATTTAGTTATGAAAATATTAAAATACAGTAATTAGTGAATATCTCTCAGTGAAAAATACTGAGAATGGGCGAATTTTCTGCTAATAATAGGTAGATACGTTCCACAGAGAAATCCGCCAATATGTGAGTCCACGAATGGTGAGAACGTGAATACAGGGGGGTTTACTGTACTCCCGACAGGGTGGACCTTAGATTCCAAAGTCTGCAACTATCTATGGAGGTTTTGGGGCAAGCCCTCCATAGATCTCTTCACAATGTCGAGGAACAACCACCTTCCTCTCTTTTGCTCCTCAGTCCCGGACCCTCTAGCGTGTGACGGATGCCAAGCTTTTAGACTGGACAGGCCTTGACATTTATGCCTTCCCTCCATTCGGGTTGATTTTAGAGGGGCTGAACAAGCTTAGGTCTCATCTAAATGTCTCGATGACTCTCATTGCTCCATTCTGGCCAAGGAAAGAATGGTTTCCAGACCTGTTGAGACTGCTTGTGAATTTTCCAAGGCTGCTGCCACAAAAACAGTTGCTGCTCAAACAACCCCATTTTCTCAGGTATCATCAAGGATTGTCCACTCTGGCCCTGACAAGATTCAGACTGTTAGGAGCTGCAGAAGGTATTGGTAGATGTCGCAGAGCTTCTTCTAGTAGGCTCTACCGGCCCAAGTGGACAGTGTTCAGAAGATGGTGTGGACAGAATAACGTCTCTTCTTCTGAAACCTTTGTGAGCCAGATAGCGTACTTTTTGCTCTTCTTGAGGACCTCTAGGAGATTGTCACCCTTTATGATTAAGGGCTACAGAGCTATGCTTAGCACAGAGGCCTAAACCTGTCTACGAATCAGGATATTAGGGATCTCAAGTCTTTTGAGGCTTCTAAGTTAGAGAATCCCAGTACAGTCTCTTGGAACTTGGACGTCATTTTAAAGTGGTCTTCGGGTTCCTCTTTTGAACCTCTTCGGGCCAGAAGAAGAGGGGAGACTTCTTTGCCCTGTGAGGGCCTTGCGGTACTACCTCCGCAGGACTGAGAGGATCAGGGGGTCCTTCGAACAACCTCTGGTGTTCCATAAGGAACCTTTCTTGCCCTCTTTCTAAGAATGCTATCTGTTTTTTCCTGTGGAGTCTGATCTTGGAAGCGCACTCTTCAGGTTCAAGAGGACGTCTTTCCGATCCTGAACATTAAAGCACATGAGGTCGAGCCATCGCCACTTCTCTTGTTTTTCAACACAATATGTCCTTGTCTTCGATTCTTCAGTCTACATTTTGAAGGTCGATATCAGTTTTTGCTTTGCATTACCTTAAAGATGTTAAAGCAGTGCTTGAAATTGTATAAAAATGACATTTTTATGATAAAGTTTTTCATACAGTAAACCTCCAGTATTTGTGGGGGATGCGTACCACACCCCCTGCGAATAGCTAAAATCCACGAATACTTGAAACCCCTCTAAAATCACTTAGAGTTACTGTACCTATTTTGATAGTTCAAACACAAAAAAACCCTAAAAATGCTTATAACTGAGTATTTTAATAGTTTTATCACAAAAAGTGCATTTAGTCATGAAAATTATATGAAAATACAGTAATTAGTGAATATTTCTCAGTGAAAAACCCCGCGAATGGGCAAATTTTCCATGAATAATGTGCATATATGTTCCGTACAGAAATCTGCAAGTCATGAGAACGCGAATACGGGGGGTTTACTGTACAGTATACTTACCAAGCAATTATGTAATCGGAGCCCTCCTTCCACAGATGGACATCAAGGCTCAAACAGATTGAAGTTACCTGCTGAGTTGTACCTGTCAGTCCCGATAGTGGGCGGGACCCTGCCACCTACACTACTGATGGTGGTGCCACCGTGAAATTTGAATTTTTGGTCTGCTGTGGTAGGAAACTAGTAGCTATGTAATTGGTTGGTAAGTATATATAAAACTTCATTTTATCAAAAAAATATAATTTTTTAATATCTTCATAAACTAATGATAAAAACTAATACTACTTCACCACTTATTTATGCATGTAATTATCTGTTAGAATAAGAATAAATATGACAATTACTTCCAGTTGCAACACAAGCAAACAGACACTGAAAGCACACCTCTCTTCCCAATCTCTACTCTATTTTTAAGCCACCTGTGTCAATACAGTCTCCAAAGTTGCTGAAGGTCAAATCCTGAATGCTTAAACCCCTCTAAAAAAACTTATTTTTAAGCCACTGTATAACCTGGAGATGGAATTCTAAAGGATTGTTAGCTAATAGTCAATATACATATAGGAAGTCACGGGGCAATTGGGTACCTGCAATGCTCTTTTAAACTTTACTTCCTATTTGCAAGAGAACCTTGATAAAGGTTTTGAGGGCAGAATAATTCAAATAGATTTTAGTGCTGCTTCCAATTTAGTAAACCATAAGGCACTTATTTATAAACTTCAGAACCTTGGAGTGGGTGGGTATGTTTTAGGATTACTTCAAGATATCCTTATGGGTAGGTAGCAGCTAGTTGCTGTGGACAGGATCTTCAGTGAACTAAGACCTCTTGTGTCTGGAGTTCCACAGGGTAGTGTTCTTGGTCCACTGTGGAACAGCCTCCCAGAGGATGTCGTGCAATTGGAACTTCAGAAGTTCAAGCAAAGATGCAATGCATTGCTATCCTAATACTACTTGCCTTGCATTTTAATACATTTTTATCTTTTATTAATTTATTTTTCTTTTTTGATAAAGTGGGATCTCTTCTTTATATATTTCCCTTTACCTCCTCTTACTTCTTCCTAATGAACATCATATACTTTGGAAGCTTGAACTTTAAGTCAGTGGCCTCTGTGGCCTTGTTCCATATGCTTAAGTCTCATCTTCTGAATAATGATAATAATAATAATACTAAACCTTTTACCCAGTCAGGTAAATGAAATATAATGAAAGAATTATGTCATGATTTGCCAGTTAGTGAATAGTGAACATGAAAGGAAATCCTTTACCAATCATATCCTTGATATGTGTTCTCTATAAAGAAATACGTTTATGGATTCTGCAGCAGGATTCACAGGCATCTGTAATCCTATAACATTAAATATCATTAATGATATTATTTTTGTATGTTGAGACAAGTACAGGCAGTCCCTGGTTTACAACGGGGGTTCTGTTTCTACGCCATGTCGCAAGCCGAAAATCGTCGTAAACCGAAAAATCTTCGAAAATCGTCAAAAATCTTAAGAAAACCTTTCTTTTAATGCTGATTTTTTTATCAAAAAACCTCCAAATTTTTATTATTCTGCCATTTTGGAGCCATATTTCTTCTGGCAGATTGGCGTACAACGCGTCGTAACCCTGGAACATGTGTTGTAAACCGGGAAATAATTTCTGATGAATATATTTCAAAAGCGTCATAACCTAGGAACGTCGTAAGCCAGACCCGTCGTAACCCAGGGACTGCCTGTACAGTACTTGTGATGCTCTTTCATTGGGTTTTTTCCATCAAATGGAGATGGTTGATAGCTACAGTATATTTGTTCTGCACATGGATGGATGGGTAACACACACTATTGGGCTTAGCCTACTTGCCTAGCAGCTAGACAGAAAGTCATGCTCTTTTTATTTATGTAGTTTGGGGTAAACTTGCAGACTTACATGAGAATTACCTTTACAGGCAGTCCTGGTTTACGACGGGTTCCGTTCCTACGCCACGTCATAAGCCGAAACTTCGTCGAAAATCGTGAGAAAACCTTAATTTTAATCCTTTGAGTGTCTTGAAAATGATGTAACATGCATTTTTTTTAGTTTTTCATCAGAAACACCTCCAAATTTTTATTACTCTGCCGTTTTGGAGCCATATTTCTTCTGTCGGAGCAGCGTCGTAACCCTGGAACATGCGTCGTAAACTGGGAAATAATTTTGAATGAATATATTTGAAAAACTTTGTAAGCTGAACCCATCGTAACCCGGGGACTTCTGTATAATACTTTAAGCTTATCAGTTAGGTTTAGCCTAGTGAGATTAATGCATTCCTGAGAACACATTTTAGCCTAGGTTTGGCCTTATGGGGAAAAAGAGCAAACCCTTGGCTAGAGAAGCTAAGGTTAGGCTACCTAGTTTAGGTTAGAGTCATTAGGCCAGGCTAAGCTAGGTATCACTAAGGGTATCATACAACATTTGCCTAATACAGTACAGTATTGTGTTTCAGAACACCAAGCATAGCCTATCTTAGTATAGGCTATACCTTTCCAGCTACTTTGAGAATTTTGTGTTTTTCACTGTCATTGTTCAGAAAACCACTTGCTTTGTGTTTTACCATGTCTTGCTTCTTGTACAATATAGAGAAACCACAGTAAGAATTATTTTTGGGGCGGCGGAGGGAAATTCAAGGCAAGTGATAAGGCTAGCAGCAGAGTTGTAAAACACTCATCAAGGCATAATCTCTTGCCAAGCCAACTTGGGACATGCATAGTGAGAGTGAATGGAATGACCTAAGCAAAAATTATTATGAAAACCATGCTAGTATTTGTGGGAAAGCAGGTGCCTTAGCCAGCCTCATTTTCAGTCACCACACACTATTGCAACTGACTTTTGGTACTACTTGGATTCCATTGTAGTCAGTAATTAGAGGGACATCTCTAAATGAACAGCATATAATAAGTCTATCAGCTACATTTTGCAGTTACATCTTTTGCAGTGAGATTGAGGCAAGCATCTCCTTGAAAGCTACAGGTACTGTAGATTATCTAAATTCAGGTTGACATTACCATCATTATGAAACTTCAGTTTTTTAAAGTGAAGTGGAGACCCCCCCTTCTCACATGTACATCACTTATCCTGTAACCAGAATCAAGATACATTATCTCGGAGACATGCAACTCCAAGATAATAAAGGCAGGAGGACACATTACCAGCTTTATGGATCTTCAGTTTCTTGAAGTAGTTAATGATTTGAGAATTCTTTTTGTCTTTAAAAAACATGGATAATTGTACCTGTCTGATCTTGTATCTTTGCATTTTTAGAAGTGAAGTCTTGTGGAGAATTTCCTATTTCAGGAATGAGAAGATAATACTGAAGTATACAGCTTTGTTCCTTTACAGGAATTTACTAAACAATGGTGAAGTTTGCTGAAGCTGAGAAACGAGGGCGTGGAGGCGAGGGGGGTGATCGGCGATTCACCCCCCAGATGATGCTTGAACGACCAAAAATGAGCCGAGCAATGTGGGAGTCTTTAAAGTCTCACATAGTCAGAGAACGTAAAAGGAAAAAAGAAGGTCAGTACATTGAATTTTATTGGGTTACTAATGTAAGCAACTGTGTAAATTGTGTACTAAAGCACTAGAAAAAAGACTGTACAGCATATTGATGCAGACAGCCAAAAGTTTAATAATGTATATTGTATGTAGATTCTACCTATATGAAGTGAGTAGACATGGTATAATGCTTTAATCTTATTGCCATTTCTTTTCAATCAGGTTAGTTATTGTAAGGCTTCCAAAAGCTATTTTGAGGTGTTCATACAATATAACCAGTACTTATTATTTAAGAATAGGCTGCCCTACTATTTTGTTTGTTGAAAGGAATGGACAAGTATTTTTATCATTTGGGAATCTTTTGTCATGGGAAAAAATCTGATATGTTAATAGCAAAATTACTTCATAATACAGTACAGTGGCATTAATATTGTTCTATTATTGGTTTAGAACAAGAAGCAGATGCTGAAGAAGAAAGACTCCGTAAAGAACGGGAAAACAGAAAGAAGCAGCATGCCATGACCTTGGAAGAAACTAGAGAGAAGTTGTCTCAGATGGAACAAGATTTAACAAACTTAAAGAACCAGAAACATCAGCTTTTCCAGGAGTTAAAAGTAGTTCTTAATGAAGATGCAACACGCAAACGTGCCCAGCAACAAGCAGAACAATTATCTTAAAGAAAGGTATTACAGTGTTCTCTCCCTCTTTCTTTCTCTCCTTGTCTCTGGAGTGATAAAGAATGTACAACTGTCCTCACAGATTTTATTATTTTCACTTCAGATTTTAATAGCATTCTTTTTCCTTCTTCTTGAGTTCTTGATTGCCATGACCATGCCTCCAGTATTCTTGCTGTATTTCTAACCATAAACTTTTTCTGACTGTAAACCTTTCAAATCTTTTCTTCTTCTCTAGCACTTCTAAGTGCTGTACTACTCAAAAAAAAAATGTGTTAGCTCTTATAACTTAATCCTTTGTTTCCACCAAACACCTTGTATGGTGCTTGGTGCATTTGTAACTGCCCAGCAAAGAATACATGTACTTGGTCTCCTGAGTTGCTAATTATTATTATTGTTACTTTTTTTATTTATTTATTTTTTTATCTGTCATCCTATTTGACTGGGTGGTATTGATAGTTTGGGGTTCTGGGTTGTATCCTGCCTCTTTAGGAGCTCATCACTTTTCTCGCTATATGCACTGTTTCTAATAGCACGCTCTTCTGCATGAGTCCTGGAGCTACTTTGGCATCTAGTTTTTCCAGGTTCCTTTTCAGGGATCTTGGGATTGTGCCTAGTGTTCCTATGATTATGGGTGTAATTTCCATTTGCATATCCCAACTCCTCCTTATTTCTATTATCAGGTCTTGTTACTTTTCAATTTTTTCCTCTTTCTTTCTCATTTACTGTGGTGTCCCATGTTACTGCGACATCAATGAGTGCTATTTTCTTCTTAATTTTGTCAATCGAGTCAAGTCTGATCTATTAGCATGTATCGCCCTACATGTTCTGGTACCATGGTCCCAGAGGATCTTTGCCTGGTCATTTTCTATCACTCCCTCAGGTTGGTGTTCATACCACTTACTACTGCAAGCTAGCTGGTGTTTCTTGCACAGGCTCCAGTGGAGGGCTTTTGCTACTGAATCATGCCTCTTTTGTTACTGGTTCTGTGCAAGCACCAGACATTTGCTTGCTATGGGGTTTATAATCTCGTCTTTCATATTGCACTTCCTGCATATGGGTAAGATGTTATTTCCATCTATTGTTCTTTGGACATCTCTGATTCTTAGGTCCTGATCTTGTGCTGCTGTTAGCATTGAGTTCTCCCCTTTGTAGCCATTGCCATGTTTCATTGCTGGCCAGCTGTTTAGTCTGTCTTATGTACTGTCTGTGCATTGGTTTGCTGTGCCATTTCTCTTTTCTGTTTTTCATTCTCCTGTCTGTATATTTCTGGATCTTCATCTACTTTTATCAGTCCTTCTTCCCATGCATTCCTTAGCCACTCGTCTTCACTGGTTTTCAGGTATTGCCCCAGTACCCTGCTCTCGATGTTGATGCAGTCCTCTATTCTTAGTAGACCTCTCCCTCCTTCCTTTTGTGTTATGTATAATCTGCGTTTGCTTCTGGGTGTAGTGCTTTGTGTAATGTCATGTTTTCCTAGTTTTCTGATCTATGCTGCTGAGTTCAGCCTTCGTCCATTCCACTACTCCCGCGCTGTATCTGATTACTGGTACTGCCCATGTGTTTATAGCTTTTGTCATGTTTCCAGCGTTGAGTTTTGACTTGACTATTGGCCTAAGTCTCTGCATATATTCTTTCTTGATCATATCTTTCATCTCCTAGGTATATGTATCCTGTCTCATCTGTGTGTTTAATGCTATACCCGTTGGGTAGCTTTATCCCTTCAGTCCTTGTCACTTTGCCTTTTTGTATGTTGACCATGATGCATTTTTCTATTCCAAATTCCATCCTGATGTCCCCAGATGCAAACCTTACAGTCTGGATTAGGGTATCTATTTCCTTGATACTCTTACCATACAGCTTGATGTCATCCATGAACATTAGATGATTAATTCTGTTGCCTCCTCTCTTTGAGTTGGTACCAAGCATCCATCTTTTGTCATGGGAATCAAGGCTACTATGAAGAGTAGTGTGGACAGTGAGTCACCTTGAAAGATTCCTCTTCTGATGTTAACCTCTGCTAGTCTTATTCCAGAGTTTGCAAGTAATGTACTCCAGTTTGCTCATTGTATTTTTTAGGAAGCTGATGGTGTTTTCCTCTGTCCCGTATATTTTCAGGCCTTCTATAAGCCACGAGTGCGGTGTCATGTCAAATGCTTTCTTGTAGTCAATCCATGCCATGCTTAGGTTGGTTCTCCTTTTCTTACTACTCTTCATTACCATTTTGTCTATCAGGAGCTGGTCTTTTGTGCCCCTACACTTCCTTCTACAGCCTTCCTGTTGGTGGGGATGGTGTTTGTATCCTCTAGGTAGTTGTATAGCCTTTTAATGATGATACCAGTTAGTAACTTCCACATTATTGGTAGGCATGTGATAGACCTATAGTTACTTGCTCTATTTCCCTCGTTCTTTTCTTTCTGTAGTAAGGATGTTCTCCCTGTGGTCATCCATTTGGGCGCATGGTGATTTGCGATACAGTGCTGTTGTTCTTCTGTGCATGGGTGCAGGGCCTTGATGTTTTTGAGCCAGTATCCATGGACGTCATCAAGACCTGGGGCTTTCCAGTTGGGCATTTTCTTCAGTTGGTGTCTGACTGTGTCTGTCGTGCTCTTGGTGAATCTTTGTTTTATTCTTCCCATTTCTTCTGCCTTGACTTCCTGGAGTCGTGTTGCGTGTTTGTCGTACGATACCAGATTGCTCCATATGTTTTCCCAGAGTTCCTTACTTGGTTCGGGTTCAGGAATTTCCTGGTGGTTGTCTTCCCCCTCTTAGTTGGCTGTATAGTCTTTTCTGGCTGGTTCAGAAGAGTTTCTTCTGTTACCATCCTTTATTCCTGTTCATGTACGGTTGGATCTTATGTGCTTTAGCTTTAACCCGCTGTTTTATATCTTGTATTGTGTTGTTTAGTCCTTTCTCCTGTGCCTTGTATGTCTCGTTCAGTTGCTCCCTTGTTTTCTTGCTTCTTACCCTCTTTTCTGCCATATCCTTTGGTTTGCTCAAGTCAGATCTCATCAACAAGATTTGTTTTTCTGGATGCCTTTTCCAAGGTGGTTGCTGTTTTGGTTTCTGTTGGGTTGGTTGTGATGGTCTTGTTGGTGTTTGTATCCCCATTAGTTCCACAACTAGTCTTGCTCCTGCATATGCTAGGTTATAAGTTCTTCATTGGAGGGGTGGGTAGAGCTTTTGGCTAGCACGCTGTTGGCCCAGCGTTCGACTCCGAGCGGCCAAGGAAGAATTAGAGGAATTTATTTCTTGTGATAGAAATTCATTTCTCGTCATAATGTGGTTCGGATTCCACAATAAGCTGTAGGTCCCGTTGCTAGGTAACCAGTTGGTTCTTAGCCACGTAAAATAAACCTAATCCTTAGGGCCAGCCCTAGGAGAGCTGTTAACCAGCTCAGTGGTCTGGTTAAACTAAGATATACTTATGCCAGGTTATTTGTTTCTGTGATACTGATGGTGTGTATTAATCTCATTATTTCATTAATGTCACTTGCTTTCTCCCTTAGTTTTTATGTGTTATTATTATTATTATTATTATTATTATTATTAGTATTATTGATCAGTGTTATCAGACTTCTGGGTCACTTTACAAGGTTTGTGGACTTGAAGGATTTGCTCTTAATTGGGGTTGAAGAGCAAAACGAATTTAAAAAGTTGAACAGCTTGGTGGAAAGTGGAAAGAGTTCAGAGGGAACAGATGTAAAACAAAAGACAGAAATCAAGGTGTCATTGATGCTGCAAAGAACCTTATGTGATACTTTAGGATAGGCATTTAAGAGAGTTTTTAAAGAAATTGTTACACATATACAGTATAAACAAAATAAGTATATAGCAAGAATTTAATGTTGGAAATCTGAATAGATTTCTGCTGAAGATTTGAAGTAATTTTTCTTTCTCATTTTAGCACCTTACCCCATAAGTATACTTCGTACTGCTATCCCTTTTGTGTCTGTGCATCGAGACATACCTTGTGCAGAGTTGCTTTGTAAGTTTTATGAATAATGGCATGTACATCTGGCAGCTATGTTCAGGTAGAGCAAGAGAGATATGCCTAACCTCTACAGAAGTTGTTGACTCTGCTATTGAAAACATGCCAAAAACAAACAACAGATTAAACAAACCACCTCAGAATAGGTTGCTTATGTAGATGAGCTTTTCATTTATACTAACGTTAATATTTGAATCTGAATATTTACAATGTGGAAGTCTTTTCACATAATAATAGATGTTTATCAATCCAGTAATAATAAATTTGTAACTAAGTTGGACTTAGTCAAATAGAATACCAATAATGTACAATAGTACCTCCATCTGAAGACCAATATTTGGTTGTTGGGAGGTTTTTTCTTTTGCCTCTGCCTTTTTCCAGGTTTCACCTCTTAGTGAAGGACAAATCCTTGAGGTGAGCTGTACCAGTCCAAAAATATGTCAAGTAGTTGCCATAAAATACATTCTAGTAATAATACTAATTTTAGGCTCGAGGTGCATTGCTTTTTACCTTTTTCTCACCTATGTCCTCTGGTCCATTCCTACCTAGCTGTCCAACTTCTGTGCCTTGTGCGATATTCTTTGCTCATTAAAAGGCAGCCTCTTGGCCAGTTTCAGAAGGCTGTAAGAGATGAAATTTAGTGTCTGGGTGAAAAAACTTTATAATAAAGACGGTCATCACTTGAGAAAAACTTTTATCACCATAATCTGGTCACCAAGTCTGATTATGAATATTTTGATAGCCTACGTTGTTTCCTCACTGTAGAAGGAAAATTTGTTGCATTGTTTTATTTTTATTTGATGAGGATATTATCTGAAATAGTGTTGCCTTGTAATAAATTATTTTCAGTGTTAAGAAACAACTGTAAATGTAAGTATCAAGCTTGTTTTTGACAGCTTGATTATCTCCATGTTGCTATCATATCTAATGATTTGGTGTTTTCAGTGAAATGATGGCTGTTCATTCGTATTCACATGGTGCTATTCCCTTGGGTGGTCACCCACAAATGCTTTTCCAGTCTAACCTTGTTGCTGGAAGAGCTACACTTCCTATCCATGGGTACAAAGTTCCACCCTCGCAACCACAACCTTTATTAACGCAAGTATGTACAGTAATATTTTTTTCCAGTTATTTTTCTTCACAGCATAGCCTTAAATCCTGTAAATGAATAAACCCCCTAGTTTTCTTATTTAGATCCATTACATATACGGTACAGTAGTGTTTTGTATCCTGTTTTGTGTATTTTGGTTACAGTACTTGATAGTAATTTGCTCTGATTAGAAGAGAACAACATCAAATGTAGGTTAACACTCCAGCAGGCTGGAGTAAATTACTTATAAAGTGAGACTGGGCTGTAGGGTTATCTTTGTAGGTTGTTGTTAGCTGCTATAAAAAAAACATTGGAAAGTCCCTGAATGCCTAGCTGTGTGATCTGTGTGATCTATGTTTGATATTTCAATGCCCAAAATAAAAGCAGTAGATTGAGCATTAGAAAAAAGTTTTCTGTATCTGTATCTGTATCACATTAACGAAACTCTAATTTACTGCCAAAATCAGTGATCTAAAAGGAAAGTGCTCTATGGAAACTAAAGTAAATGTCAAAATGGATGGGAGAGGTGAAAAAACAAGGAGAGATAGAAAGGAAAGCAAAAATGGATGCATTCTTAAAAATAATTTGTAAGAAAACCATGCAGTAGGTAGTAAATTAAATGTCAGTGGATATGAAAGGAGTAAAGGGAAAAAAGAAATATAAGTGCAGTATCAAAGTTACATGTGCAATGAGGTTGGGTTTGAAAATACTAAGGTATTATAGTTTTCCAAAATAATTATGACAATGAAGTCCATGGAACGCTCAAAATGTATGTGGTTTATGTAAGGTTCCGCCATTCATTGTTTTTCACCCAACAGCAAATAGTCACTTATTCATACTCGTTTTTCTGGAGTAATTAGTAGGCAAGTCAACCATTTGAAAGGCAATCCTTTTGCCCGTGAAACCTGCAGGTACATTAGAATTTTATCATACATTATTAGTTAATCCTGTGTAGATTTGCTGGTAAAGTTAAAAATATTTAGATGCTTGTGATTTTTGTGTTTTTATTGCATTTTTTAATTATAAGTTCATGCTCATTTTTATTTATGAAATACTTTTTTTTATTTCACAGTTGAAATTTATGTATCTTTTTGTAGTAGCGTAGCTTTTGTCACACTTACTACTTCTGTCTCTTGAAAGATTCTCAGATGTGACAAAATTAGAACAGCTGGAATATTATCCCCTGATTGAGTATTTGTTTTCACTTTTTTGTTTCCTTGCTTCTCTTCTGTCTATCCCATTCTTGTACTCTCAGGACTGACCTCTGAACAATGAAACAGTTCTGACTTAAGTATATAATATATAAAAATCCTGCCTTGAAGGTGTGGACTCTGAAACAACTTTGGATAATTTAGAGTTAGTCACAGGTACCTTTGTCTCTCAAGTAACCACACAGGGTCATATGTTTCACTGAGCATCTGACACAGCATTAGACAGCTCTTTGGAAGTCACAGGTATCTGTGTTTTATTGAAAGTCTTTTAAGTGTCCATGATGATACAGCAGACAGCCATGATTTAGACTTTCCCTGCATAAGCAGGCACCTGAAACTGACACATTATGTGGTAATTAGACCACATATTCCTGACTTGAGCCACTAAAATTAATCTACAGTTTAGTAACCCAAATAGTCACAGGAGTATCTAACCTTCTCTCACTGATAGTACAGCATGTAATAGTATATTGATGAGATTCAAGATTATGAGGGTCAACAGCTGGATGAAGTTAAAGAAGCTCCCAAATTCCTTAACCAATATTGCTATTGTAGGAAGAGTTGTATTTTACTTACATAAGGACTGTCCTCAAAATGCTGCAACCATTTTAGAGCAAAAAAAGTTTGATCTTAGTTACTTATATCCAGAGATAATAGTTCTGTCCTATCCCATTTTGATAATTATAAGATACTGGTATGAACCTTTCGCCTTTCTGTCAAAGGAATTAGTATTACAGTGCTTATATTTGTTTCCCACAACCCATCATTCATATAAGCTTACAGTGTCTCCAGACACTGCATCCTTCTAACAGACAAGATCAGTAATAGCCTGTATGCCTAATAAAGCTCCAAGTACCCATAAGTCACCTGTAAACAGCTATACAAATTCCCCCAGACTGTTTCCTTTATTACAGGAGTGATAGTTTTCATTGCTAACTATTTTCATTCCTTTTGACATGTGTACATCAACCTTGGATAAGTACCCACATCTCTGTGTAGCTGCAACTAGATGTGCTCTCTTGGCTTAACTTGTAAGATGTGTCATGACTGGCCAACCAGCCATTAGTCATAATTCTTCGGGAAGAGGATGCACAAGAGCTCGTGGATTGGGGATGCTGCTGTGATTTTTTGTTTTCGGCCTTTCAATAGCCCCACAAGTGTTTACACTTCTTCTCACTCCTCTGGCAAGATGGCTTCATTTATTGGACATCAACATCTCACTCTACCTGGACGATTGGCTACTTTGTTCACCCACAAAGGAATGGTGCATGGAGGACCTTCGAAAAACCCTAGTACTAACGCAAGGCATGGGGTTATTGTTAAACCTACAGAAATCCCAGCTGACTCCTTCTCAGGAAATTCTCTATATGGGGATGAAGATAGATACTCAGAATTTTCGGGCTTTTCCATCCCCCAAAAGAGTTGAAGACTGTCTGAGGAAAGTCAATCTCTTCCTGGCCCATCGTTCGTGCTAAGCCACCCAATGGATGAGTTTGCTGGGCACCTTGGCATCCATGGAACAACTTAAAGCAGGGAAGACTTCACATGAGAGCCCTACAGTTTTTCTTAAGAGTCAACTGGGATTGGAAGATTCACCAAGACTTGTGCCTTTTCCAATAACGCAAGAGATCAAGGAGGACCTGCGGTGGTGGAACTCTGCAGAAAGTTGCTTCTCGCTGTGAACCTCAATGTAGACTACTTCTTTGGTGCGTTGAATCTAGGTTGGGGAGCTCTCCTAGGGGACAAAGAAGTTTCCAGGATGTGGTCCCAAGAAGAGGTAGGGTTACACATCAACCTCAGGGAGTTGAAAGCAATCCATTTGGGACCTCAACACTTTTCAAAGGAAATCTGCAAGAAGACGGTAACAGTCCATGCGGACAACATGACGGCATTAGCATACATCAGGCTTTAAGGGGGAACTCATTCATTCTCTCTTTGTGAGACAGTGAAGGATCTGCTATTTTCGGCAGATCAGAACCAGACAAGATTGATAACACGCTTCATTCAGGGGAAGTTCAATGTGGCGAGGGATGAACTGAGCCGTCGCAGACAAATCCTCTGTATGGAATGGACCCTGGACCGTCGGGTGTGTGCAGACCTTTGGAAACTCTGGGGGGAACCTTCCCTGGATTTATTCATGACATCCAGGAACCATCGTCTTCCCCTGTTCTGCTCCCCTTTTCCGGATCCTCTCGCATGGGTAACGGATGCCATGCTCCAGGATTGGTCCAATCTGGACCTTTGCTCCTTCCCTCCGTTCAGGATGATAAGGGAGGTTCTGAACAAGCTTCAGTCTCACCAAAACATCATGATGACCCAAATAGCACCGTTTTGGCCTCAGAAAGAATGGTTTCCAGAGCTCCTAGGACTCCTGGTAGACTATCCAAGGCTCCTTCCTTCGATTCCAGGTCTGCTCAGACAACCCCACTTCAGGAGGTTCCATCAAAGTACATCCACTCTGGCCCTGACAGGATTTTGACTGTCATCAAGCTCATGCAAACAAAAGGGTTTTCAAGAGGTACAGCAGCAGCTATTGCTAAATGTAGATATAAATCTTCCAACATAGTGTACCAGTCGAAGTGGGCAGGTTTTAGGCTCTGGTGTAGAAGACATAGCATTTCGTCTTCTAAGACAACTATAGAGCAAATAGCAGATTTGCTTCTTTGCTTGAGATCCTCCAGAGGTCTGACTGCTCTGACCATTAGAGGGTATAGGTCGGTGCTTAGGTCCGTTTTTAGACACGAGGATTAGATATCTCTTCGAATCAAGATCTCTCTGACCTCATTAAGCCATTTAATACTTCCAAACTTATGAAGGATGAGACGTTTTGTTGGAAACTGGACGTAGTCCTTAAATGGCTATCGGGTCTATGTTTTAAATCCCTTCGCTCATCTTCACTGACGGATCTTTCAAGGAAAACAATTTTTCTAGTGGCTCTTGCTACGGCCAAGAGAGTTATACTCTTGCCACGACGAATAGATCTCTCTGGCGAGGCTTTTAAAGATCTGCCCTGTTGCCAGTTTTACGAAAACAGGCTACTGACACGTGTGTGACAGACCTTTAAATGTCTTCGAGACAAACCCTGAGGCTATACTTATAAGATTTTTGGGGCTTTTGATTTCCAGGTACTTTAATCTCCTTCCTACTCCGCCCTGCTCTCTCTCTCTCTCTTTTTCTAAATCTTACTCTCTCTTTTTTTTTTTTTTTTTTACATATGATCACCTTATCTATTTTGTCAGTACTTGTAGATAGATGTACATTTATCATTATTACACAATTAGATACTTAAAAGTATTTAATTAATGCTATAGAAATAGGTGATATATTTCTTGTTCATTTTTCGAAATACGAATTAAAATAAACTTCTTTGTCGCCTATATATTATCTATAACGAGGAGTAACGATCATCTTAAGTTTTAAAAGACTACTTTTTCAATCAAACTTTTTTCCACACCACCACTGAGGTAAAAGTCAAGGTGCGTTTGTTTTTCGAGAGAGGTTTCCGTGTAGGCCTAATCCTCTCTTTTTATATATAATTTATTCAGAAAACTAGTCATCAGAGCTATCAGCTATGTTGATGACAAAACTGTCAACCAACTTGTCTACAGCCACATCTTGCCGGGCATCCTCTTTTGAATTTTTCACGTGCTCGCTGCATTCTTCCAGTTTTCCGCCGTGACATTGTTCGATGCTTCTTGCACTAAAATTTTAAGGTCTGCCAGTTTGAACGTATTCTTTTTCGCCATATAAGACTTCACTTGAGCCCAGTGTAATTTTGATTGACCCAAGTTTCGTCGAGATACACGAATTTCTGCCCTGACTCCTTACGGACGCTTCATCTCTCTCAAAAATCTTGACCGAGCTACAGTTACATCTTGCCTTTCCAAGAGAAATTTGCGCCCATCAACCTTCTTAAAGAGAGAGAGAGACAGAGATCTGTCTGTATACGAATGTTTATTTTCTCTTGCCAAACTTACTGTTATGCTTTATTTCATATTTCCTTGCTTACCAATTTATTCTTTACCTACGATGTTAAGAAATCAAGGTATATGTAGAAACGAGAAATGCCTCCAGACATAATACTACCGTGATGACCGTGACCACCGAAAGTGCTCCCTAGAGAAAATTTAAGCTGCTTACCCGTGGATTTAAACGCACGTGGATCCGTGTGTGAGGTACTGGCAACACCACCAAAATGAGATGCCATATTGATAGAAACTCTGATTCCGTTTCTTGTAATTGCTTAAAAAAACATTATCAATCGTGAACGTATGTAATAGACTTGGAATTCTGCGTAACGAAAAAGGTTTTATTTGATATCTGTAATGGGAGAAATGATTTTATCTCGCTGTTGTTGTTATACATTTGGCATATATGCCTTACCTGCGAAGACCCAGACAACCACGCCAGAGAGATCTATACATTTTGGAAAGGGTATAGTAAGCTCCACATGATGGATAGAAGAATTGGATTCTTACAGGGGGATGCAGTTTGTTCCCTCACTTTGGGCTTTCTAGCAAAGAACAAGAATCCTTCTCAAACCTGGCCTCGTTCTTTTACCATCAAGAGTTTAGGGGATATGTTAGGCACAGGAGAGGAGAGGCCTCTTTGCTCTGTGAGAGCTCTTCGATACTATCTCCAAAGGACTGAGAAAATTGGAGGACCATCAAGCAATCTTTGGTGCTCAGTGAAAAACCCTTCTAGACCCTTGTCAAAGAATGCCCTCTTGTTCTTTTTAAAGGATCTCATTTTGGAGTCACACTCTCAGATTGGAGAGGACGTTTTGCCTGTCTGGAAGGTTAGAGCTCACGTTGTTAGGGCTGTTGCTACCTCGGTAGCCTTTAAACATAATCTGTCCCTCTCTTCTATTCTACAAGCAACTCACTGGAAATGCAAGTTAGTGTTCGCCATGCATTATTTGTGGGACATGGAAACAGTCTATGAGAATTGCAGTAACTTGGACCTTTGTCCATGGCTGGCTTAGTGTTGGGTGAAGAAGCGTAGGAAGCATCACTTTCATCCTTCTGTCTCTTCGCCTTAAATAGGGTGTTGAGTTCTAGGGGAGCCTGGGGGTTACTATGTACCTGGAGTGCCCACTAGTTTTTAGTGTTGGGTAGTGGTTTTATTGTTTTTTATGTGGTGTAGGTGACAGTGTTTGTCTGGTTATTCTTGTTTGTGGTACTGAGCCCTGGGCAAGGGCAAATATTGCTGCTTTGTCGGCCTTCAGAGAAATCCTTCACCGCAAAGCTGCTTTTGACCTTCAGCGATCAAAGTACTCCTTCGCTGCAAGGTCCCCACTTGAGTAGAGGCACACCTGGCTGTACTGTCACATCGCTACAAGGTTGAGATGAGTGCCAACCAGAGGCAGCATCCACCTGCAGCAGCTCTCTCACCAGGTAAGGAAACAAGCATTGTATCAATGCTAGCCTGTTTTCTGTTCTCAGATTCATTAACCTTTTTAATGTTTTGGGATATAAAATGTCCATGAATCCCTCCACCTGTCAATGTGGATTCAGCTAAATAATTACTGGGTAGGTTACTTGTATAAAAATTACATTTTTATGATAAAATAAGGTTTTATATATATACTTATCCAGCAATTACAGACGGAGCCCACCCTCTTCCCCTCGCATGGACATTTAAGCATAAACAAATTGCTCTTGGCTGAGTTGTTCCTCTCTTACCCCAAAAGTGGGTGGAGCTAGTCACCTACATAAGCAAAAGTATCGCTACCACAGATTTCAAAATTTAAGCTGCCATGCAAGTAGAAACTCTTAACTAAGTAATTACTGGGTAAGTCTATATAAAACTTTATTTTATCATAAAAATGCCTTTTTTATATATATAGAGTTTTTTATTATTTATTTATTATAAAGACTTTGTTGTAATGTGTTTGGACAAAATGGAAACAAAATGGTTTGCTTTTTTTGTGTACAGTGTGTTTTGAAGACTGTGTTGTTAATGGTTAGGGCAAAATAAAAAAAAAATAGTTTGGTTTTTTCGTGTATGATATTTTAAAGATTGTGCTTGGTTTGAACTGTATATTGACCTATTCCTTTTAGGTGGTTCAAGCGTCTGTAGTTTTCCGCGTCAGTTTTTTCTCTGTCATCAGTCTGCAAGGATTTATTGAGAGAGAGTTGTTTAATTCTTCATTGCTGATTGGATAATTTTCTGGATTTTGGGTTTTGGTGTTCATTGTTTTTGTCATGATATAGGATATCATCCAAAGAGGATAAAGACAGGTTGTATTGATTCTGTAAGGTAAGAGGGTGTAATACCCAGCTTTACCCATCAGTTTACAACCGTCACAACTTATTTGTTAAATGTAGGAACAAGGATTGTTCTTTTAACGATCACTGATCGGTGTATTGATTGGCCAAATGAGATAATGAATGTTTATTTAAAGTACAAGAAGATGAGAGAAGCAGATATTGATAGGAAAAGTTAGCAAAAAAGATTCTTCAAACACTAGTACAGGAAGTGAGGATAGGTGTAAGCATTTTTCATCTTTTCACGGTCTGTCATATAGTAGATTTTCCCAATTTTGCCGTTGTCTTAGTATATAATCATATCCTTCAAAAATGATTTCTTCTCCTCTCAAAGCTCCCTGTATCATTTAGGATGTGAGGTTTGGTAAATTAGAAGCCAATATAGATAGTGTTAGAGCTACAGTTGAAAAGTTTATGGAGAAAACTTTGCTTTACCAACCAATTTAGCCATTCTTTTTCCTGTTTCCCCCTTTTGGCAGAGGGAGTGCCAGTGCCCTCCCTCCCTGTTAGCCATATCTTAGCCACGCCCTGTGATGCTACCCTGACTTTTGGAGGTACTGTGCAGGGAAGCGCAGTATGTCCATTGTTATCTTCCTCTAGCCAACATGGCATGTGTCATGTACAGGTTGATGCTCGGTCTCCGAAAGATGCACATGGTAAAATCAAGGAAAGTTCACATAGGCAGGAGGTAGATATGCTAAGTGAGGATAAGCATACAGTACTCACTTGATATCTGATTTTGTTTAACCTAGGCCGTGCTGGAGGCTGCATACTGTACTCCTAGTGATTCCTATCTGGGATCTTATGGTTCTCCTTTGTGAGAGGATTCAGTGTTCTCTTGGGGGTGCTCTTCTGGCGCCGGGAGCTCACATATTGTCTTCTTGGTCTCCCAGTTGAAATGGCTATGCCGTTTCATCTTCACGCCATTTGTCTGACGTGTTGGAGGTTTGTGCAAGTAGCAGCAATTGAGTGTGTGAACACATTTGTTATCCATGTTCTCCTTCCTTTCTCAGGTGTTCTCATCATTGTTTGATAAAAGTTTCAAGATCCAATCTAATACCAACTCAGAACCTTTCTTACATGTGAATGCCTCTGGATACCAAGAATTTTGTGGTTTCTTCGAAGGAGAAATGCATGGACAACCTAGAAGGATTTCTGTCCATCACCTCCTTGCCAGCCAAGACATGGTGGTTTCTATTAGGGTGCATCACATCATTAAAGAAGCTGGTTTTGGATGCCAGATTAAGAATGAGGTTGATCAGTTCTTTCTCAAGAGGTACAGAAACCAAGAGATTATGCCATACTCTGTTTGAATATAAGTCTCAAGGGAATTAGAGGATCCTCTGAGATGGTTAAGCCATCAACCTCGTCTTGTGCAGGGAGTTTCTCTCCAGTGGAAGAGCTCAGACCGCATGTTATACTTCGATGCATTGTTAGGTGATTGGAGAGCAGTTGTATCAGATTGGCATGCAACAGGGGTTTGGTCCACAGAGGAATGAGAACTCCCTATGAGCTTGTTAGAGATGTTGTCATTGAGGGATTTAGTACAGGTCAAAAAGGTAGCACTCTTTTCAGACAATTCAGCAACTTTGGCATATCTGAGCAAGCAGGGAGGCACAAAATCATAGGCTTAGTTCTTATCTTCAAAATCTCACTTGGACAGAGGAAAGGAAGGTTCTTCTGTTGCCCCAGTTTGTGCCAGGAAGAATGAATATTGTCACAGGCCAACTGAGCAGGAAGGACCAGATTCTGTCTTCTGAATGGACTTTACATCCACAAGTCTGAAAGGACCTGTGGAAGCTATGGGGTACTCGTCATCTGGCGCTGTTGCCATCAGGTTCAACACTCACCTGCCATTGGACTGCTCCTCAGTTCAGGATCTTCAGGCTTTGGCAGTGAACACAGTGGTTTTAGATTCATCTTATCTAGACCTCTCTGCTTTTCCTCCCTTTGCTATGATATAGAGTCAGAGCGCTTTCAATAAATTTGCAAAGGACTAGGGAAATCAGACTAAATGTCAACAACTTTCTTTTGCAGCCCTAGGAAGCCTGACTGACCCTTGTCAAAGAATGCTGTGACTTTCTGTTTAAGGCTCTGGTCAGGAGGCACACACAAACCTAGAATATTCTTTTGTACCACAGTTGAAAGTAAAATTTCACAATGCGCAAGTTGTATCGACCACTTTCAGTTTCCTTAAGAACCTTTTTCTAGAGAAAGTCATCAATGCAGCACAGTGGAGATGTAACTCTCTACTTGCCTTGCACTATCTGTGAGATGTAGAGATTCAGTATGAATTGTGCAGAACTCTTTTGCCCCTCATTACAGCAGGGGAACTCATATCCTGAAAGATAAGGTTAGCTGTACTCTAACCTTTCGTATTTATTCAGAAAGTTTTGGGGAGTATGAAGATATCTATATTGAATCGGGTAAGGGCTTTCATTCTTTTATCAGAGTGAGAGTGGTATCCCTAGCAAGGCACCTGCAGCATCGTTCACTAATGAATTAGTCCTCGCTTGGTGGCAGTACCAGCAGAAGGATCCTAATAATTAGGTAAGTAGCATCTTATTCCTGTTGGAATTTTATGGTTGTGAAGGGAGTTAATTTTGCCCTTGCTCCTTTTCCTACCTTCTTGGTTCAATGTGGGAATCAGCTATCATTATAGGTAAGATTTATCCCAAAAATAGAAGTTTTTATGATAAAATTTGTTCCAACATGTATACTATCGACCCCGGTATTTGTGGGAAATGCATACCACTACCCCCCGCGAATAGCTCAAATCCGCGGATACTTAAAACCCCTCTAAAAACACTTATAACTGCCTATTTTGGTAGTTCAAAACACATAAAAACCCTAAAAAAATGCTTATACCTGAATATTTTAAGTTTTATCACAAAAAGTGCATTTAGTCACGTAAATTATATGAAAATACAGTAAATTGTGAATATTTCTGTATGAAAAATACTGCAAATAGGTGAATTTTCCACAAATAATGTGTACATATGTTCCACAGAGAAATCCATGAATAGGTGAAGCCATGAATGCGGAACCTTGAATAGGCAGGGGTCCACTACAAACCTACGCTTTCATATATGGAGTATTCCGCACTTATCTACCTTTGGCCGTTTTCGACTTGTCTCTGACAACAAAATCCTAACACTACCTGGGTCACAAGGGTTGACCTGACCTGGTCTTCTTCCCCCATTGTATTTACAGCTGCACTAGGGTTCGCACGTTTTCCAATTCGTCTCTCTTATGTATTCTTTGTGATTGGGAGTACTGTACATACTCCCAGTTCCTAACATTTGCCTGACCTCATTTTACCATTTTTGGTGTTGGTATCTTCAATTCTGTAGTGATTATTGCTGTTGCTGTATTTTAGGCTTGGGTCTTTGTTCCTGAGGGCAAGACAAATGAGTGAAGGAGTGAGTGTCTCCCATGTGCGCTCTTCCTCTCGAAATCCATGAACAGTGCACAATTTAGCGTTTTTTCTTTGTGAGAGGAATTCCATCCCAAGTTCTTTGTGAGAGGAATTCCATCCCAAGTTTTATAACGTAATTAAAAGATTTTTGTGTCATTCTGTGAGATCTTTCTGGGTTTGGGGGAAGTTCTTGTTCAGTACCCACATAATCGCACATGCTCATGTCTTTGTTCCCCACACCCGAGTGTTAGCAAGCTTTCTCTTTCTTCATGCAGTGACAGAAGAGAAATTAAAAAGACATTTGTGTCATTCTGTGAGATTTTTCTGGGCTCAGGGAAAGTGCTTGTTCAGGACCCACGTGTTCATGTCCTTTTTCCCCACACCTGTGTGTTATTGAGCTTTCCCTTTCTTCCTACAGTGATATAAGAGAACGGGAAACCCGAAGTGCGACACTGCTCAGGCGGGGACAAGCCTTGCGGGAATTCATATTGCCTATAGGCATTGATCCCCATTCCATGTGCATATCGTGCAGGGGTCAGGAATGTTCCTGTGAGGCCCTGTGCAGAAAGTGCATTTCATGGCCATCTCCCCAGTGGGGAAAGTACAAAAGGAGGAGGAAGATGATCACCCCTATCTCCAGAGAACCTTCTCTGTTCCTTCTTTCTCCCACACTATCGTTGCCTCTACAAACTCCATCCCCATTACATGTCACACCTGATAAAGATATTTTTCCTGTCTTTTCCTTCCACTAAGAAGAAATCAGACCCAGAGTTGCAAGCTCTTTTGCAGGTACTTGAATAAGAGTTTCAGGATAGCAGCAAGATGGAGTCGGGAGAACTGAGTGGGAGTTGAGGAATGAACAACAGACCGGAGAGGAAAGAACAACAGACTGGAATCCCTCTATAGTCCTTTCTAAATGATCGGGGATCAGAGAATAGAAGAACAGAAGGGCTGTTCACACAGCCAGGGGAGACAGAGATCTCCTCTATGGAGTCAGGCCTTTCCTCCAGACCTTCTCTGGAGCAGAGAAATAAACACCGTCCAGAACCGTCTTCCAGGAGAGGTAGCCTGCCACCACAGAGGAGCGGCTCCCGCAACTCAACCACATTGGAACGAAGTCACTGATGTCATCGGAAGAGCTGTTCTCCTCAGTACCCATCCAGGAGGACTTCTCGATAGCGTTCCAGAAGCGTGTCACGGACGTTTACCTCCTCAAGATATGAGCAGGATGGTACAGAGAGTCACCCCTCCCGACACCATTCCCATCACTAATCACTGAGTTTGCGGACCAATGGGAAATGAGGAAAACGTCCTCTTTCTGGTTTGGGAGACACATCTCGGGAACGGCACTACCCTGAAGGCAGCCACAGTAGACCAGGATGATCACTGGGACAGGACAGCAGGCACAGTGCCACATCTGACTCAGCCTCCCCTCGACATCAGGGACCGGACGACCACCTAGGAGAACGGAACGGAGACTGGGAGTTACCGAGACCATCAAATTGGGTAGGGCAACAGACTCAGAGGAAGAGATAGAGTTCTCCCTCCAGGATCTGCCAGATGAGGAGGGTAGCTTCTCGGACTTCATCCTCAAGATCCGTAAAAAATTAGACCTTCCAGAACTAGAGAATGAGGCGCCTGAAGAGTATCCCAGCTTCTCCTAGATGGAGCATATATCGGAGAGCATCCCAGAGGCCATGAAAACCATCCTACTTCCTTAGTCTCCGTTGATAGAAAGCATTATAAAGGAGTTGGACAGCCTAATAGCAGGGGAGGAAGGCTCCCTAATCTCTGCCAGGTCCCAAAAATTGCTGCCCCCTCCTCTCCCCCACCAAGCCAAATACTATGTCCTGGAAAAGGCTGGCTCCCTTCTCAGGAGTGTGAATACAGTGGTCTGCCGCCTGTCGGGCAGTGTACCATTGGACAGTCTTCAACAAATCAGCTCAAAATTCACCAGTGGGGAAGTGATGAACAACGAAGTGTTGTTGGGAAGGGCGTTGAGGGCCATCTTTGGCTCAACAGGTGCCAAGGAGCTTGGATGTTTGATACAAAGGAGATCGTACCACCGGAAAAATGGCGCGCTATAAAGGAGTGCATGGCTCCAGTGGGGAAGACTTACGTGGCCAAACTTGGCCCACGTGTGGGCTAATATCATAGTCAAAAGGAGAGAGAGGCCCTCTTGTCATTGGCACAGAAGCACATCTCGGCCGATAGTTGGCTTGGCCTAAGGAATAGCCCCCTCATGGATGCGTCCGTCTACTTTCCTCCAGAGTTGCTGAGCCAGGTTTGGTAACCAAGAAGAGAGAAGATGTGAAGGACTCCCTCTTGATGGCTTCGCTCAAGTTGCCTTCAAGAGAGTGGTCGATTGGGACAGTGGTCCAAAGTAGACCCCTAGATGAGTTTTGGACATTTCCACCCTCTACATCAGACCATTGTCTGGGGCTGTCTTAAGAACAAGTGGCCAGAGTGGCAGTAGTTCATAGCAGAGGAGTGGACAGTCCAAACCCTCAGAAAGGGATGCCTCCTCCCTTTCAAGCAGAAGGCACTGTTGACATCAGTACCACTTAAGTTCCCCCTATTACCGGAGCGATTCGCCAAGGAGAGAGCCCTGCAACTGGAGATAGAAGACATGCTATAGAAGGGGACGGTAGAGGTAGTGGAGGACAACACACCAGGATTCTGCAGCCGCCTCTTCCTGGTGGAGAAAGCATTGGGTGGTTGGAGACCCGTCATAGATCTGTCAACATTGAACAGCTTCTTACGTCTGACTCCGTTCAAAATGGAGACAGCCTGGTCGATCTTGGCAGCAATCAGGGAGTGAGACTTGGTCTCACTGGGCCTTCAAGACCTGTATATTCACATCCCAATACACCCTTCTCCAGGAAGTTCTCAATCTTTGTCTCCATGAAAATAACTTGGCCTTCTGCCTTGGCCTCGCGGCAGCCCCCGAAGTATTCACCCGGGTGTTTCAGTTGGTGTTGAAATGGTTCTATAGGGGGGGGACATCCAACTACACAGGTACCTGGACAACTGGCTCATTCTAGCACTATCAGCAGAACAAGCCACGAGAGACAGGGATGTGGTTCTACAGTTGTGCAGGTACCTGGGAATTATGATCAACCCCACAAAGTCGGACCTGGTTCCGACACAGAGGATCAGATACCTTGGCATGAAAATAGACACAGTGAGAGTGAAGGCCTAACCTTCACAAGAGAGGGTAGCCAAGTTCCTAGAAATATCCTTCCTTTTTCTTCAACCCTCACCAATCAGAAAAGTGGCAAGCCCTGATCTGTCAAGCCCCAAAAGGGATGGGTCAGTAGATGGTTCAAACTAAATGATCCTGTTGAATTTTTTTTAGTTTTCTTGCACTGTCTTGCTCTTGCTGATGCAGAGAATACAACTATCACAATAGAGAGGTAAGTATTTTATAAAAAAAATTTGAATTGTTACAAATATGGGAAAATAAGCTAGCTAAATTTTGCATCAAGTCCTCAGTTTAAAGTGTGATGGTTGTTGTTTATAAGCATGTTGAATGTTTATACTTATGCGATATTGACGAGGTATGGGGGAGTAAGGGTAGAGTTGCCATTTTACTTATGTTGAGATATTTGTGACCTTATCCAAATTTTGATTTTATCCAACAGGGCCTTGCCTCTGTTAATAGGGATAATCAAGAGGTTATTGTAATAAGAATCACTTTGAAGAGAGATCCTCTGAAGTAAATTAAGGGAGCAAAATTAGAGCTCTTGGTAGCACTAAAGGATCATCAAAAGTGAGTTGTTGATATATACTTGAGGGACTGGTTGAATATACCTGAGGGGCCAAGAGTGTGTTGAGTTGACAATGAGACTCCCTTCCTTTCCTGTGTGGCAGACAAAAGACCTGGTAACCCCAGGAGCACAAATACTTTTTTTTTCTTTGCTGCTTTCACTCATCCAGATGAATTCTGATTCAGACATTATTAAACCTTCCTCATCCTCATTTTGCAGATATCCAGATGGTTAATAAATTCTGTAATTTTTAGTTTATGGTTTTTTCATGAATTAGAACTCTTGTTGCATACAGGATGCCACATGCATTTGGCCGTATGTGGCATACTGAAGATGGTACTAAAAGTTCATAGCAGGTTCCCTCCAGCTCCGGGTTTATTGCTTTCTACCTGTTACTCGTCATCTATTCTCTTATGTGTCTTCTTATCAATCTGTCCAAGTTCTTTAACTAACTTTGTTCCAATTTTCACCTCATTGTAGAACAAATCCTTTTAGTGAAACCCTTGTGAGTCTAGAAATGCAACTCAGTAGTTTTTGACACTAATGTGCAATGATAATAACAGGAACACTGTTTTGTTAATATTTTGTCTTTTTTCAGAATAATGATATGATCACTTAGTTTTTTGTATTAGAAATATTTTGTAGTTAGTTTCCTATTTGCTTAGGACAAAAATGTCATTGTTTAAAGTCTAATTTTTTAAAACTTAGTAATCCTAATTTCCTACTTGCTGTATTTCCAGACTACCATTAAGCGTTCTCGTTCACCCACACCACCTCCACAGGCATCGTATGCTTACAATTTCAAGAATTTACCAGGCCATGCACCTCCTGCTGGTTCTGTGACAATCCCAACATCAAGTGAGTTTTTATTTCTAAATTTTGACATGTTTAGGCTGAGTGAATGATCAGTTGTAAGAATGATTAAGGCTTCATATCCAGCTTTATATTTGTTGCTGGTCAGATTACTAGGTAGATTAATGTGGTGTTTTTAGAAGACTGAAATGTGGAATTTCACCCCATTCAGGCTGCCATATTTCAAATTATATGATCAGTGCTTATTATGAATAGAATATCACTGCTTGTTGATATTCAGAAAGCAGAATTGTTCCTTTGACTATACAAGTAGAATAATCATTCTTTTCAACTGTGAAAACGTCTGTACTGTAAGGTTAACTTTATTTCTTTTGACTATACAAACTAAAAAATGATTCTGTTCAACTATAAAAGCCTTTGTATTGTAAGGTTAACTTTACAGTGACTGGGAAACAAATTAAGTACTGTAGGGATGTATGCTGCATGGTGAATTGTTCATCTAAGACATTAGATATTGTATGGTGAGGTATCCAATGAAGATATACCGTATAATAGAAAATACATTTAGGTAAATGTAGATTTGTACTTGAGACCAGGTTATAGTATACAGGCTCTGCCTACACCATACCTTCAGCTACTTCGTAGGTGCATAGAGAGAATAGAAAGAGAAGAGTTAAAACTAGAACTTAATGGACTGCTTCAGCATGGGGAACATGGTGCATACCATTACCTATTTATCATTAACGCTCACTTCTGGGGAACGTGGCATTATGATGAGGCAAGAACAATAATCAGTGGATGTGTTAATGTGGTGCATGACCATTGATATCAGAATTATTGCCATTTCCTTAAAAGAATTGTTACATTATAAACATCCAAAGTACTGTACCTCATTACTGTAGTAAGCACAGTTAAATTATAGATTTCAAAGTACTGTACTACCTAAGTACTGTAATGAGCATATTTAAATGATGCATAATTTTTCAAAAATTTTACTTTCCCAATACAAACCAATTATTTTAGTGTATTCATGCATTGCACTTCAATTCAAGACACCCATTTGCTTGTATACAAAAAAAAGAAGATAAAGTAGCTCGCCGTAGGTCTTCTGATAGGTGACAGAATCTGTGATTCTTTGTGTAGTTTGATCAGCTGCAACAAAGCTATTGGGTAGGAAGGAAGAAAGTTGGGTTAAGGTAAAGGGTTTATTTGGAAACAATAAATTTGGACAGCTCTGATGAAATACACAAGTTAGCGGGTGTGACTTGAAAACATCATTGGCACAGGTTTTTTTTATCTGCTAAGAGCAGGGGAGTTACTGAGGTTCTTAGTTTCTGCTGTGTTCTGTGAAATAGAATGAAGCTTACTTAACCTTCTCGCACTTACAGGGTTCCTGTAGCGTTACCCGGTACATGACTTATGCCGTGGAGGGAAAAGTAGGGCTTGTGTGGAGAAGTTTCTCTGTAAAAATTGATACGTCCAAACTATAAGTGATATACGCTTCTGGTTTGTTTTATGATGTCAGCAAATGATTGAATTTTTTCCTAAAGCAATCAGAAAATCTTTGCAAGACTTAGAAAAAATAAAAAAGATGTGATGAACATGAAATTTTTAACGAAAATCATAGATTTTTTTTTAAATAATCACAAAAAGTATAATAATTAGGTTTGGGGAGTTTATTTTATACGTAAATTGTGTGGAAATGTTCGAAATTTCATGTGGAAGCAATCATTTTGCTATAAATGTGTTTGCTAATTAGCTGTTACCGATTGAAAAATGCTAATTTTTTACGGATTGCGATTTTCAGATTTTCCAGCTTACTTATGTTGATGTTTCTTATCGTACCTAAGTAAGGAATAAAGATGGGAAAAATGGGTGGCATTAGAAAGCTGAATAAATTTCCTATAAATTGCACAAAAGAAAGATATATGTATTGTTCAAATAAAACTGAGCAGTTGTCATTAGATTACGGACAATCTTTTTTTTCTAAGAAAATATACAGCAACGATTATTATATAGAAACATTGATATTTTTACGTTTTGCTTTTCACCACGATAAAGTACAAAGAATGGCCGTTTGAATGATATATAATACATGCACATTGAAGTTACTGTATTTACAGATGCACAAACAGGCATACAAAAAATTATCTACGCATGCATAAATTCATTGAAACTACGATGTTCAATGCATATATATATATATATATATATATATATATATATATATATATATATATATATATATATATATATATATACGCTGACATTTTGTAATTACTCGGTAATAATGCTAGAAAAAAAGTGAAAACTGCAATGGAAAGCTGAATAAATTTCCTATATGTATATATATTATTTAAAATCAATAGGTGTTCCCAGTAAATAATTGAGCAATTGAAGCTCAAAGACATAAGTTTTGTTTTTTCACGTAAAGTCAATTGTTCGTTAAAGATTTTTGTATAGAAGCGTTAATATTTTTACATTTTGCTGTTCAGCATGATAAAGTACAAAGAATGGCTGTTTGAGTGATATATAATACATGCACATTGAAGTTATTTACAGATGCACAAACAGGCGTACAAAAAATTATTCACAAACTCATAAACCCTAGGCCGAACTATGCAGCTCGACTGGGTTCTCCTCATATTTACGCTTACATTTTTCGTAATTACTCGGCAATGAATAAAGCTAAGAAAAAAGTGAAAATTGCAATGGAAAGCTGAATAAATTTTCTATAAATAGCCCACGTAAAAGCAATAGGTGTTCCCAGAAAAAACTGAGCAATTGAAGCTGAAAGACGTAAATGTTGTTGAAAGATAGAATTATATGTAAAAAAAAGTAAATTCTTACATAAAAGAAATGTTGCTATTTTTACATTTGCGATACGTATTGGTTTTCTGTTTATGTTTTCTTGTAGGTCCAAGATTTGCCCATACAATGGCGCAGTCTTTGTGTTCTTCAGATGACTTTTTTTTGTGAATTTCCCCGAAAATAATTTATGGATGACGCGGAAATCGCATCATCGGAGCACTTACAGCAAAAAATTTATTGATGCGGTTTCACATCATCAGGTCACCAGAGGGTCAATAAAAAATCAGCATTGATGGGGCTTTATTATTTCTGAAGAGCAATGGTAGGAGAAAATATAGCTGATTTTTGTGATTAATCGTTTACTCCATGGGTTAAGCTATGTGCATATGGCTGTTACTTTGTCATTACTACCCACATACACATATATGTCACACCCTTTTCCAGTTGTGTGTACATTACAAGGTTACCATACCCATGATTAACCAAACACACACACACACAGCTCACCTATAGGTAGTGATGACTTCTTGCCTGTAGATGTGTACATAGTATAGATACAGCATCTTGACTAATCTCTCATGAGTCACATTTTTAGGGAGCGTGATGACTCCTCTTTTAGCCATGCACACACTACACGACTAACCTGTATCCACTTGCTCCACATGCGGCACACCTTTGGGAAGTGGTGACTCTTCTTTCAGTTTTGCACAAACAACATGGCTGTCACATCTTGATTTGTCACACACATGGCATGGTTGCTATATCTCAACTTGCCGTCACACGGCACAACTTTTGAGGAGGAGGGACCCCTTTCAGCAACTTAAACACGGCTCTTATACCATAACTATATACTCTTATCTGGTAGCTAGCATGTCTGCACTGCTTGCTTTTGATGTTGAATGTTAACTCCTTTGTGAACCGTGAACCACAGCTTGTGTGACTGAGATTCTTATTGCCTTCAGTAACTGATGAAACACACAATGGTATCTGATGTCATGATTGGCTACACAATTCTCCTTTGATGAAGCTGTGTCTCTGCTTTAGGCTTTATGCCCATATTGCTACTGTCAGGACACAACTTCTTTACATCTGTCCTTCACATAACAAGTGTCCTGTTTTCAGCTTAAAATTTTACAATTACATTAAGGCTCCATACGCAAGCACAAGTTTATTGTGAATATCCAACTCTCAGGTGATATAGCCAACTCTCTCTTAGATCTAGATTAGTACTGGCTTAGGTAACACCTGATCTAGTTGAAGATTGAGTTTGTTAAATTCTTATCATCTTCATCATTGGCTGCTTTTCAGCCTGGTTCCTGACATCCTTTGAATAATAGATTTTCCAGAGTTCATGTCTGATCTTTACCAGTGAACTGACCTTTTATACTTTTGTAGCCTCCATGGAGAACTGGAATTTTAGCAGTTTGTCTCCCTTCCAACTACATTGCTATTGAGTTATTTGTAACTTTTAAATTTGTGGTGAAAAAAAATATAGTTTTTGGAAACAAAATTGTGATATTCAAAGCCTGATTCCCTACCCAACCGTTGTCTTGCAGCTAATTGGCCAGGCTACGCTATTATATAACATACAATAAAATAGCTGCAGCCTGGATGAAACAGGATGAGATGGTTAGACTGCTGATAAAAGAAAGTACCCAATTAGTAGAAAGAGGAAGTACTTATGATGCATATGTAAGGCATTTACTACTGAATGCAGAAGAATTATGGGCATTAACAAATCAAAGGATAGAGATTTTGAAAAGGAGTTACTAAAATATTAAGATTCATGGCCAGAGTACAGTGCAGAAATATTACAAATTAAGAAGTGGTAGAGAGTGATTGACAATTGAGAGCAATATCTTAAAGACTGAGCTAGTTGTGACATGTTATGAGAAAGGATATTATCATTATTAATTAGTTTAACCAGACCACTGAGCTGATCAACAGCTCCCATAGGGCTGGCCGTGAGAAGGGATAGGTAAAGGTCAGAGGAGCAGATAGAAGAATTGCAGGAAAACCCAGGAACTCTTGGAAAACAGTGTTAGATGAGGTCCAACAATTAATGGGAGTTCAAGCGGAAAGAGCACAGGACACAGAGAAGTGGAGAAAACTCATTTCACAAAAAAAAAAAACAAACTGAAGGTTCAGCCACTGGAGGCGAGTCAATAAAAGGAAAATTAAAATTTAAAATGCAATGTTTGTAGAAATGATGTACTCCCACAATGGAAAAGTTGTGCTTCATTTTACGTCTTGAATCAGAGTGTATGAATATCATGTAATGATGTAATATATTCAGAGTATGAATATCATGTAATGATGTAATTTATTCAGAGTTTATGAATATCATGTAATGATGTAATTTATTCAGAGTTTATGAATATCATGTAATGATGCAATTTATTACAGCTTAGTTTAACAAGTTTTGAGTACTTGACAATTGATATTTTTGTACAGTATTCATGCATGTTGCATGTCAATGTACTGAGATGGATTGTTATTTAAGGTTAAATAGTTGATCTTCAGTACAAGGTGAGTTATCTTTTTGATCTTCAGTACAAGGTGAGTTATCTTGTGAAAATGTCATAGTTAAAGTGTCAATGTTTTGCTGTTGATTTTCAGTGCAGTGGAAAGAGCCATGTTAGTGTAACTGTTAATTGTTTGGAAGGATTCAGTATGATATTGATATTTCGTATCTGCAGTGAATCGCTTACCTCCCTTCCTACAGTATAGGTATAGGTTATGAAATCAGAAAGGAAGTTTTAAGGTTTTGAACTTGACACAATCAGAGCATTTTATAGATCAGTCACGTAGGGTACCACTTAGTGTGTATTAGTAGGCACATTAAATGTCTGCATTATACTACAGGATCTTTGTATCATCCATTCAGCTCCCAGCTGAATTACTTTCTGATTATTACTTGTCTGTTCCCCTCAGTCTCCACCTACTGAGCTGTCCAACTTCATTAACTTTGCTTTGCTCCAATTTTCACCTTTCATTAAGAACAAATTCTTAGGGTGGGCCCTGTGAGAGTCCATGAATCTGACTCAGTGGTCTCTTTAAGCTGATTGGTAACAATGATAATGGAGTGTCATACTGTATGCCATTAATATATAGAATATATGTAATAGTGTATCTTTAATAGACATTTGTCAACATTAATAACTTATTTGGGTTGATCCATTGACAAGTTGATTTTCTTCACTGGTAAGTAATGCTTTTACATATAGAACTATTTGTCTTATTTGTTCTTAATGCACTACATTATACTAACTAACTGTGCATGATTCCTCACCTTTTCCTGCAGAGGCAGGAAGTGCCAGCAGTGTGTACGTGACAGGTCAGGGCCCTTACTACCATGGAACCTCGCAGCCCCATGGCAGCTCATCTCAAGCTGCTGCTTATCTCCCACCTGCGGCTCCCACCCACACCAACCCTCCTGCCCCATCCCAATCACAACCGCCCCCTCCCCGAGATGAAAAGCAACGTATGCAAAGTGTGTATATGTCAAGTAGTCGAGGTAAGTGTGAAATTAGTTGTGTGCCTGAAATTGAATTTTTCCTACCTTTCGCTTTCATAGTTATGTTGTTGGGTGCAGTGTAGGGATTCAGTATAATAGTTAATAGCAATAGGTAGAGCTTTAGCAATGTTCAGTAAATAATGTTCTCTGCAATATTCTGGTAAAGAATATATAATGTACTGGGTAGATTAGAATTGGGAATTCATTTATGAAGGAAATGTTTGGACCAGAATCTTGAAATGTATGTATTGCAAATTAAGGAATATCAATCTCATGAATTATGCCTTGGCTGGAAAAAAACACTGACAGACATATGCCATGTATCTAATCATTGGTTTCTCATCATATAATTTTGTTTTAATTTTTTTATGGCAAGAGGCCAGGAGGAAAAGATGAAACAAAGAAGGTTGATTTTATGCTTTAGTCTAATTATGTTTAGTTATAGGTACAGATACTTCATGGCAATCTCTCTCTCTCTCTCTCTCTCTCTCTCTCTCTCTCTCTCTCTCTCTCTCTCTCTCTCTCTCTCTCTCTCTCTCTCTCTCTCTCTCTCTCTCTGAGAGTTTCCAATCATTGGGGAATGTATGTAAAAAGGCTAACAATGTGTAGTGTTGGTAATAGTAGTAATGATAATTGTAATCATAATCATGAAAATAAAGATAATACAGCAATATATCCAAATGGGAATTATATTGATAATAAAGATGATAATCAAACCTTTTGCTGTGCAGGACTGAGCTCTTAAGCCATTGAAAGGTCTCATCCTGATGTGGGACTTATCTCAGTCATCATTCTTTTGGTTCTAGTTACGCAGCTCGTAATAGATAACACTTTTCCCTTCTCATTGTAAGGAGCTTTGGTCTGTATTCTACTGGCAAATGGCAACATTTGATATCCAACTTACAGGATAATCTCAGGACAAGGGCTAGATCTTCAGCAACCATCAAAATGCCAGGAAGGAACGGGGTTTCTTTATTTGGAAATGTCAATGATAATAGTGGACCCAAACTATCAGATAGTTCTGATAGTGACTATGATGATCTTTATTATATTGTAGTTATAGACAAACCTACCATAGATCATTTTTTGACTTCAGGTTTTATCAAAGATGATCATGAATCAGAGGAAATGACAGAGGAGGAAGCAGATTTGTCAAGCACAAGGTGTGGTGTGTTTAAACAAAAAAACAGGATGCCAAGTCCATGTTTAATTTTTTTTTATGAGGTTATTCCAGATTAAATTTTTGGTCAAGTGCATGCATATAGTGGTTGTAATAAAGATTTTAAAAGTGAATAATAAAAATGGCAATACTTTATGTCTTGCCTTGAGTGGTATCTCTCAGAAGTGAATTAAGGCAGTCCCCGGTTTACGACGGGTTCCGTTTTTACACCGTGTCGTAATCCGAAAAATTGTCAAAAATCATAAAAAATCCTGAGAAAATCTTACTTTTAATGCTTTGGGTGTACTGAAAACGATGTAAACTACATTTTCATTGAGTTTTTAATCAAAAAAACCTCCAAATTTTTATTATTCTGCCGTTTTAGAGCCATATTTCTTCCATCGGATCAGCGTACGACGCGTTGTAACCCCGGAAGGTGTCGTAAACCGGGAAATAATTTCTGATGAATATATTTGAAAAGTGTCGTAACCTTGGAACGTCGTAAACCGGGGACTGCCTGTACTAATAAAAGCTACATCATTCAGTATTTGAATAATTACTTACATATCAGTTACATATTTTATCACTCTGCTAAAATGAAACATAATAACATAATAGTACTGTACAATATAGTATTATAACAGTGATGGAAATAACAAAGAATTGAAGTATCAATATATAAAGAGAGAAAATTAGTCAGTAAAATGATTTGCAGGACACTGATCTCATTGCAGCAAAAGGTTAAAATAATTTTACTTTTGTACTTCTGTGTCAGATAGTGCATTTAGTTAGTGCTGCCGTCAATACAGTAAAAGATGATCACAGTAATACCATCAGTCATACAGCATTTGGGTGATTTAGACATCAGTAAATTTGTTAATTAGCAAAATTATTCAACATAAGATGACAGTTGCTGTCATTGTACATTGCTCCAGAACAGTTGATTAGATTCTGAGTCTTGATTTGAACCCAGGTTTTTTTTTTTTACTCTGTTATTAATGTTACTCATATTTAAAGAAAAAATAACTTCCTGCAGTTGGAAAGAGAATTTAAAATGATAGAGAGTAATTACTTAGAAGTGTTAGTTATATTCAAATGTTCATGAAAAAATATGTAAATGACTTTGAGTATTTAGGTAACTATGCTAAAGACATTGGCAGAGGTTTACAGTCTGATAATCCTCTCTTCAAGAGAAGTGTTTCCCTACATTTTACTTTAAGTGTCATACGGGGAATAGATTATTTTTTTTATGTTAATAAAGTCTGCAATAATTTTTTTAGGATTTCAGTAGTTATTATTATTCAGAAGATGAAACCTATTCATATGGAACAAGCCCACAGGGGACATTCACTTGAAATTCAAGCTTCCAAAGAATACGGTGTTCATTAGGAAGAAGTAAGAGGAGGTCTAGGGAGTTCCTGATACCAGGGCCCATGGTTAAATGAATATCAGTGGTTTGTATTTAATACAATTACATATACAGTACCGCTAATTCTTCATCACAACATGAATTTTTTAAACAAATTCTTGTGCACATTTTCACTGTTTTGACATGGATTTCGTCATATGTTCTATATTAATGCCCTCATCCTATGACAGCTACACATGTTCCGGCCCATCACCAACCCATGGACCACAAAGGCAAGCCTGCTGGAAGTAGTTTTCTACCACCTGCAGATGGGGGACAAGAGAAGTATTTCACTCAAGGTGTTCGTTCACACATACCGATGCATTCCGGGGTATTGCCAGTCCAAGCATCACACCCAGGGGTGGGTATTTTGGTTTCTAATTGTTCATTTTTATTTTTGATAGAATTGCTGTTAAACAGTCGTGGCATATGATACCACTACTCCATGGATACCTTACAAGAATGATTTTAATGTGGCTTAGCTTTCTGATGGATAGTTAAATTTTACATATCAAAACTGTTTTATTAGTTGGTGATTAGCAAGTTAACAGTTATGTAAGTTATGTAATTGAAAAACAAAATGAATTGTATGTCAACAGACCCATCATTTATATAATTTTTTTTATCTTCACAAATCCTAGCCACTCGTTTCTGAATAACAGTTACAAGATTATGTGCTGGCTGGTTGGCAGTGGAGCATTTGCAGACCCTTGGCTTTCTGGTTCCCTTTAGGTATGACTGCAAGAAGAGTGTTGGGTTGAGGATGAGGATTTTATATGTGGATGATAGATTTTAACTTGAAAATCTTTTGTTTTTAAAAGATTATATTTGGTATATTAACTTGTCATTTATAAACATTGCCAGTATCATAATTGAGGAGAGAAGTTTGAGCTGAGGAGAAAGACTCATGAATGAAGATTGAATGTAACAGAGAGTGTGATTGAGAGTGTAGGAGCTCCATCAGCAGAAAATTCAGTGCTTTGAAGGACAGGGAGTCATAGCTGTAGGGGTCAAAATCCTGTGTCTATTTTAAAGTAGGAGGTCTGGATTTGTAGCCATAAAGGTATGGTAATAAAGATATAATAGAATGGTGTACACACCAGGTACAATGGTAGTTCAATCCTGACAGCTGTCAACTGGGAGGTAGATAAAAAGAAATAAAAGAGAGCATGACTAGAATATCAAGGCCTTCTTACCGGAAGCTGTGGTAGGTCATTTGTATTACCACATTCAAATGGTATAAAGGCACAGTCTGGGTCAAGTGTCTACTTTGTACATAGACTGACATTTCTGCACCATGTCAGAGGGTAAAACACCTAGACCCCTTCAAATAAAGAAGAGAAGAAAGTGTAGGGATTTTTAAATTGTGCAGTTCAGCCATTTGCTGATGCCTTCCATCCAGCTATGAGGTTTAAGGATAAGTAAGTTAATACCTGGTTGACCTGGGGAAACCTGTTGAAAGGCTAGACTGTACCTGGAGTTCAAGTCTTTTCTGCTGTCCCCATGAATGGACCTAGTGGTGGCTGAATTAGAAGAAAATCACAAGCTGTTTCTTGTTTTTATGGAAACCCCAAATCAGGTAAAGTGAGAATAAGATTCCTGACAGATCTGGTGACAGTGTAGCTGAAAGACATATTTTTAACAAGCAAGCGTGGTCACCTCTCATTGATAAAACAAGTTTCCATGGATGTTGTTAATTGCCAAAATACAAGGGTGGGATAGTTCCTGTCAGGTAGACTGCCCTGCATAGCCTTATAATTAATCACACAAGCATGATTGCCTTCTAAAGAGCTTCACCAGTCCAAACTAGCAGGATAACTGGATAAGCATCTTGACAAAGTTTGGTAAGGTACAGTGGGGTTATATAGGTTACAAACCTATTACTTTTACTCTTACCATTTAGTCTGGTCATAAATTGTAAGTCGAGTTAATTTCTGATATAAAGCTGTGGCTAGAAGTAAAGTCTTGTCTCGCTGTCATATTTGCTGTAGGCACATATGGTAATGATCTTCATTATTCACTTCAAACTGTCAGTAAATTGTCAGTATTTGGCTTTAAGTTTTCTAAAATTATAGCTCACTGTCTTCAGTTTTATGGATGTGAATTCTAGTTTGTGGTTGAAGGGTTTGTTTGTTTGTTTCCATTGTATACGTGGACTCTCACTCTCACCTTTAGATTCTCAAAATAAAATATCAAGAATTTTACAAAGATTTGCAAGTTCCATGCTTTTCTACTTTAATTTATTTTAGTTTTATATTTCAGCGCATGTTTTCTATATACCGGTAATTGCATATATTTGAATGGTGTGATGAGAAAAGGTAGAGAGAAGGCAGTTGGGGTAGTCTAATACAGTAGTGCACCGAGATAACGGACTTTGTATACCGTACTTACTGGATATATTGGTGCAAAATGGAAATATCAATTTGAGGGTTTTCACCTCCGGATCAAGCGCTGAACTGTATTTTCAAATTACATGCCAAACGGAATGCTAGGAGTTTGAGTGAGGGAGAAAGCGCATCACCCTCGCTCACCCACGCTCTCAATGGGTCACTGAGTTGCCAGCATCCCTTGAGTTGACGGGTCTGACTGGCACTTGCTTTATCTCGACCCTTTGTGTGCAGCACATTATGTTTATTTCACTTTTTTGTGATTTATAGTGATTTGTGCAATGGCTCCTACCCAAGAAAAGTGTTCAAGGAAGCATTTAAGCATCCAGGAAAAGCTGGATGCTATTGCAAAAGTAGAGAGAGGTTGGTTGCAGAAAATTGTGGCTGAACTTTATGGTATCGAGACAATGTCTGACATTATGAAAGCTAAAGGCAAACTGGCAGCATTTAAGAATAAAGGCTATGATATTGAACATAGAGGGGACAAAGCTGGTGCTTCTCAAAATCTATGAGGGCATCCAAAAATGACAAACTTGAAGAAATGGTACAGTACTGAGATGGTACATGCAGCAACGTGCAGCAGGAGTCAGCATCGGTGCTGAACAGCTCATCGAGGCTGCCAAGAAATTGAGCGTTCATGCTGGACTTAAGGAACTCACAGCATTGATTGGTTGGGCTTTTCATTTTAAACGGAGGCATGTCATATGCTAAAAAGTAAAAGTGTCAGGAGAAGCATCTGCTGACGAAGTTGCTGCTGCGAAATTCCGAGAGAGGATTTGCCGGTTGATTGAGGACGAAGGCTTGCTGCTATATGAAGTTTATAACGTCGATGAGACTGGCCTTTATTTCAGGAAGATGCCTGATCGTACGTATGTTATGTTAGAAGAAAATAGGGCAAAAGGCCACAAGATTAGCAAAGAAAGAATTTCCATCCTTTGTTGTGGAAATGCTGACGATGCACTGACTCAAGCCTTTGCGTGTTGGCAAGGCAAAACATAGCAATCAATGTTTTGGTTTGAATTCAGCTGAGGGTGATTGTGTGGAAATATCAACAGATTCCCTTTGCTGTTTTCACCTGATTTCATCATAAAAACAAGCTTTACGTATTTATCTTGTATCGGCGTGAAAACAACAGTAAAATGTGTTTTTTCATGCCCTGCAATTTTGATTTCATCCATGTTGCTGATGCATGATAATTTATAGTCATTGGCAGCTTGAACATTGTTTTCTCAGCTTCAGCTACAACTTGCAGCTTGAATTTAGTAGACGCGTATATTTCCTTGCCGATCGTTTCTCCATAGAAAATAAGGGTATAATGTAAAAATATATCGGTCCTGTTCTATTTAACGTCATTTGTAACATGACTACGGTAATTATTTACTATTGTATGATGGCTGAAATGCAAGCAAAACAGCTGTTGTTATTCGATTCGTTTGTTCTTAGCAAAACAGCTGTTTCTCCTTCAGTTGTTTATGGCTGTACGTGTTTACGCAATGAGTATAACGCTACTAACAATACTATTATCATTCTCTTATACCTTTGTAACTTAACTAGAAGATGGGATAAAGAGATGGAGGAAAAGAAGTTAGTACATGAGATACATGATAAAATCACAAGTATATAAGGTAATTTTTATTTGTTATTTTACTCAAATATTTTCCATGTTTATTATAAAGCTAAGTAAAATTTGTTATTGTTACTGTTTCTGTATTAATTTACATTGCTTTCAGTTCTAAAAATTATGCTTAAGCTTTTACTGTCCTGCAGTTTATATTAACAACAAGGCATTTACCTTACTTTATGGGTACTGTTTGTTTGTAGAAATATTATATATTTTATCGCAAAAAAGGAAACGCAATGGTATTATGAGAGAAAACGACTATGCTTACATATAAAGGGGTAACTTAATTAGTTGCTAATATACAATGACTTGGGTGTTTTCGGATGGTTTGAAGTGTATTTTTGTTTAAAATAATTTAAAATTGTTTTAGTATGATAATTTATGGCATATTTTTGTTTGAACTATCAAATTAGGCAGTAAATTGTTAAAATAGGCAGTTGTAAGTGTTTTACAGTCGTTTAAGGGGTACAGGGTATAAATATACCTCTACTTTATAGCAAAAACACGCATTCATGTATATATACAACGAAATATCGGCGTTTCTTTTATAGTGGGGTAGGCTCGGACTTTAATCCGTTATTTCGGTGAGCTATTGTACTGGCATACTCATGTGTATGTGAAATGATGGTTAATGTTGATAAACATTAAAATTATTCAACTTTGTTCATCATTATAAATATTTTTGTTAGCCTTTCCCTTCATGGAGTTAGAGGTGGAGTGCATTTTGTACTTGACTGTGTCCTGTGGACTTTTGCTTGAACTCTCACCATGTTTCATTTTATATATAAGCAGAATAATATCTTTGATTAATTTGATTTATAATGACAAATGATTAGTCTATCAAGTTGTTTTTAAATCATGAATTTTTTTGGTTCACTTGTTGAGTAGTCACGATTTAAATCATGAATTTGTTTGGTTCACTTGTTGGGTAGTCACGACAGGAAATTTTACTATTCTTGTACAGTACATGGATTGATTAGACATTACGTTGCCAAGGCAGATGTTTGAAATTATGATCTGTTTATTCTTATATCTGATCTGACGATTGGTGATATTAAAGTCAAGCCATAATATTAAATGATATGCATGTTAGGTGGTATGTGTGATTTCAAGGTTCATAAAAATGTGTGGGGGTGTTCACTAAATGTCATAGGTTTATCCAGTGTTTCAATTCCTTTTGCTGTACTTTATTGGTCTGTAGATATTATTCTGCTTTTATTGTGTTTTAACATGTTCATAATAGAAGTGTCTTTGTTATTTATGCAAGAATACTTGTTTAACTCAACATTTTTTAAGGCATTCGTCATGAGGTAGGAAATAGCCTTGGTATATCATTTAGGTTAGAGGTAGCTTGTATATTTTACAGATGTTATTGCTAGTGGCATTGGTATGTAAATTAAACCAAGACTTCACCATCTGTTATCAGGGTGGTAAGGCCGGAAGCATCACATCAGGATTTCCAGTACGCACAGCCCCGTCTTCCCAGCCCCCGCCCCCAGTAGTGTGCTCTGGGTCACATGTGAGTAAGCCTGATGTCAAGCCAAGGGTTAGTGTCTTCTAAATTTTTGTTGTACAGTTGTTTTGATTACAGGGTAGTTTTCTAGATTGTAGTTTTGAGATTTTTTTGTTTTGCATACCTGAACCTATCAGTATGTTATGCATATAATTTTGAAACTTTCATATGCAAAATGTGTTTATAAATTAATGCATAGCTGAAGTTTTAATTTGCTTTTTACTCATGTAATCAGTATTTTTGTGTAAGTTGAGAAGGTATGTATTTACATAATTATTTTGTTATTACTATTGTAGTTTTGAAGCACTTTCATTGTTTTTCATAGCTTTGAGATGAAGTTAACACAATTTTATGTATGGAGAAGAATGATAAATTTATATTTTGGGAACTGGAACTATATAAGATTTGTAACTTTTAATTTATTAGTTTAATAATTCAGGATGCATTTTCCCATTAATCTTTTGCCATCTGTATTGTGGAGGGTTGCAAGAAAACATGTTAAACTTAATTAGAAAATAATATAGGTGTTTCTTAAATTTTGGTAGGAAATACACATATCAGTATTTTTAATGGTAACTTTTGTTATATAGATACACACTAGAGTATGTCACTGTAATTCTTGAAGAGAGAATGACAGGTAATTCACATTAGAAGGGAGTCATTGGAGTTGTAAACCCCACATTCTTTTTTTCAAACGTAATTCTGAATCAGAGGGGAGGGAGAAGGGCCTTGACAAAGGCAATTATGAAAATGTGATGTGTTTATTAATAGTACAGTCCTTTGGCTTACTGCTAAATGGAGGTGAATGTCTGCTTAGGAGACAAGATGAATAAAGTGGGAAGTAGCTATTGCTAGAATGACACCATTGGGTAAGAAGAATACAGTATTGTATGCATCCTTCCCTATTGGGGTCCATAGGTTTGTAGCATTCTGCATTTCCAGTTATGGTTGCAGTTTGGCTAGTGGTAATAAAAGTAATAATGATCACCCTACCCAAGTAGGTAGGCTCATTCAGAGCCAAAGTTACAATGTAACCATTGTTACTTTTGACGTTGTCTGTACAGTACTAGAAGCTGCTTGAGAGGCCAGAGTAGGTAAAGTTGCCTTCCTTTCATGAAGATGAAGATATGACTAACCCTATGGAATTGCAGCAGATGATTTCAAGTGATTGTTTTTATGGGCAAAATACTGATTATGAGAAGAGTGTAGGGAAAGTTCTTAGGGAATGATTACTGTAACCTGCCAGTACAGAATTTACCAAAAAACTATCATGGTACTTGTGAGTGTTATCTGGGAGGCAGGAGAAGGTGGACCTAATTCTTTAGCTTGCTCCATATTTAACTTTATTAAAAGGCTGGTTTTGCTCGAAAGGGCTGATGTGACCAGGACCTGAATTTAATTTACTGCAACTTCTTGTCAAAAGTCTGACAAAGGAAATCTTGCTTTGAAGAAGACTTGAGATTTATTCTTCAAAGGAAAGTTGAGAAACGGCTGCTACGTCTTCTTTGATGGGTGGGAGCTGACAGGTTTCTCTCTTCTTGAGACCACTAAAGATAGTTACAGTTAAATGATATATACCAGAGAGGTATCCTTCAAGAACACTAGTCACAGAACTTACCTTACTTAGCATGATGCAGTTGGAGGGTAGAAGCCATGTTTAAAATGAAAAAGCATTCTTACCCTTGAATGATAAACTTTTTCCTGGAAAACAAACTGACCCGTGTTGAATCATGATAGCAGAGTTTTTGTGTAGGTTTTGGTGGAACTGCTGATGGGGAGGTTTTGGCCATACCAAGAGCCCCCATAAAATATCTCTGCAGAGTAGGAGTTGCATACTTTTTGAATAGCCTCTTCACACTTAACGAATGTTACTGTAAAGATTCTCAGAAGTTCCCTAGTTATCCAGTGCAAACCTTAAGGTACTGAACAGAGGTGAGGTGTAGACTTATGTCATATTTTAAAGGGAGGCAAATTTCAGATGAAGAAGGAATAGAGACCCTCAAAGATTTTGGATTTTCTCATCATGAACCATATTCTACTTTGGCATTGTTAATCATATGTACCAGAATAGCAAATAGAGCTACAGTATCTGGATAACTGGATGAATGATATTACCGTGCAGTAAGACTTTCATTTGGAAATGAACGTCATTGTATCTTCCAGTCGGGTTTAAAAAAGCACAGAAATGGATAGAAAGTTATAAAGGCACTCACCTCTTTTTGGAAAATAGGTATCCAGTTTCAAAAGAGCAGCAGTTTGCTCTCTCAACTCCCAGTCAAGATAAAAATATCCTGTAGTTGGTGTCACTTGCAGTCTTATACAGATATAGGAAGATCAGGAAGTCTTTCTCCACACAGGTGGTGTAAGGGTTTCAGTTGGTGACTAGAGAGCAGCAATCTCAAAAAAGGGCTTTCTTTCCATCCTCAGACTGTGTACCATGACCTATTTACTGACTGTTTTGCAAGAGAAGGATATGATGACAGGAGTGCTAAAGCCACAAATGAAAAGTACTTTCATATGAATTTTAGAACAGCAGGCTCTTTTTCTGTCACAAAAAGACCTTTCTGGACCATTTGATGGTGATTGTTAAGCAACAGAATACTCTACCTCCTACCTCTCATTTGAAGAGTTCCCCATGCTAAAGGCAATCGAGTGTCTTCTGAAGGACAGATTTGCCATCAAATCCTCTCAAGCAAATTACAAGCCACAGACAGCTTGTAACTTTAAAAATGTACCAATTGAGTAAGATTTTGCAGTTGCTGTCCTCAGTGGAGGATCTCCAGTCTGCCCTCATCCCTTGAGTACTTATTTCATCAAAACCTCAAAATTTGGCATTATTTTTGAATTTGGGATATTTTGCACTGAAAATTATCTGTAAATAGAAATTCAGCTATTTTAGAATAACTTGGCACATTACAAAAGTGAATAAGGGAACTGTCACATTCTTAATCTGTGCTAGACTACCCTTTCCATAGCCCAATCTTGCAATTTGTATACCTATGTGAACACAGCCCAAGTCAGCAGAACTCTAGACCACGGATGGAAATACACCCTTAAATACTGCACTTTAGAAAGCAAACTGTCAAACAAGAGATGTTTGTCTTGATACTCACATTGTTTTTCCCCATAGGAATACAAACCAGATTCTTTTACCCAAGTATTCCTCAGCTGGCTGACATGGAGTTAGGACATCTTGCTACACTCCTCCTGACTGTTATGTCAGAACGTGTTTTTGTTTCGAGTGTTTTGCATAAGCAGATGTTGTATCATTAATGGAAGAATGAAGGTTGGTAGCAAGTGTGACTTTCATGACTTTCATTTAGTTGGATCCTCAAAGGAATACAAACGAGGTTCTACTGTGTTGCAGGAGTAGATTTGCTGCTGTCTTGTGAAGATTTTAGTAGAGAATAGACTAGAAGAGTTAACCTACCATTCTCCTCCACGCTGACCACTTCCCTACTTCTCCCTCATTTATACTTCCCTCTCAGCTAAAAGGAGCAGACTGTGCATGGGAGGTGGTTGATCAATACACTTACTCTTCTAAATTGAATGCTGCTATCTGCTGTTGCTGCATTCTGCAACTGCTAGTAGCTCAGTGCTGTTGAGCTTCCAGTAGCAGTCATCCTTCTCATGGAAGATGCCCCTGTGAAATTGACCACAGCTACAACCCTCAGAGAAGGCTGAGATACATGCTAGGAGCAGTGAGGGGAAGCACACATGCTTTCTTTCCTCCTCAATTCCTCCTTGTTGAGCTCGGGGAGGGTCCATCCACCTTCAGATGTTTCATTCATTGTAAGTAGGGTTAATATTGAGTCTCACAACCAGCTTGGTACCCTAGTCAGTGAGCACTTCTTGGATATAAGAGATGTCCAAAGTCTCAATGAGGCCTTTCATAGAAAGTCCCATAAAGATTCAAGTGAGCACCTTCCCCACACTGGGTAGGCACTGGTGCCCAGCCACCTCCAGGTGTGATATTTGCTACAATTATGGCTGACAGGATCTCACCAACTAGCTTGGTAACCTGGTCAACCTGCCATTCTTGGCTATAAGTGATGCTCATCATCCATGTTTTGCCAGAACCACTCATAGTAGAGCTAATATTACCCAGCTCCCTGTGTGGGAATAGTCTCTGGACTACACATGCATACCAAGTGTGCACAATAACCTGTTTGCCTAGTATTGGGCCTGTTCCTGTACTGTGAGCAAGCATCCTGAGCCATCCTGTGTCTTCCAAGACACTTGGAAAACCCACCTTTTCTCATCTAGCGTGTGTGGCAAGTATGGCAAGTGTGGTTCATCACCCGTACTGGGTGACAGCACTAGAAGATTATTGCTCCTTTACCTTGACCATGGAGGAGGAAGACCTAAAAACTGACAGAGACTGAAGCAGATTATGATGTGTTATTGGTGGTTTGCTTATCACTTCTATACTTGTAAACCTCCTCCTCTTGTAGCATGACCACTAAGCAAGCAAAGGATCACTGCATGTCTCACAGGTGTGGTCATATCACTGGCCACAAAAGATGAGGGTCCATCTCGAGTGAGGACATGAAGGTATGTGTCCTGACTGCAAAAGGGCTAATTAGCATGTGTGTGAAAGTGGTGCTGGACAGAGAACCGTACACAAAAGATATTAGACCCTTATACAGTATTCATGGCTTCCTATTATTCACATTCTTCATATACTCCTCCAACTCATACATAATAGGGACCAGTTTTGTATATTTCAGGTCTCACTGGAAATCATTACCAAATTTATTCTTGCTTTTAGTGTACAGGCAGTACCAGGTTAATGAAGGGGGTGCCATTCTGGCTGAGCGCCGCTAACCGAAAATCATTGATAACCGGAACATCATAGTAATTATGGTAATAAATGGTGTTTACGACACCGTAAGCAACGATCAGCGCTGATAAACCGCTTACTGATGCTGATAAACCACTTACTGGTGTCAAAAATTGCTTACCAACACCAATAAACTGCCTACTGACACCGATAAACCGTCTACTGATGCCGATAAACTGCTTACCAGCACCAAAAATCACTTACCAGCACCAAAAATCTGGTTTCCGACATCGTTAGCCAAGTGTCATAAAACCAAAACGCTGTTAACCGATGCCGCTGATAAGCGGGGACTGCCTGTGCAATGTAGTCATCATAAGGTTTATTTTTTATGTTGCTTTAGCCTTTTTGTATTAATAGTTTTGATTTACCATTAGCGAACATTTGAGTAACGTCTGGTACTCATTTTAGGGTTTGTTTGTACTAAATCCAATAAGAAATTTTTTCTTAAGTTGGAATTTTTCACAATTAATATACGTATACCAGAGGTGCTTGTCTTGCTTTCATTATGACTTCAAGTTAAAAATTCTGCACAATGCATGTAGTTCCAGTGGCAAGTTCTTCTGTAATCTGTGATTAATAGAGAATTTTTGTGAAAATGTATTTTTGTTTGCTAATTATTCTTCATGTTGAGAGTCTTCTTTTCGAAATATTTAACTGTGCTTTAATTTACAACCTACCTAACCTCTTAAAGTTAATTCATGTTTTCCTTAATTAGTGTTGGTTTTTGTGTAATGTACCTGGTTTATTTAATTGTAACCTTGTCAGTCATATACAGTAGTGACCACTTTCGCAATTTTGAATGCCCCCAGACTCTAGCAGTCATTCACACATGTGCTACCTGGATACACCAGTAGGAAGCAACTATTGTCTTCACTGTTTGGGATTCTGTAGTGCTGAAAATCTCGGTCAGAATGTCCCCACCATATTTTGCTTGATACCCCAGTCATTGTTATTCATTGTAATCATTAAGACAATTTACCATCCTTTCTTATTCCTAGGAGTTAGGTGTAAAAGTGTGACCTTTGCTTCATGCAGTTATTTTTAGCATTGGTTGTACTTGTAAGTAAGGCTGCTGATTTTCTGCTCATTGTCTATGGTGAATTTTTCTTTTTAAGAAGTGTTTTTCATTCATTAAGGTATATCATAGTATTTGTCATTTTTGTAGTTAGATTTAGATTTATCTCTGGTATTGTGTGCTGCTAGCAAATTGTTACTAGTTTATTGCCAAGTGGTAGGTTTCTTTGCACAGCTTTAATTATTTTTTTTTGTGTGAAGCACTAGATTAGGTTTTTTGCTACTTTTCTTTATTCTTTCAGGGCTGAGTATGTTTTATATTCATGTCTTTTGTTATTATGGGCATTCATTAAAGCTTGTATTGTTTATGATTTTAACAACTGTAGGTAGGACTTTATAATAATTGTCTTTGATTTGTGATTAATACTTTGTTTTTCATAGATATCAGCTGCATCCTTTATCCTCCTCAAAATCTGTAGTGTATTTCTTTACGCACAAGACACACCCCAAATTTTGACTGGGGAAGTTTTGAAAAGGTCTCATCTGTTTCACAAATTGATGGCTTTGTTTTGGTTAGTCATTCAACTTTCACAGTGCAGAGCTTCGATGGCCAGATCAGTAGAGCAGCAGCCTTGGACTTCATAGAGGTCTGTGGCACGGGTTCAAATCCGCAGCCGACCGGTCAGAGAGGCGAACACTGCTATCTGTGTAGACACCCCGGGATTATGTATGTAATCAACGGATAGGTTTGCTGAAAAGCAAATGGGTGTTACAGACTAATACACACACACAAACAAAGCCACTCCAACATCTTCTAAAAACATAAGACACCTCACGTCTCAAACTGTCGACCTAACCTCTCAACTCTCCTCGCTGCTGGGAGAAAGGGAGCTGGGGACTTGGTACGATACATGTACACGTGCGCTACCGGGGTCTAAGCGATGTCAGGCAGGGCAGCCAATCGAGGCTACGGTCTACCCCAATGCCAAATCAAAGTCCTTCAAAAAGAAGGCATTGTACTTACCCCATACAAAAAATGGGAAAAAGCATGTTAAACAAAGAAGAATTCAACTTTCACAGTGCATAGAAGTAGCATGTCTTTGGCTGGTGCAGCATATTGACTATTGTAGATTTTTCAGGTTATTAATTTTAAAAATACTCTGTTGTATGTCTTGTCAAGCTCATTCAAGCTCATTGATTTAGTTTTTAATTAGCATTTCTGAAGTTGACGTGCTTGAACAGATTACAAAGTTGCAAGCACAGTATGAACTGCCTAGCCAAGTTTCATCAGAAATTTTCTTGACTAACAGTTTCATTGCATGCAAATGGAAGGAACTACAGCTGGTGCAGTATTTTAGGATTTTGATAATATCAGGCATAGGCCTGTGGAACAATGTTTTTCAGTTTCATACAAAGGTAAAAGCTGAACATCACTAGGAGATTAAGAGAAATATGGAAGAACATTTTATCTCGGTTTCATTTTGTAAGACAAATACAAAAACATAAAAACAGAATAAAGCTTAAAATCCACACAGTAAAGATATTACAAATAAAAATGATAATTTGAGCTAAATGTGAAAGTATTTTGCTCATTGTTACCATTTCTAAAAGTATCACAAAGGTGATTATAATAGTCTTGCTCTGGTAAGATTTACCAGTAAACCTTTTTAACAATAAAGTGATGTTTGTTTTAGAAGAATGAAAGTACATTACTGGGAACAGTGACATAACGTTTAAGGTATTACTCATCTGTTGACTCATCTACTGTATTCTGCCAATATGGGAAAGACTCTTTTTGTCTATTTAATGTTTTTTGTTTTTATGGTATTTTTGTTTATTTACTACAGTATTCCAATTAAGTATAAATTATTTACTTCATTTAAGGGTCATATACAGGAGTTCTGATTGCTAAATGGCAAAGTTACCCTCTCTTTGAGGTTGAGATAGGCCTGTGGAAAAAGGTAACCTCCAGCAGCTACAGTTTTTGTTTGATATTTGTACCTATTTTCTTTGAAGTGGAATTTCACATATCTCCATGCCAAACGATCTAGATACAGTCTTTTGCTGGTGGAACACCAAGAGGAAGTGGTTTTGGTGATGACCAGGGCTATGCAAGAGGCATGGGTGTGGGAATTTTTTTACCTTCAGCATCTGCAGCAACCAATAAGGGATGCATTGGCTGTAGAACTGAGATTGGACACTTTGGAGGATGTCCCAACAAACTGACTTTTTGACCAGCCACTAACCACTATCACTGCTAACATAATTGCCTACTTGAAGTTAAAGATGAACGGCCAAGGGACAGCTTTGGCTATGTAGGTTCTACACGATTCACAGCTGTTCATTATCCATCCTCAGCTACAAAAGAAATTGCAAAACAGGCACCAGCTTTTTCTGCCCTTCTTCAATCTCCTTCACTTCCTTTCAAATCATTGATTGTGTTCTGTGTAAGTTTTTTGCTATTACCAGTTGGCAAGAATGGGTCTATAAGCCAACAGTTCGCTTTTGAAGGGGTGAAGTTACCAGGAAATGGTGCTGTTATTCGGAAAAGACACATTTTTGCTGTCATTTGGTGATGTCCCCTTGCAAACATCATGATGAAAAAATAGGCTACATGAACTGAGGATTTCCCTAATCTTCTGTCGTCCTTGAACACCGGAGACTTGATGATCATGGATCATCTCAGCCTATTTCTGTTTCTGGATCTAGGTGGCACATGCATGAATATCACTCCTCATCAGTGTAAAAGGTAAAAGACTTAGTCTGAAGACATTCAAGATTACAAATGTGGGCACTTTATAATTGATGTACCTATGTGGAAAAGCTAGTTTATGTTTTCAAAATCATGTTTTTCAAATTTATGTAGTGATGGTGTATTAATTGTATAGTTACAGAAACAAAGTTCCCTTTGTACCAAAGAGAGAACCTTCTACATGACCCTTGATTTTTTCAAGTATTTCTCAAAGTGTGTTTATAAAGAATTAGTTATGCTTGTTAATGCAAAGATTAAAATCATCCCAAGGAAGGTAACATGTTAGGTAAACAATCTGCATTCATACACAAATACAAACTATAAAATTTTGGCCTGGAGACAGAAATGCAAACAGATTAAATGATATGAAGTACCATTTGGATCCATGTGGTGGTAGTGCTGTGGTTAAGTGGGCACAAACCTGTGGCTTATTCCCAGTAACTCTCATCTGTGTCGATAGAAATTACTTGCAGTACTATGCTAATGCCCTTGTCATTGACAGTTCATTTTTGATCTTCATCATTTCTAAACTGATATTCTTTTATTTTTAATTACTTCTTTGCAACTCAGATTGTTTTTATACAAGTAGTTTTTCAATATTTTTTACCTATTGTATTATCCTTGGACTGTGTATTCTGTATTTTACCTTTTTAGTTTGTGTTTCGCCTTTAGATTTTACCATGTTTTACTTCCGGTGTTTTACAGTGCAATTACATTTTCAATTTGTTTTTTTCAAATTTTATTCATAATCTGGGCCTCCTTTAGGTTAATTTATTGTGCTTCCAATACTGACAGTCTTTCCCCAAATTTGAATTTTTATATTGCTTTTTTGCCTTCTCAACTTTGCTAAGGTATTGGAGAGACTTGTAGGTCATGGAATATGTGGATATTTGAGATATGGAGATACATTGTTCACTTCAGCTTCCCAGTGTTTTTTCTTCCAGTCTCACCTGTTTTCTTGACAAGATGGTCATCCTCTCAGTGGAACTGGTTTCTATTCTGGGACTTGTTTCTAGAAGGTGAACTGTGAAGTTGACAGTAGTTGTACAATGTTTTGATCTTGGTTACAGCACTACTGAGTTTCAAGGCACCAATCCATTTTCACCAACTCCAGCTTCAGTTAAGGAGCACTTGGCTTTATACTTTTATTTCATCCAGGATTCCTTCTCACTACCCTCCCTCAGGCTAAGATCGTGTAGAAACCAAGCTATCATGCAAACAAAAGGAGCAGTACTACAAACCCATGGAGACAGCTGACAGAGGATGTACTATTGGAAGGAGCTACAGTGTACTAACAGACTTACCCTTTTAATTGCCAGGGCCAATGAGTAGTTGTACTTATAACAGGAGCCATGCTTTCAACAGGAACACTACACTGGTAGACACACTTACTTTGATACCAGAACCATCAAGTAGCTGTTACCAACAGGAATGACTGAAAGATGTGCTCTAACAAGAGGTGCAATAGCACACACAACCACGTTGTTGCCAGGAACCTCAAGTAGTTGCTCTCTCAATAGGACTCATGCTAGATGCTAAATCTTGACGACAGCTGACTTAACAGAGAGACTGGTTGACTATCCAGCAGAACTTCAACCTTACAGAAGACTCTACAAGTGACGTAGCAAAGACTTTTGGGGAGATTAGCTTTTTTTTTTCAGCTGTGGAGTCTTCAGCAGCAGTCTCCCAACGTTCAACGATCCCTTCACCACAGACAGCAAGCGGGGTAATGATCAAGGAACTCTTCTCTCAGAATGATACTGCAGTTTTGCTTCTGGTCCTCCTACTAATTGTGTATCATGTTTTGATATGTTCCAGTGCTACCCTAGCAGACTCAACATGCGCTTCTGTGGTAGATGCCATCTGCAGAAATTGAAACACAGGCATCAGTTTGAATGGTGTTTTGACTGCAGGATGCCCATCACTGATTGATCACAGAAACTTATTTCCACCCTCCATCCTTCCCAACATTTGTGGAGGAACCTTGGCCTTTATAATGCATTTATTTTTACCACATGGTCTGATTGTAAACTAGTATTCTCAGACACTCAATGTGGAACCACACCATCATTAACCTTCAGCTGGGCCATCATCTACCCTCAGGGATGATTCCCATCCTTCCAAGTACATGAAACACCATTCCAGCTACGTCATTGGCTCTCAAGCATGAGGTACATGAAGATTTAGAGTTGAGAAAGCCTTGTAATTCAGCATACCTAAAAGCTAACATCAGGAGCAGGGTCACAGCAACTTCAGTAGACTCAACCAAAGCTGCAGTAGAAGTTCATCATCTGACCAAAAGATGCCAGACCATACTCAAGGCAACACCAGTAACAGGAGCAACACTGAAATGACCTCAAAAACTCATGAGAGAAGCAATGGGCAGTAAAAAATTTTTGTTGGCTTAGTAGAGACTTTGATCATGAAGAGTCTAACACACTTCACCTTTCCCCTTCCTTCAAGTGAGGAACTCTCTGACCAAGAGATTGAGAGTCAAGAAGGACCATGAGGAGATCCGTTCCTGGACGCACTAGATAACAGCATTGTAGATACCCTGTGACCTATCATGACAAAGAATCATTCTGTGAAGCACTGGAATAGACCTACAGTATTTTTGGTCTAGATTGTCAGTAATAACTCAGAAAGGTTTTGTTAGCCTCAGAAAAAAAATGTTCAGGTTAGAGGACCATTTCCTTTCATTTGATTCTCTTATAACAAGTGTTACAACAGAGACCCTTACAAATGGTAACCAGTGGATTACGGGACAGGATTCCAAGTAGACTTAAACTCATGGTTGCTTCATACCTCCTCTTCCCAACTAATACAAAGCTGAGGAGGTTCACTGGGTGTATATGCTTAATGCAAATTAGATGACTGCCTTCAGGTATCAAGGCTTTTGCCCAGGGAAACATATGCACGGATTTCAGAATTTGTAACTTTGTGTATATGGCAGAAATCCAGCAGTTAATATGGTCACTCAGTTATGCGTTTTCACTTGTCAGACAAAGGGTTAATGCACCCAGCATGCTATTAGCCCTTAAACGCCTACTGGACGTATCATACGTCAACTTAAATTGTCTGTTGGGTGCCAAGTGGACGTACCGTACGTCGACTACAAAAAATTTCAACCTTCGGTCAACTTTGACTCGACCAAAATGGTCGAAAAACGCAATTGTAAGCTAAAACTCTTACATTCTAGTAATATTCAATCATGTACCTTCATTTTGCAACAAATTGGAAGTCTCTAGCACAATATTTCGATTTATGGTGAATTTTTAAAAAAAACTTTTTTCTTACGCCCGTGCTGTAACTCGGCCGAAAATTTCAGAAATTCTTTCGTCATTTTGTCGTAATTTTTGCACTGTTCTATATTAGCTGTTACATAAAGTTTTATATATGAAAATGTGCGCAATTTTTATCAGTTTGGAAATATTTTCATATAAACCACGATAACTGCCAAAATTTCAACCTTCGGTCAACTTTGACTCGACCGAAATGGTAAAAAAACGCAATTGTAAGCTAAAACACTTACATTCTAGTAATAACCAATCATTTACCTTCATTTTGCAACCAATTGGAAGTCTCTAGCACAATATTTCGATTTATGGTGAATTTTTGAAAAAAACTTTTTCCTTACGTCCGCGCCAGAAATTCTTTCATCACGTTGTCGTAATGTTTGCACCCTTTTATATTAGTCGTTACATAAAGTTTTATATATGGAAATGTGCGCAATTTCATGTAGAATACAACAGAAAATAACTCATGGTTGTAGCTTTTATCAGTTTTGAAATATTTTCATATAAATCACGATAACTGTCAAAATTTCAACCTTCGGTCAACTTTAACTCGACCGAAATGGTCAAAAAACGCAATTATAAGCTAAAACTCTTACATTCTAGTAATATTCAATCATGTACCTTCATTTTGCAACAAACTGGAAGTCTCTAGCACAATATTTCGATTTATGGTGAATTTCTGAAAAAAAAAAATTTTTTCCTTACGTCTGTGCGTGGTAACTCGGCCGAACATCTCAGAAATTCTTTCGTCACGTTGTCGTAATGTTTGCATCGTTTTACATTAGTTGTTACATAAAGTTTTATATATGAAAATGTGCGCAATTTCATGTAGAATACAACAGAATATAGCTCATGGTTGTAGCTTTTATCAGTTTTGAAATATTTTCACATAAATCACGATAACTGCCAAAATTTCAACCTTCGGTCAACTTTAACTCGACCGAAATGGTCAACAGACGCAATTGTAAGCTAAAACTCTTACATTCTAGTAATATTCAATCGTTTACCTTCATTTTGAAATAAATTGGAAGTCTCTAGCACAATATTTCGATTTATGGTGAATTTTTGAAAAAAACATTTTCCTTACGTCTGTGCGGTAACTCGGCCGAACATCTCAGAAATTCTTTCGTCACGTTGTCGTAATATTTGCACTATTTTATATTAGTCGTTACATAAAGTTTTATATATGAAAATGTGTGCAATTTCATGTACAATACAACAGAAAATAACTCATGGTTGTAGCTTTTATCAGTTTTGAAATATTTTCATATAAATCACGATAAATAGAAAAAATTTGACTTTCGGTCAACTTTAACTCGACTGAAATGGTCGAAAACTGCAATTGTAAGCTAAAACACTTACAGTCTAGTAATATTCAATCAATTAGCTTCATTTTTCAACAAACGGGAAGTCTCTAGCACAATATTTCGATTTATGGTGAATTTTCGAAAAAAACATTTTTTTACGTCCGCGCTTTACGAATTCATGCATCATTTTGTGATAATATTTTCTCTGTGTTGCTTTGATCGTTTACAATTTGTTATATACCAAAATCATCGCAATTTAGTGTACAATACAAAGAAAAACAAAATAACCTGTTAGCTTTAACCGTTTTGCTCACAGCGTGAATTGTATAAAATTATATATGAAAAATTTTTTTTGCCCTGTCATATATTTCAATATTTATATATGATAATGATATTTTTTTCATTTCTGATGGTTGCATACTAAACTTCAGGCAATGACAAAAAAAATGAGCCAAAAATGAACTCTTAATCTTAAAAACTAAGCGTGCTGTGATTTTTGAAAAAACTTTTTTCCGCTTGGCGCTAACTCATCGAACGCCGCATACGGGAGACGTTTTTGTAAATAGAGGCTCGGCATTTAAGGGTTAGTGGCTAGGGCCAAGAAGTCAGAGATGGCATCAAAGGCCAAGTGTTGATGGCTTCATTAGTGCTAGCTGTGGTCTTATTCCTGCCCATGATTATCTACAGTCTAGCACATGCCATTATCAGTAGAAGTCTTGACTCTGACAGAGATGCTGGATTTGTTATCTGCCATAGACCTTAGAGATCTCCTCTTCACTTATAATTTGTTCCTGTCATTTTGATTTTTTCCCAAGAGATGGTAAAGAACTTTATTAAGCAAGCTGGACTCAACAACCACTAGGGCAGCAATGAAGATTTGAGGAGAATCTTCATCTCCACATATGTCTCATTTCAGCACACTCCATTTTCAGCATGCCCAGACATAGGTTTAGGAGAGATGAAGATGAACCCTAGGTAACCTAAAGTAAGCTGGTAATCTTTTCACCATCCATTCTTTCACAGCGTTGTATTTTCCAAGTTCCTTGATCTCCAGGAAGGTTCATACCTGCTATTTCCTTCTTCAGGAAACAATTGGAAGGGATACAACTGTGCTTTGATACAGTTAAGCTTTCTGGTGACATATTAAGTAAGGTGTGATCTGCCTAAGCATTGCAAGTTTAAGTACTTATACACGAAGTCAGAGCTATCTCCTCTCTTCCTCTTAGCTAGCTCTTGTTATTAGTCCAGTGTCTGGTGGTAACGTAGAAATCCAAACATACAAGCAAGCTTTTTCTAGGGATGCAACACTAAGATGGATAAATTAATTAATTTTAGGACTTACAAGTATTGTAAGTTCTTACTTTTCACCTTTAGCCATATGGTTCTCTTATGCATGAATTGCAATTCAGGCCTTATTATTAGCAGTGTAATGGGTGTGTTGTGAATCAGATCTGATTTTTCAAAGCCAATTATTTTTCTATTCCAACCCATTAGTTATAATCAGTGTCTGCCTCCAACTCCACTGATTTATAACAGCTAATTAGCCATACCACACAAGAAGTGAGGGTGCTGAGGACTGGAGGATCTAAGAGTGCATGCACAGGGCTGCGATCTACCACCTATCTTTTTTCTGCCAAGGACTGTTGTGCCTGGGATTTTCTTGATCCTTGAAATGGGCTATATCATAGATAACTGGTTTATATTGATTTTTTTTCATAAAAGATTGTTTCATAATGAAATATAAAAATGCTTCAGAATTTTGTGTTTGTATGCAAGTTTACTCTAAGGAGATTGCTGTATGCAAGCTCTGATTTAAGGAGGTATATGTGTTTATGAAGAAACTTGATGTGTCTAGCATTATGGATATCCATTTGTATATGCCCAGCTCATTGTATTTTTAGTCTGTTGTATCACTCTCAAAATTAATTGTGGCTAGTATTTGGGAACTGTAAGTTCTCTAGGTAAGAACTATCTCTTTAAGGTAGCTTATTGTTTATGTGTGTTTGTATATATACTGTATTGTGTATATATACATAAATATGCACAGTATTTTCATTGTTTACTTTTTGTCTCTTGTTTTAATTGTTTTTGTTTTTTTGCTTGTTATACACAAATTATATGTTAGTCTAAGTATATTTATTCTGTTAGAGCTTGCTATTACTATATCAGTAGAAGTCATTTGATTTTAATTTTTGGTTTGGTCATATATTCACTTTGGAAATATACATTATATTTAATTACAAATTAGTTATTGCTTGGTAATCAAAGTTATCATCATTAGACATTTTTAAGATAATAGTTTATTACTAGGAAAAGTTAATCAGCAATTTTCTTTTTCAGTCTTTCACCAGTCAGCAAGGGAGTTACACTGGGCCTTTCTACTGAGGGTGTCATTTTACATACAAAACAAACTTTATAGGTTTTATTACATTAAGGTTTTCATAGCATTAAGGTTTCTGTATGAATGGGGTAGCAATGTTCTTGATGCAACAGGTAGAGTGTAGCACTCATCTGTGATAGTGATGTAATTTCATTGGCTCATTTTCCAAGTTGATGCAAGTGAAATGAGTTACTTACAGGACATAATGCATTCTTTACTTTCCATTATTATACATAATTCATTCTTGCTTGTTCTTATGTGGGTAGGAGCACAAAGTAACAGTGCAGAAAGATCATTATGTGAGAAAAATTAAAGGAGGAATTTTAAAGTACCTAATCAGTTCAAAATCTTGCACAAGCCTTTGCATACAAGTTGGTTTTATATTTTTAAGTTCATGTTAATTAATACTGTAATGATGTAGTGTGACAAAGATGTGTAAACATCTCAAACTTGGGTTGTTAATGGTCAACTTTTTGGAATGAATGTGTACACAGTAACTAAACAATATTTAAAATCGGGTGAATTCATCTACGTTTGAAAGTGGCCACTGATAAAAGGTATTAAAGACGTGAAAATTTGTTCTGCAAGCAACCTTACATATATACCAGAAGCTCATTGATTCCTTAGTAAGATTATGATGATGTAAGACAATCAGAGAACTGTGGTAGGTTTTATAAGTACTGTACAGTACTGTACATGCATTGCAGTATCAGCAATTTTAAAATTATTCCAGACTTACAGCCCATTCGACTTACTTCCATCTAGAAGCATTACCTAAATTTCATAGAAATTGAAATAAACAAGGCAGAAAATGTAATATTAAGATAATGAAAGAGTAAATCCTGTTTATAGGGAAGGCAGATATAGAAATGGATTTTATAACTTGAAAGATAATACATATATAGGTACACTGTGTACAAAATACGCAGCTCCTTTTAGCCTGTGATAGTCATCAGAAAAGAGACCCGATTGTAATTAGGAATATTTGCATTTAGAGCTATCAGTATCTTTAGAGTGCAGTCTAAATTACAAATAGAAAAGGACAATATAGTATCTTTGATGTGATTTTTTTTATAGTTTTAAAGTAATCTCCAAACCTTAGGCCTGGGGTTTTTGTTGTTATCTGTCTCTTAGGGGTAAAGTAGAACATTAATTTATTATCATAAACATGCATATGGGCATTAATTAGCATAAAATAGAGACTACAGGTTTCTCAGATGTAAGTGACTTCTTAAATTTTCATCACAACAGCAAGGGTCATTAATGTTTCTCTTGATAAAGAAGGTTTAATTGTAGAAAATTAAAAATTATGAAATTTACTCAATTAATTTGGAAACAGACTCGGAAAGGAAGGAGAGCACATATATTCCATGTTCTTTAACTTCATAGAATTTTTCGTTGACCTTTATGACTGTATCCATGATATCAGAACAGACTTTAAGGTACTGTATGTGTGTTGACAGAAAGACTGCATTATAATAAATCTCTTGGACAAGCAACATTTGATTACATCAGTATCATTATTTTTATTCTCAGCATTATTGTTTTTGGATGGGCGTATAGTGTTAACCACACACTAAAGTCGTTTCCTTTTGCATAAGGAATGAGGAATTTTAAATTCTCATGTTAAAGCAAATTTCAAGTTTAATAGAAGAATTTTTCATATTGTACTTGAATGTGAGCCAGTACCAGTAGATCTGTTATTTTCATTGTATCTTAATTAAGTTAAGAGAGTTTAAATTTTCATTTAAGAAAAATAAATCTGGTATGATGAATGGTGAAATTGATTTTCATATGCATTTTTACAGGTACCATAGAAAAGTTCATTTTTTAAGTGCAAGGCTTTGATTATATCCTAATCAGAGTAGCTGTTTTCATTTAGTTGGATCTTGCAGCTGTAGGGATAATTTCATCATCATCCTGGTACAAAATTTATTCTTGTATTTAAAATATAGTTGGAATACTGGTCCAAAATGGAAACACGGATAAATTAAAAGGGAAAGAATAAATGAAAGGAAAGTGAAGGTTGAAATGTTCATTGGAAAGATGGCATGCAAATGGAAACAATTTGAAATAGACACATGAATGTTATGAGTCGATATCAGATATAGCAGAAGAATTGCAGTGTGCAAAGGTAAAACAAGACTAGTGGGAAGAGACTAGCATGGGCATATTTGAACAAGATCATTGGTCATGGTGGTGTGTTGAGAGACTATACTTTAGGAAAGAACAAGGATGGAGAAGCACTTAAAAAATTCTGCCCAAATCCAAAATTAAAGAAGCTGTAAATTGTGTTTAAGAATCCCAGAAATTTCATGGTAATATTTTAGGATTGAAATGTTAAAGCAGAGATTGCATCGTGAAATATATACATCAAAGAAGGGTAGCACTATTATCCTATATGCGACTGCTTCAAGCCAAGTTAATGTTGAAGTTAGTAATGAAGGCAAATATTATTACTGTATTATCATTATTGTTGTTATTATTGAAAATAATGGCTGTTTCTATGGCATTCAATTTATATAGTCTTCTCTACTCTTCTTAACATCTTTTCATCAGCGAGTAGCTGGTGTATCAGATTTCCAAAGGACATAAAAAATTTTCATGTCATTTCAGTTTTCTTACCTCTTGACATTTCAAACACGCTCAGGCGATTATTTTCAAAGAGTGAATGAAAGGACATGCAAGTACATGGTTATATATATATATATAGCAACCAGTGGTAGGGCAGTGGATGTACAGTTGCCAGATCGGTTATTCAGCTGCATTTTGCTGGTCATGGGTTGGTGACAAAATCGGTCCTGGAGGTGTTGGGATCTTCTGGGCCTAATCGTTATTGGTATTTGGGAGTGGCTGTTAGCCGGGATTATAAATCATCTAGGTAATATGCCTCCTGTATCCAGTGATGTCTCTCTCTCTCTCTCTCTCTCTCTCTCTCTCTCTCTCTCTCTCTCTCTCTCTCTCTCTCTCTCTCTCTCTCTCTCTCTCGTCGGTGTTTGGTGTAGGCTGGTTTCTTAAATTTCTCCTCATGATGGTAGGGAGAAATTCAGTTTCCTTCACTGTGTTGATGCTTGGCTTTTTTTCCAAAATATGTAGTGCCTCGAGAAGCCGTAGGCATCGGCAGTCCGTTGCCTGGTCTATGGTTTTGGTGCTCTTTACAGGTTCTTCTCTTTTTGGCCTTCTTTGATGTTTTTGTGCATAATGATTGAAAATAGCCCCTTCTTGGAGGTGACAGGAGAGACACTTGGAGAGTTTGGTAGTGGTCATCCTGTTATGTAAGTGGTGGCATCTTTCCATCGGGCATGTGAATTCGTAGGTGACACTACTCTTTAAAGACGTTTCTGGGGCCGCTGGGTTGTTTTTAGGCAATGACTGGCTTGTTTTCATATTTTTATATAATATACTATCAGATTAATCTTGTTGCCTTCTGCAGTACAGTAGGGGTTACATTTTCATTTATTGTTTTTCTAAGGGCCTTCTCATCTTCTACATATTTTTGATACGTAGTTCCTGTAATATAGTTTCATGGACTTACTAGGGTTGTTATCAGTGTCCGTCAAGCTTTCAAGGTGCCAGTTATTTATAGAGACTCAGGTTTGTTGTTCTACCATGCAATTAAAGATGATGTTGTTTTTGAGTATTTATGTTGGTTTTTCAATCTCCTCCGTAATACCTTTACACATAGAGAAGTGTGAGAGGGCACGGTGGATGAAGGCATCAGTCACAGACATTTTATACCTGTCTGGGCAATCAGTGGACCCATTAGGGCATAGACCCGGGTTTGTAGGTTTTTGGATATGGTGGAGGACTTTTACTGCCAGATCGACGGCGTGGCAACGGGATCCCCCTTAGGGGTCCTATTTGCCAATTTCTACATGAGTGTCAGATAGGAAAGGGTTTTCAGAAAGATCTCCTGCCCTCCTCAAAACTATAGGTATATAGTACATCCAGGAAGGGAAGGGCACCTTCAACACTACGTTTGCATGTGAAACAAAGGACAGAACATTCTTCAGAAGTTGGCCTCAATGTTCTAGGTCTTCTTCGCTATCCACTCTCATGGTGTCATCTATATATACCTGTAGTATTGAGGAGGGCAGGGGATCTTGCTGAAGACCCTTTCCTCTATGACACTCGTGTAGAAATTTGCAAATAGGACCCCTAAAGGGGATCCTGTTGCCACGCTGTCGATCTGGCAGTAAAAATGTCCTCCACCATATATAAAAAGCCTACGAACCTGGGTCTGTGCCTTAATGGGTCCAGTGAGTATCCAGACAGGTATAAAATACTACCAAACTCCACAAGTCTCTCTCCTGTCACCTCCAAGAACGGGCTATTTTCAATCGTCATGCACGAAAACGTCAAAGAAGGCCAAAAAGAGAACTTGCAAAGAGCACCAAAATCATAGACCAGGCAATGGACCACCGACACCTACGGTTTCTCGAGGCACTACATATTTTGAAAAAAAGCCAAGCGTCGACACGGTGAAGGAAACTGAATCTCTCCCTACCATCGTAAGGAGAAATTTAAGAAACCAGCCTACGCCAGATACCGACAAGAGAGAGGGAGAAAGAGGAAGAAAGAGGGAGAGGGAGATAGAGAGAATGAAAGTGAGAGAGAGAGAGAGAGAAAGTGAGAATGAGAGAGAGAGAGAAAGGGAGCCAGCATCAGACACTGGAGGCATATTACCTCAATGATTTATAATCCTGGCTAACAGCCATTCCCAAATACCAACAATGATTAGGCCCAGAAGATCTGAATGCCTCCAGGACTGATTTCGTCACCAACCTGTGACCAACCAAAATGCAGCTGAATAACTGATCTGCTAACTCTATACCCAACCCCACCAGCCTCCGCTTACTATATATACTGATGTGACTTGCATGTCAATTCATTCACTCCCTGAAAATAATCGCCAGAGCGCATTTGAAATGTCAAGAGGTAATAAAACTGAAATCACAAGAAAACTTTTCGTGTCCTTTGGAAATCTGATATACCAGCTACACGCTGATGAAAAGATGATATTAAGGATAGAGAAGACTATGTAGTTTGAATCCCATAGAAATAGCCATTATTTTCAATGCTACTACCCTTAGAGAAGGTCTCCCGCCTTATTATTATTATTATTATTATTATTATTATTATTATTATTATTATTATTATTATTATTATTACAGTATTGTTAAATAAAATGGCTGCATTTTGCAAATTGATTTTATACCCAGTTTTCTCAATTCTTCTAATTTGCTTTTCCTGCACATCAATATTAGTCAATAATTGTTTAATGTTCATATTTATTTTAAAGTATTACTGTAATACTTTAAAATAAAGAATTTCAGCTGTAAGAAATACGGTGTTTCATCCATCAAAATATGAACATTGGACAATTATTGACTAATATTGATGTGCAGGAAAAGCAAATTATAAAAGAATTAAGAAAACTCGGTGTAAAATCAGTTTGCAAAATCCAGCCATTTTATTCAACAAAACTTACCTTAAGGAGGGTCTTCTTCCTTCGTAGTATTATTATTATTATTATTATTATTATTATTATTATTATTATTATTATTATTATTATTATTATTATTATTCAGAAGATAAACTCTATTCACATGGAACAATACTACGGGGGCCATTGACTTGAAATTCAAGCTTCCAAAGAATATTGTGTTCATTTGAAGGAAGTTACAGAAGGTAATAGGAAACAGAAGAGAAATACACAAGTACAATGTGAACTGTTTTAGGGTGTTAATGCATTGCATCTTTGCTTGAACTTTTGAGGTTCTAATTAAATAACATCCTCAGGAAGACTGTTCTACAGTCCAATGGTGTGAGGAGTAAAAGACCTCTGGAACAGGGAAGTTCAACAGCTTGGCACATTTACTGCATATTGGTGGAGATCAGTAGTGATAGTGAAAGTTCCCTATCAAAATACAACTTTTGACAAACAAGACCACCCATCAATGGTCCAAGTCATAACTTTTAATGCTAGGAAACAGAAATCTACCGCCACGAACAACTATCTAAAAAGGAGAAATTTCTTTCAGAAGCACACATCCACGCCAGGGAACAGTATTCTAGTAAAGGAAGGACAGATGACCTTAAACAGGTTGCATTGACTCTATGATTGTTATAAATATAATAGGCATTATGTATAATACCTAGCTTCCTTGTGGCATTTGATGACACTTTCATTAGATGTTTCTCAAAATTAAGATGCAAGTTAAATGATGACACCAAGTATAATTTGAAGCTGCAGACTCCCCTTCACTTGAGTGGGAGGATGAGGTGGAAAACCAGCACAAAGTCTACTAATCAATAGTGTTTTCATTTTACTGGAGTTCAGCCTCGTGCCCCACCATTCACTAACCTGCTCCATGTCATGGTTGAGACTAAGGGCAACTTCATTTTGCAGAAGTGGAGACATTACTACATCCACAAGTTGCATCATTGGCATACTGAACAATCTTGTTTTCCAGGCCAACAAATATTGCTTGTGTACACTAAAAATAACAGCAAAACCAGATACAATAGGACTCAGTTCTCTAAAGATCTCATCAACAGCAGCAAAGGGAAGAACCAGGCAGGATCTTCTCCACCCCAGCTATGAAGATTATCAAGAATTTTCTTCGCATCCTTAGAGCAAAATGCAAATTTTTATAGAATCGTTTCAGGATGACAAGTATCAGGGAGAGGGACATCGTCAGCTGATTGTTTAGCTTCAGAAGCTCGGTGAAGCAGTTCAGTCTTTTCCTTAGGGCCAGTAACCAGTTCACCATCGTCTGTTACTAGTGATGGGATGGAAGACGAGTCTGACTCAAAGGTAGAAAATGCAAATTTGGTACACCACAGATGAGGCCAAGTACTGTAATTTCTTTGAGTTTCCTCTATAAGGAATTGTTGTAATATCCTTCAGCTGTTTGGTAAATTCCAGTTGCAGCACAGGGGGACTCAACAAAAATGGTGTACAGTAGTTTTCATGTGAACAATTTCATTTCCATGTATTGAATTTAGTCTTTGTCATCATAAGCTTATCTACATGCATCATCAAACCATGGCTGGTCATTTGTCCTGATCTTGATGACCTTTTAGGGACATACCTTACTAAAATAGCCATCAGTATTTCATTGAAATTCTCTTGGAATTTGGATCAGTCACCGCTTATGAAATATTAAGTGCCTGACAAGCTTCAATAGTGCAGTCCCAGTTAACTGTAGATTTCAGCCAGACATTCTTTTTTAAATGGTGGCATTAGGAATATACTGATTGACACAAGTCCATGTCAATGGCAAAATGATCAGTACTGTACTTGCCTACATACTGACAGACCATGGACTTAACAGTAGTAGGAACATCTGTAATTATGAGGTCTAATCTATTACCAGAAATATGCTTGGGTTCCTCAGTTGGTTGGACAATATCAGAGGATACATAGAACTCAAGAGCAGACTACCCCTGTTGATCAGTGGAATTTAAATTAAGCCACTGGCTGTGCTTTGCATTGCAGTCTCCACAAATAATGGATGAAGCTTTTGAATCCTGTGACTGAGCCATACTAATTTTTGCCAAGAGACAGTCATATACATAGTCATCATTATTTGGCCTACAGTAAAAAGCAAATACACAGAACTTACTAAAAAATCTTAAAACAGTCAAGTGAATGAAAGCATGAAAACCAGATTGAGAAATAAGAAAGTGAAGAAAGTAAGTTGACCAATTTAAGAAATAATGGACATTGGAAACTGTTGACAAGTAAAAGGGAAATCTAAAAAGATGTGACTTAAGAATGTTTAGATTCAAATATGATGGAAAGATTGTACAGTATTACAGGTGAAAAATTAATGGAGAGATGTAATTTCAAGAGGCTAGGTAAAAACCAAAATGATGTGGACATACAGTGTAATGAGAAAGGGTGAGACATAAGAAATAGTAGACCAGAAAAGTGGTGGGTATGGAACTAGCAGAATGAAGACCTGTAGGAATATCCAGGAAATCATGAAGAAAGATGGATGAATACCTAGACTTGATAGTTCAGGCTGAAGGTGCACAGGACAGAGAAAAACAGAATAAAATCCTTTATGATGATGATGAAACCAGTTAAAGAACATACTGACAGCAGCAGAAAAAAAAGAGACATGTGATGATAGACTAAGATGTTCAAACAGCACTTGAAGAAAAGAAAGAACCTTCAAGCTTAGGCATTGGACGGGCAGGGAAGAGGAAAAAGAGGTACTGAATACTGTACAGAGAAAAGATATGTATTTGACCAGGACAGGAATATGATGTGAAAGAAATGGAATCTCAACACAGCAGAATGAAGAATGCCTATACTATGGAGTTAGCAACTAAAGTTTTAAAAAAAAATTTTAACCAGACCAATGAGCCAAAATTCTCAGCTCTTATATGGCTACCTTCATGAAGGCTATATTTGGGTAGACTAACTATTATAAAGATGACAACACTTCTGAGGGATTTGTATGCAGTACTTGTCATTTCCTGTCAGTTGGAATGTTGGCACTCGCACAAACCCCGCAGGGGGTTAGTGCCATCAGTGCACCTCACAGGGTGTACTGTAGGCTTTACTAAAGGTTCTTGGCAGCATCCTTTTAGCCCCTAGCTGCAACCCCTTTCATTCCTTTTACTGTACCACCTTTCATATTCTCTTTCTCCTATCTTGCTGTCCACCCTCTCCTAAATGTTTCATAGTGCAACGTGAGGTTTTCCTTCTGTTACACCTTTCAAACCTTTTGCTCTCAGTTTTCCTTTCAGCGCTGAATAACCTCACAGGTCCCAGTGCTTGGCTTTTGACCTAAACTTTCTATTCTGTTCCTCTCACACAGAATATGCTTTGTTGCGTTATATGACGTTTTGGACACAGAATATTGTGTTATATTACACGTTTACGGACTCCTCAGACAGGAATGGGATCATGAGGAGTGGCCACTCAAAACATGTTAAAAAAGTGTGTCTTATTCTCAGACTGGTTAATACCAATTTACATTTCCTGCTCTATTTTGTACAGATTATTGCTTTAATCCTACTTTGGATTTAAACTCCTTTAATTTCATATTTGTTTTGTCACTTTGCACATCCTGCCATTTATGCATTATAATGGACTTTAATGATGTAAATAATAATTTTTGGGAATTTTTAGGTTTTATCTAGTCATACTTGGTGGTCTTAGCTGTTACATCTGCTTCTTTATTTCCCTTAATGCCTAAAAGAGCAGGAATATATACCTCCTAGAGTTTAACATCATCCCACCTTTGTGTAACTATAGTAGTAAAAGATTATTTCATATGTTGGCTGAAGAAAGTTTCAAGACTAAGTTTGTTGCCTTCATGGCACTTCTAGAATCATTGAAATTACGGACTTTTGTGGAGGCATGTTTTTTTATCTAAACTGCAGAAAAGATCATTGACAATTTTGTTATAATAGATGGCTATACTAGATAGTGAAAATTGGTGTTTCATAAATGGAGATATTGCCACAAATCCCACACCAGTGGGAGATTTTGAGACACGTGCATATTACATACTGTAGTCTAATTTGCTCCAGCATAACTTGCTCATAGATCGGTGTCATTCCCTCATTTCTTGGTAGGATCGGTAGCTTCAGTCTTGTTTCTTTTTAAGAGAGTGAAAGTTTCCTTCTCCTCCTCTTTGTATCTAAAGTGGAGATCTGGATGAGATACTGCTTTACCAGCCTGCACTTTTCAGTACTATCTGAAGTTATGTACTCCCTAGGTTTGGAGTGTTTTCGTCTTTCATTGGTACCAATTAGTGCTAGCAAGATTTGTTGAGAAAGCAGAGTCCTGGCAGGTCTTCTCTGTGCCTAAGGGAGGTACAGCACAGGTCTCCAAGTATTGGACAGAACTGGATGGTCCCATTTTTCCGGATTATTCTTGCAGATGGAACAGGAGTAGTAACACTTGGATTTTCTTTGCTTATCGTGAGTGAAATATCGTAGGGAGATGTCTGTGGCTTTGTTCAGGCCCTCAGTCTCATATGCCAAGCTGACTTTCACTAATACTCAAAAGGCATTTCTTGGGTTCGTTGCCATGGTAACAGTGTGCATGGTGTTTGGAGAAGTATAGCACCCTGATCTCTGTGTAGGGAAGTACCCCTGTCTCTAGCAGATCACGCAAACTTCTTCCCCGCTGCTTTCATGCCAGAGAAGAGGTGTTCATACCATAGGTTGTGGAAGTGACTCCTTTGGCAATGCTTAAACCAACCTGTGGGCTGTGTATGTATCCCATTCTTAGAGGTCACATCAGAGCAGTTTATGTTCACTGCAAAAATATCTCTACATCCTCTAAATCAGTTAGTGATTTACCCTATGGTTATCATACTATCTGTCTATGCCATGTCCGGCATCCCACGTAGCACGAGATGACAGTTCTTGGCGTTAGAAGGTTGGATTCTCCTCCTACACTCCTAAGCACATTCCATTCAGCAAACTTCATTCTCCATTAGAAATAGTTTGTCTTTCCCTCTCCTTTTTTTAAAAGATTTGAGTATGATTTGCTTCTTGTTTTGGAATTGTTCATTGTTGGACAGACAAGAGGCCCATCCTTCTCCCTTGAGTAAAATAGTGTGTAACTCTTTTTACCATCTCCCTTGGCATGTGAGGTTTGAAGCAGAAGGAAAGGAAGAAGGGGAGGAGAGAGAGCCAAGAGTGGGTATTCCCCTCAGCTGCCACAATGGAAGGTAACCCCTCTTGCTGGTGGTGGTAGGTGCAGGGAGCAGAACTGTTTTCCTAGCAGTTCTTCAGAATAGCTAGAGGCTTCTGTGTTAGGACTGTGTCCTCCCTTCCTTAATACATTGAACAAATTCCTATTTCTCCTGGTTCGTGTATGCCTTGGTCCTCTCAAAAGGGGCAAAAGCAATTTTGGAGAAAAGTGCCACCAAAAGTCATTTAACATTGGTTCACCAATCTAATGGTAACAGGGAAACACAACCAGGTGTTAGAGAATGATGTATGACCTCTCCTCTATGGAGTGTCACAAACCTGTTCTTGCTAGTCCTTTTGATAGGTAAGGCTCGAGTAGTACTGTACCCATTAAAGAGAGAGGAGGCTTTTTACTTTCTTGAGAACTGAAGGACGAGTACTTTAGATTACCTATTCTTCATAACTTTGGGAAGTTCTGACCTTGAGTTTGAAGTGGAATTGTCTACCTGTTCATGATGCTGTTTTGAAGTGGTGACAGCTGTTTTTCCTAAGAACATTACATTCTTTCTGCTTTTAACGAGGCTTAGTCTCTTTCAAGGGTATGCACTTATTACGATACATATAAGTTATGGATTCTTAGTGCCCTTAAGGACATGAATCCTTTAGATTTTGGTGGAATTTAAACATTTTCATTTTGTGATCAATTAAGTGAAGTCCAACCTCATCCCCAAGCTATCTCCTATCTTTGGCAACAGAAACCTTTGCAAGGGTTCCTTACTTTTCACTGTTATCACTTCCATTTTGGAAGCATCTGAAGGGGGTGCGCATACCTGGGTTGAGTTCTTGTCTGCCCAAACATCCGTACTGGTCTGCCCATGCTGAGTTTACAGTGTGTTTAATGTTGCAGATTTTTGAACTGGTTGCTAGTCTTGGTGGTGGATGAGCAGTACACCACCATTTATGTTACAAGTAAATGTGAACAGTTTCTCATACTTATGTACTTCTTTAAGCCATGCAGGTGCTTGAGTGGATATTTGGTGCTCCCGGGCTGTCTGCATTATGCATTCTGCACAACGGAATGTTATTGCAGTTCAACTCGACTGTCGGTCTTGGTGCAGGGGCATTTTGGTTCCTGCTCTCCTTATTGGCAAAGGTGTTTCAAGTCTCTCCCGATTAGCAAATATGTTTCAAGTATTAGGGTTTCCATATTCAGTAGGTAGAGACCAGCAGTACAGAGAACTTTGGTTTTGTGTTTTCATTTTCAGTCTTGGAGCGGTGATAGAATTAAGTTCCGTCACCTGTAGGACATTTGATTTTGTTGTTCTCTTTCCCTAACTTCTTTAAGGAGTGATAGCATTTCTCATTCCTCCTTCACTTGGATTTAGCAGTTTCTCGTTGGCCTCTGGCTGTAGTTTCCCAATCTACTGATTCCCTGGTTAAAACACTATGAGAATGATCCAGTTTTTTCACTTGTCAGCCTCTCATTCACCTTTTGAGTGGTATACTTCCTGTAACTTTATACTGGAATTATCTGACAACTGAAAAAATGAGTTTTCTCACAGGGTAGCCAAGAATTTATTTTTGTACTTCAAGTTTTTTGGCAAATGTTCATCAAAGAGAAGAGTGTCTTCTGTGATAAGTATCACAAACGGAAGGATCTCCCTGCTTGGAGCTTACACTCAGTAGGTCGCAGACTTTCCCTTTTACCCTATCTATGTCATACCTTTTTGATTACGTGACAGAAAGGCCTTTACAGTCATTTACCTGATTGGGTTAGCCCTTTCCTCTTCAATGTTGTCTATATAAAATTTTGAAGTGTCTATCTCTTTGGGACTTTGGTCTCAAGTGAACTTACATTCTCGACTGTTCTTTAATGGCCTTGGTGTATGGTTGGAGGTCTTTTGGTTTGCAGTATCGCATTTGACTTTTGGTTGGGTGGGAATCACTTTCATTCCATCATTCCTCAGTAGGGCATTAGCTCAAGTCTCTCATCTCTTTTGACAAGATTGAGTTTCCTCAATTCTTCCCTCTGAATCTAAGGAAACGATACAGTTGAGATAATGTTTTGCCAGCCTGCGCTTTACACAGTCCCAAAGTTTGGAGAGTGTTTTTCTACTTTCATTAGAACTGATTTGTGTTAGAAAGAATTGTCTAGGAACCCTTTTTTTCTTTTGGCTTCGTCTCTCTCATTCTCCAAGAATTCACTGGTGGAGAGCCAGAATTGTTGTTGGGCCAGTTCGCACCCTATAAGTTACTCAAGAAGGATGAACCTCAGACCAGAGTGCAAGCGTCTTTTCACGAGTGTGGGATGTCGTAAGGTGGTGGTATCCAAAAACGTCATCATCTGGCTACGAGAGGTAATCTTTCACTACAGTATGGAGGACCCTCCAACCCACCCATGAGCTCACGACAATTAGGGGCACGAGGCCCTCTCTCCCCTTCTGGAAGGACTTGATCCAACAGGTAATGTGGGTAGCTCTCTGGTCCATCAGACTACCTTGCCTGAATTTGCTTGGGGAATGTCACCCAGAAGCCACTCAACACCTTTTATTGGGGATTTTGGTGGCAGCTCAACAATTACTGTAAGCACCAGAAACCATCTAGGGATTGCAAGGCTCATTTGAGTGCTTTGGCTAGAGAGTACAGCTCAAAAGGGAAATATGGAGTGTGCACAGACCTGTTCTCTTCCCTGAACCATACCTGTTAATATGCAAGAGTAGAAGCTGAACCCAAATGAGTACAGATAAGTGGTACTACAAGCCCATTCTGTTAATCTAGAATGCAAGCTTTTGTCTCCCTTTCTACAACAAAGATGGGGGGGGGGGCACAGTAGAGCCTGTAAACCACATCAGAGCCTGCCAGCTGACTGTTTCCCACCTCTGCAGAAGTTAGTTCCTCATGATTCTAGTCCATAACATGCCAGGGATAAGAGGGAAGCACCAACCTGCCCTCAGCGGCAGTGCCAGCAGAGTAGCACCAGTACCTTTTTTCTGCATAGTGACACTCCACTCTGGCCACAATGTGCTCAGCCCTACTGTGGGTACTACCGTCCTCTTAAACATCGATTCTTCATACATGAAAGGTGTACTATTTGCATCTCTGTAGGAACAAGTGCCTAATTTTTAAATTTGCATTTTTCCAAGGTACAACCCTAGCCTTTCATATTGGAGTGGACCCATCTTTTCTACACCATTTCATTTTTCCCCCTTGTTTTTCATTTGGAATACAAGCCAGGAAGAAAATGAGTATTGTCAGAAGGCTGAAAATATGCATCCCCTTTCCCCCATCTCCAACTGGGTAACACCCTTGTTTAAAAAGTCAGTACACTGCCAGTCCATTACTGTGTGGAAAGATACTCCATACATGACAGTCTGTGGTTTGTGTACCTAGGAAAAATAAATTTTTTAAAATTTGGCATTTTTCCAGTTATACCTTTGTAAAACTGAAGATTGAAAACAAAAATTATGAAGAATACAAAACCAATTTAAGACAAAAAATGCCAAGTTAAGAGAAATATGAACTGATTCAGAATACAGGTTACAAAAAGTCAGTGCAAAAAAAAATTTTATAATACTTTTAATAGTGTTTAACATATGAGGGACCCCAGTTACCATAGCTCAAGAGGATCTACTTAAATAATATTCCACTAACATTAACCATGCATTAAATGCACAAGAAAATTATTTGAAATGAAAAAGATAAGATTAAAAAAAATACATAAGCTATTCCAGTATATAAAATGCATTTTAAAAATTTTTTTGCAAAATATTCATACATTACAGAAATAGTGACTGCATAGACCCACAAAGGCCGAGTGATGTAACTGGAAATAAATATCAAGTTAATAATTTTTTTACTTTATACATTCCATAATATAACAAAACATTAAGATGCTTCTACAGAGCCATCAGTAGTTTTTAATTCTTCCACTGGCTGCCCTTCACTAGCTTTTTCCTTTTCAGGATCTTTACTTTCAAGAATATCTATACTATTTTCCTCTGGTTTTTGCAGTGTCTCTGACAGTTCACTTTCTTTAGGCTGGACATTCGTTTCAGGTTTGTCCTGTACTGCAGCATTCTCCGGTGATTTACTGGCAGGTTCTTCTGTAACTTTAGGGTCTGCAACAGACTCAACCTGTTGTCCTTCCTCTGTTGTAGCAGCCTGATCTTCACTTTGTCTCTCAACTTGCCCTTCGTTTACAACCTGCTGGTCTTCCCTTAGGTTTGAGTCAGTTTCTACAGGAATTTCCTTCTCTGAAGACTCCTGGAGAGCTGATTCAGGAACATTAGTCGAGTCTACAAATTGCTGATCATCTTGAATTCCTTCTACTCGAGAAAATGACCCATCCTGTCTTTGTTCTCGTTCCGGAGGTGGAACTATCGGGATGGCTGCTTTTGGCCTTTTTTGCAGAGGTACATTGTTTCTAGGTAGCTGCTGCTGACTCTCAGTATTATAATAGGTAACACCATTGCTGTATATTTCACCAGGTTGTGACTGCAAAGATAAAAAATTAAGAATTTTAGTCATGCAAATATTGACAAAAAAAAATTCAACACTACAATTGTTCCATGTTTTACCCTTATATGTCAATAAAAATTTAATTTTTGCACTCCTCCAAGTATTTAAGTTGAGAGTATTAAAAAACTGACTGCTTGAACATACTATCATCCACACATTAATATGAAAAAAAAACTAACAAAAAATCTGTTGATTAAAAGGTAAAATACAAAAAAGGTTAATAACAAATTAAGTTACAACAATCATGAGCAACAATAATGGTCCACTGAAACATTACAAGTATTTATTTGTAGGCTCTGGTTTGCAAAGTGAAATGAAGAGAATATCTGCCTTGATATTTCACAAGGAAGACCAACTAAAATTTATATAGTACATAAATGTGACTAAGACTCCATGTTTAAGGTTCAAGCAAGGCCCTATGGAACTCTGAGGATCTACTCCTGTAGAATAACACCTTAGGAATAGGCTTTCTAGCACAAAAATTTTGTATATTCCATAATGTTGACAAATCTACCAAAAACTAAGACTGGCAAAGAGAGGAGACCTCCTAACAACTAACAAACTGGTTCATATGAAACATTACTGCTTGCTGTGTAAGGAAAGGAGCTTAACCCTTAAACGCCTGTTGGACGTACCAAGCGTCGACTAAAATTGTCTGTTGAATGCAGTGGACGTAGCAAGCGTCGACTACAAAAAATTTCAACCTTTGGTCAACTCTGACTCGACGAAATGGTGAAAAACGCAATTGTAAGCTAAAACTCTTACATTCTAGTAATATTCAATCATGTACCTTCATTTTGCAACAAATTGGAAGTCTCTAGCACAATATTTCGATTTATGGTGAATTTTTGAAATAAAATTTTTCTTACGCCCAGCAGAGTAACTTCGGCCGAAAATTTCAGAAATTCTTTCGTCATTTTGTCGTAATTTTTGCACTGTTCTATATTAGCCGTTACATAAAGTTTTATATATGAAAATGTGCGCAATTTCATGTACAATACAACAGAAAATAACTCATGGTTGTAGCTTTTATCAGTTTTGAAATATTTTCATATAAATCACGATAACTGCCAAAATTTCAACCTTCGGTCAACTTTAACTCGACCGAAATGGTAAAAAAACGCAATTGTAAACTAAAACTCTTACATTCTAGTAATATTCAATCATTTACCTTCATTTTGCAACCAATTGGAAGTCTCTAGCACAATATTTCGATTTATGGTGAATTTTGAAAAAACTTTTTCCTTACGTCCGCGCCAGAAACTCTTTTTCACGTTGTCGTAATGTTTGCACTGTTTTATATTAGTCGTTACATAAAGTTTTATATATGGAAATGTGCGCAATTTCATGTAGAATACAACAGAAAATAACTCATGGTTGTAGCTTTTATCAGTTTTGAAATATTTTCATATAAATCACGATAACTGCCAAAATTTCAAGCTTCGGGTCAACTTTAACTTTCGACCGAAATGGTAAAAAAAACGCAATTATAAGCTAAAACTCTTACATTCTAGTAATATTCAATCATGTACCTTCATTTTGCAACAAACTGGAAGTCTCTAGCACAATATTTTGATTTATGGTGAATTTCTGAAAAAAATTTTTTCTTACGTCTGCGCTTGTGATAACTTTCGGCGAACATCTCGAAATTCTTTTCGTCATGTTGTTCGTAATGTTTGCATCGTTTTACATTAGTTGTTACATAAACTTTATATATGAAAATGTGTGCAATTTCATGTAGAATACAACAGAAATTAGCTCATGGTTGTAGCTTTTATCAGTTTTGAAATATTTTCACATAAATCACGATAACTGCCAAAATTTCAACCTTCAGTCAACTTTAACTCGACCGAAATGGTCAAAAACGCAATTGTAAGCTAAAACTCCTACATTCTAGTAATATTCAATCGTTTACCTTCATTTTGCAATAAATTGAAGTCTCTAGCACAATATTTCGATTTATGGTGAATTTTTAAAAAACATTTTCCTTACGTCTGCTTGCGTAACTCGCCGAACATCTCAGAAATTCTTTCGTCTCGTTGTCGTAATATTTGCACCGTTTTATATTAGTCGATACATATATAAAACTTTATGAAAATGTGTGCAATTTCATTTACAATACAACAAAAAATAACTCATGGTTGTAGCTTTTATCAGTTTTGAAATATTTTCGTATAAATCACGATAAATAGAAAAAATTCGACTTTCGGTCAACTTTAACTCGACCGAAATGGTCGAAAACTGCAATTGTAAGCTAAAACACTTACAGTCTAGTAATATTCAATCAATTAGCTTAATTTTTCAACAAACGGGAAGTCTCTAGCACAATATTTCGATTTATGGTGAATTTTTGAAAAAAAAATTTTTTTACGTCCACGTGTTACGAATTCATGCATCATTTTGTGATAATATTTTCTCTGTGTTGCTTTGATCGTTTTAAAATTTGTTATATACCAAAATCATCGCAATTTAGTGTACAATACAACTAAAAAAAATTAAGTCATTAGCTTTAACCGTTTTGCTTACAGCGCGATTTGTATAAGAGTTTTTTTTTCGCTGTCATATATTCCAATATTTATATATGATAATGATATTTTTTTCATTTCTGATGGTTGCATACTAAACTTCAGGCAATGACAAAAAAAATGAGCCAAAAATTAACTCTTAATCTTAAAAACTAAGCGTGCTGTGATTTTTTGAAAAAATTTTTTTCCGCTTCGGCGCTAACTCACCGAACGCCGCCGGCATACGGGAGACGTTTTTGTAAATAGGGCTTCGGCGTTAAAGGGTTAAAAGCCTTCAACACGGCACACAAGATAGACCCTGAGCATATACAGTAGGTCAAGGCAAAAACTGTACAGTATAATTCCTCTAAGTATACAATGAGTTCCCGAATTTTGATGGACTGCATTAATGGGGCTGACAGAGAAGATGGGCTACAGCCATGGCTTATTCCACTTCTCAAATTGATTTCCAAGTGATGAACATTTAGCCAGAAACTTCCCAAATTGATTTCAAAGGGACAAACATAAGAGCAAGAAACTTCTCAAACTGATTCCAAAGGAACAAGAACCCAGCAGGAAAATGTAAAACTTGCTCCTAACCTAACCTAACCTTTAAATACCCTAACTAACCTATATCAGCATAAAGAATTTGGCTTATCAGTAGATAAACATCAGCAAACATGCCTCATAAGACCACCTTGAAGTGATAAATTACCTTTACCAGCATGCTGGATGGAAAGGCCACTCACATAATTATGATAACCTAATAGAATCTGCCATGGCAGTGTGAAAAACTCAAACTGTTTTAGGTACCTAACATGATATGGCAAAGGCATAAAAAAAATTAACCCTGAACCCTGAGATCTAGTAAATTTGCTGCCATCATGTCATTTCCATGAAGGCTACCTTTTAATTCTAGGTGATTATTGTGTATGCCCTGTTTGCCTGCTCTCCAAAAGCTTTTGGTTGCAATGTCTTGAACATGAGCTTCCCTATCTATCAATGTGTAGACAAACGGAAGAGTTCTTGGTTTGGATAGTTGAGGTACTTTATATGTAAACTTATAAAAACCTATAAAAATATTAGGTTATCAATACTTTTAATGTGTTTGAAATATAAAAGTTTAGAGTAAAAGAATGAACAAAATAGTTAAAGTATAATGAAACTTAACATCATAAGACCTGAAGCCACCTTTTCACATTTAAGAAAGCAAATAATTGTAATAACATATCCATTTTCTGCATACCCTGATATCCTATTTTTAAAGCCGAAAGTATTTTTGAATAATTAAGAATTAAAATGAAAACATTTCTTGAATAATACCCCATCCTTCATCGGATGTTATGCCTAGGCTCACTGAAATCAATATAAAAACAACTTTCTGTTGCTGGTCGGCTAAACTGTGACTGCGATGTGTGTAGCATCCACTATATAACTGATGAAATTCATGTATAAAAGTTCTGGTGTTAAGAAGATTAAAGTCACTAGTAGAGGTAATCTGAATAAATTTGTAACAATATTCACTGCCAGCTGTGTAGTGTGGCCTTTTTTAAACTTTGTGGCTAAAAATCGCCTTCGATCGTCGTAGGACATGATAGCTAGGGTGAGAATATCTGCCTTTTGCCCACCAAAGGGTTGAAGTTTAGCTACGAAGGGAATTTCAACTGGGGGGGACCAAGCATCTGACTGTGGAGGGGGGGAGCCCCCTCCTGGCAATGCCACTGACTGGGCAATCCAGCTTTAACTGTTATTTGACTACTGGACTGTTATTTTCAAGAAGGTACAGTTTTCTTGATTTGTCCAATGTCCTTGAGCAAGGTACACCAGGACAGACGAAAAGTTATTATTCAAATGGTAGAAACTCTCCTGAGGCAGGAATTATTGTCAATGTTGGATCCAGCCTCATGCACAGCAAAATCCAAGTCTTATTTTCACCTAAGTTATGATGAGCTAATTATGTCTTACAGCTTTCCCAGTGAGTAAGTCTAACCATGGATAAGCTGAAACATAGGACCTGAAAACTAAAAGCATCCACCCTTTTAAATAATGAGAAGGAACTTTCATAAGGGCCTAATCAGTACTTGAAATTATGTATCAATATAGTTTGTGCCATTAGCAAAACACAGTATACTAAGAAAAATCAAGTCGAGAGAGACTGGACATGTCTTCTGCCAACATGTAACAATGATGGACATTTACTCTGCCAAGATATGACAATGCCAATACAGGAACCTCAAAATGTGATTGGTCACAAAAATTACATGAATTTGGACCCTTTCCTCATGTTAAATATAAATTTTTCACTAAACATAAACAAAAAATGTATTTTTGAACCATTTTCTCTCACATGAAACCCAAACACGTTAAAATGCATATAAAATAGAAACATTTAATATAAAATTCATGAAGTTACTATAGCCATCAGAAAAAATTACCCAGAGCATAAATTTTTTAGCTTAACATCCCTCATTGTTCAAAATTGGCATTTCAGTACACCGTGAACTTTGGACATTTAAAAATTATGCATAATTCCACCTTTCTGAAAGGTAAAAACAAGCAACACTAATTGCATGCATGAACATTTAACTAATGCAAATGACTGTTATTCAAGGAGGAAAAAACAGGAAACAAAAACTAGCAAAAATCTGGAGCTAAAGGTTAAAGGAAAAGGAATTAAATACAGTAGTGGAGGATTAATACTTGAATGTGTAGCCCTTTCATAATAACGAACTCTGACAACTGTACAAAGAATTATTGCATGATTTCTCACAACAGAACATTTAAGGTTATAAGAACGAAAGATTTAAATCATTTAACTTACTGTACGTTCATCTGGCTATTGCCAATGTATGGTGGGGCAAAGTTTTGGATGTGTATTATAGCCTTCTAAAATAATCTTTGCATAAGTTATACTCTTTTCAAATAATGTATTATGGTACATAACAGATGGTGAAAAATTTGGGTTACATCTAAGAAATATAGTGTATTTGCATTACAAACTAAAAGAAAAAAAATACTAAAGGTGTGCACTTATATAAAAAAACATAAAAAAATACTGACAATTTATTTGTAAAAGAACTTTTTTTATTCCTACAAAAGCATAAAATATGTAAGATGAATGAAGGGTCTATGGGGCTAACTTACCACAGGGCCTGGGGTGAAGCCCTGGAATGGCGGGAACTGAGGTGGGTGGGGGCCTGCTAACGGAGATGCTCCCGGGAGAGGGCCTGCATGTGGCCCAGGTTGGGGGCCAGGGTGAGCAGCATAGTTAATTTCGTGGGGTATAAATGGTGGACCAGTAACAGGGGGACCAGGTGGGACGGGGGGTGCACCCACCGGAGGAGCACCTAGAGGACCACCAGTGAAGAGATGAGGTGACTGCGTGACTGGCGGGAACATGCGAGGCGCTGGTGGTCTCCCCAGGAATGGCTCTGGAGGAAAAGTGGGAGGAGAGGTAAAGGCTGGTGGAACAAAGGAATGGGGAGCACCACCAGCAATTGGGAGTTGGGAGGGAGGTGCCGATACTGTGTGGCTGGTGGCTGGGTTCACCCCTCCCTCATACACTCCTCCCTGATAACCTGTAAAATTGGAAAGATTAATTAGATCACAGTGGTGTTTAAATGATACATGGACCAACATAAAATATATTGGATCACTTTTCAAAACTGCAACCTGAATATGATTAACCCCATGCCATATATAATTTCTGCTCCTATTTTTCTCTTTCAACTTAAAAATAAAACAGTGTAAAATAGGTAAGCATTACAATGGTGACTTATGATAAGAAATCTTCATCCACAAATACGTGACCCTAAATTATTGTTTCAAATACAGTAGTATTAGAATACTAAACTCATGTTATTTTTCTTGAAAATTTAGTTACTTCAATTAAAAAAAAAATAAAGATGAAAATACTTTTTTAACAAGAAAAATAAAGCAAAATCTATGTTTTAGAAATAATTTGCATTACTTGCTGTGAATATCAAAAGACAAGCTTAGATACAGAGCCATTTTTTTAATCCAAAGCTTTCTCAGAGATGTAAATAATGAAATCTTTCAAATTGAAATATTTTGCTATATGAATAATATCAAAATAATAAGATGAAAAAATTAATGTTTTCAACAAACTATCATACTAAGGGCAGAAAAAAGCAGCACCAGTGATGCAATACTCTAAATTGCAATAACACTCAACAGGAACACAATGCATTTATAACATCTTTTGTTAAAACATGAATAAAGTTTAATCTGCATAAAAAATAGTCAATGCAATGTCAGGTACTTGTATATTTACTGAAAATACAACAAATACATAAGACGGTAATGATTTCATATATTTCCAAGGTACTTGAATACTTACTGAAAAAACAACAAATATATATGACAGTAATTTCATATATTTCCAAAGATCTGAGATGGCAAATTAAAAAATTTTCCACCCTGCAGCTTAGCTATCTAACAATTCAGATTACACCTGAGTAACTATTTAATAATTCTGCTTACAGCTGAAAAACTAAATTCATAAAAATGGCATCTAGAAAAAAGGTAATACTGTACATCACATCACTAACATTATTGCATTATAGTTTCAATACTTTACTAAGAAATTTGAGCATTATGCTAGGCAAGGGGAGTTTAGAAACTTAATATCAAACAAAACAATGGTAGCATTGACAAATTCTTGCTTTTTGCAGCAGGAAGTATAAGAAAAGGCTATGGTGCTACAAGAAACCCAGTAACTGAGCTTGCTAAATAAAGTGTCTCTCAACACATACATGCACACCCAATTCAAACCCTCTATAACCACAGCTGAAACAAAATATTGCTGGGTATGGAAAACTAATCTCTGTACACTGTGACTGCTGAAACTGACACCATACAACTCTTGCATCAACAAGACAGACACCAAGGCCACAACTCTTACATCAAAAATATCAAGTAAATACTTTCCAAAAATTGTTCTTGCATTGACTTCAACAAGAAATGGATCATCAGTTGTTTGAAGATCAATAATGAAACATACTAAATGCTTTAAATCTTCAAGTTCCAGGAAAGACAATAATGAGAGTTTACAAAAGTTGAGGCACTTCATCTCCTCTTCAAGGTGGCTAATATTGACAAGTGTCACACAAACTACATGAAAGTTTTATTTTAATAACACATATGCACAAACAAAACTGTCAAAAATTACCAACAAGATATTTATACATACTGAAATCACTTTAACTCTTAAGTTATTTACTTAAGACAACTTTACAAAATGTTACTAAAAATTTACTTGCTATGTAGCAGCACTTGAAAACAATGAATACATGACAGCAATCTCAACTTGTTACACACAACAGAAAATACCATTGTGCCAAAATCATTACTGGTTTAAAAAAAATGTATTGTTTATTATATATACTGTAATTCAATTACTGAAAAAAGACAAAAGGAACTTCTTAAAAATCCTGAAACAAAAGTTTAAATGATAAATTTTAAAATGCCAACAACAAAGGGATGCTAACATAACTCATCCATTATTTTCAGTTCATCAAATACAGTAGCCACTAAAGGGTAGTAAAAACACTTACAAAAACTAGAGGTTTTAAATTCTGCATAGTATTTTTTGCATATCCCGAGGTACTTAGCAAGCTCGTACAAGGAGTAATCAATTTTGTGTTTAGTAGTTGTCTTTTAGATATTCAGTAATATGCACATGCAAAGTACTTTTCCACTTAAATGAAGCTAAAAGTAAAACTAAAAGTAAAAGAAAAAAAAAGTACAGTAATACAACATATGGAACAAGGTTTCATAGTTGGCATGGGGTTAAGTACAAATCATGTTCAATCTTATAAATCTAAAATATAACTATGAGGGCTTTTCTAATGCAAAATTTTTATAAAAAAATTGAATTAAGCTTTAGAAAAAAAAATATATCTGCCATAAATAACACTTGAAGATTATGACGACAAAAAGAAACTCAAAAATTCCAAAATAATAAATACAAAAGTGGTACAATACTATATATAGCGAATAAGATGCATGCTAGTACTGTAGTTAGTTCATTTGAGAAAGTCAGAGTAATTTATCAGGACACAAGACTCCCAAGAAGAACCTGAAAGAGAAAAACTTCTTCCCTTGATGATATTCCATTACAAAAAGTATCATACATAAAATCAGAAGGAACTATTTAGAGAAAGAGCATGGCAGACCCCACTAAAGTGAGGCACTCTTTCCAGAAACCCTGGTAGTTCCTGTAGTACAGTAATTGTATAAAAGAAAAAAGTACATCACAAATAATCTTACCATATCTATTCCACATAAAAGAAAAAACATACTTTTTATATTTTGCCTACACCATCACACAAGGCTAGTGACAATGATGAAGTTCTGATCTTGACAGTATGCATCATCCAAAAATGGGCAATACATGAGTGAAACAATTTAAAATGTATGGCCCTTAAACAAAATCACATCAGAAGACTAACATTCAAAGGGTAAGGATGTAACAGAAAACTGGCATCAACAACATGCCAAAAATGCAGAATTACGGACATGTTACACAATATAATGGTTCTTCAAAATGCTACTCTCAGGGAAATTGCCAGTTTTGACATGAAACAACACATTACAGTACTACAATCACTGATAATCTTTAATATATTCACACTTGATTGCAACTTGCTAAAGCAAATAAATAAAAATAAAATTCTTGGCATTACACTCATTAACCCAAGATACCAAAATAACTAAATTGCATCTATAAACTAACATGACACTAATGTACTGCAAGGGGAACTGCGTGTGATTATTGGAAGCAATTTTGTCACAAGCAAAACTGCTTTTAAAACTGCAAACAACATATAAGACTGGCAACTGGCAAAAAATGATAACCTTGGACACTGCCAGTGATCATAAAGACATCACTAGTGTTCAACCCATCATAAAACCAAATAAAAAATGACATAGTACGGGAAAAAAAATTTCAGTAATTTATGAAATAAAAATGGATCAAGCATCAACATTCATCCCTACCACTTTTTCCTGCTAAAAATGAATTGTTTATAAAGTATGATTTGAGAGAATTCCTTCAAAAATCTGAAATGATCTAAGTTATTTTCTTGCCATAAAAACCAAAAAACAACATACTGCACGTGCCTCCGCATTTAATTCTTAGGCATCATTTTGGAATACCAGTAGCAAAATTTATTTAACAACAACATTACTCTGATACTGCTTATGAAGGTATTATAATGCTGGAAAATTTCCACTCTCCTCTCTATCTTTTAATCCTCCTATAATTACACTGATTACTAAGCTCCTGAATACAGGAAGCCTAATAATTTCTCCTGGTTAGCTCTGAACTTTTCATACTTAGTTCTGCAGGTAAAGTATTTATGCCTATAATTTCCCTCCCTCCTCCCAGCAGGAATAAAAGAATAAATTCTTTGAAATAAAAAGAGAAGTCAAAGGTTAATGAAGCGCAATCATGACTCAGAATGGAGGATGCAAAAAAAAAGGGGGTAAAAAACAAAACAAAAGAGCACTTCTTAAATGTTATAACAGATGAACAAGTACACAGTACTTTAGGGTGTAAAATGCACAATGGTACTAACAAAACACTAAGTTCGAACAGAAAGGCAACTTATGAGGAGGTAACCTGTCTGCTACAAGAGATAAAAAATTTGGGAAGATAATCACACCAAAGACTGTATATTTATAAACTGTATATTTGAAGGAAGACCCCTATGAAAATTCTGGTAAACACAAGCATCATCAAGACTTATCCATACACCTTCACATTCCAGTAATCTTTATGAAAAAATTAATAACATTATACTATATATAATGCAAAGGTACAGAAATTACTTTCACCCTGAAAATCCTACATCACTAATGGAAAATATAAAAAAAATAAAAACAGAAAAGTCGTACCCAAAGTTTGCATCTGAGTTTCAGTACGTTATCCATAAAACTATTTCAAAATTTAATGAAAATTCTCACACCACTTTTAAAGATCACTTTATCTGTTTAATTAATGGCTTATCCATAACATTATTTCATGATTTACAAGAAAATTCTAAGGTTGCCACCACAGATAACATCTCTGGGAAATGCAGTTCCTGATGATTCAAACACTAATATCCAAAGTGAATGGGAAACCTCTCACTACTACTAGCTGATTAGTGTCACCAGTAAACAGGAAATCTTTATCCATCCACATAACGGTTCTCAATACAAAGACTTTAGGAAGGTCAACATCACAGTTTCTACGAACTATTAGCCTGGTTAAATTTCTATTAAACCAAAGATGCCATAAACAACACAAAATGCAGCCAGTTGTATGCTTGAATTACTAACATAAGTACACTTGAGATTTTTATTCACACACACCTGGGGAAATAAAATTTTTTATTGCTAGAAAAGCAGAGGGTAAGTGCACTTAACTTGACTAAAACCACAGTTCCAAAGAACATCAATTACATTACTCTACATGAAAACCAAAAAACAAAAATATATAAGAATCACTAACCGGCTTCCAGTGCTGGATCAATATATCCTTGCTGTTGCTGGAAGGGAGGCACTGGTTGGTCAGGAATTGACCGTTGTCTCTGAGATGAATATCTCTTTGGCCTAGACGAAGCAGAACCGTCTCCTCCTGGTGAGGAATTACCACCCCGTCCTCTGCCATGAAGATTAGCTGCTGCTGCTGCAGACTCCTGCAGTCGTGGCGGTACAGTGTTTCTTCTATTCTCTGCATTCCCACCTCCTCCTACGAAAGAGAAGGAAGTTAAAATAAATTCTGACCCTCAATGAATTCTAGTATAATATAGTTACAATGACTTTTTCATTTCTGATCATCAAAAAAGTGGCTACTATAATAAAAATTAGCAATTACTCACTACTTTTCTTATGTCTTTCATCTCTATTTTGAGTATTTATGTTTACATTCTTCATGTCTAATGTAATTTCATCAACATGTGTTTGATGCTGAACTGGCCCTTTCTGCTGGTAACCACCACGATTTCCACGTCCTCCAGGGTGCATGTCATGATTGTTTGCACTTCTCTCATCATTATGCCTTGAAAAGAAAGCCATGACAAATTATTGAATACTTACCAATACTAGTTCCTAACCTTTATGCTCATTTCACAGAAATATTCATTTATGACTACTACAATTACAAATTTTAATAAACAAGAAAGCCATTGTAAAAATTACACTCTCTCAGCATACCTATGTTGGTCTCTGTTTAATCCTCTCCCAGAGCCTCTACCTCTGCCTTTTCCTCCTCGTCCTCGTCCACCCATGTTGTCAATTTTCAATTCTTGGAACTGGGGACTTGATATAGAATTCCTATTCTGTAGATTATGCTGATGCTGCATTTGCATTTGCTGTTGCTGCTGCTGCATTTTTGATGCATCATTGTCAACTGAAATGTAAGGCAAGAGTATAGAATTCATTTTTTATTAAAGAATACAATTTTTTATACAAACAGGAGCATACCACAAAACCACTCAATATGAAGTTTCCCTTACATAAAAAAAAAAACTGGTTGCTACTATCCATGCACAAATACAGTATTAACACCTTTACATAATCCCTAGCCATTCCTAGCCAAATTTCCAGCAAGTTCTCAATCCTTTCTTACGATCCCTTCTCTATTCATATGAGTCTTAGCACACTTATACCACTCAGCAGTAAGATTCTACCTACATTTTCTAGGAATATGGATATTTGAGGCTTTGCTAATGAGATTGGGATTAGTTGTGTACACAATGAGTTGAAAAATTAAATCACATTTCAATGAAAAATAGAGAAAATGTAAGAAAATCCATTCCAGAGAATAACACAAACACCTATAACTAAACAATCCTCAAAAAGCAGAACAAAGAAGCATATTAAAAGACTCATCAAACAACAACAGGACATTGCTTACCATCAATTGATATACCCTTTCAATTCCACTGATTACTTAAAATTAACTTGTTCTGCCAAATTTAAAAAAAAATGTTTACAATGTTATATTAAAACTTTAAAAACCAAAAAAATTCATGCTAAAAGTTATTCAAATTAGAAGAGTACCATATACAGTACTATTAAGCAATTATTACAAAACCAGATGGGCTTACTTATTAAATGTTCATCTCCAGGAGCTCTCTGGATGTCATTTTTAGGTGAATGATGTTCAGCGCCACTTCTGTGATCATCCTGTTCACCACCTTGGTGCTTCTGCTGAGTAGAATTTAAAGCTGGGAACTCCTCATTATTATACAGAGCTTTCTTGCTACCAGCCAAGGACCTGTTTCCTCCTCTTCCGGGCCCTCCTCCTCGGACAGTTCCTCCTCTGACAGGTTTGGCATACGCATCAAGATCTTCCCAATTGCGAGTATACTTATTAGGTCCACGGCTGAAAAATGGTTTCAAGACACATGTCAAACTTATTCTTACCTTATACAATATAAAAACCATCTCATCACAATTTCTTCTACGATAAATATAAATATATATAAAAACAGAATTCCCTTTAAGAAGTTACGACCCCAGTCACTTCATCTAGTTAATTTAATATAAATATTACCTCCCTAATTACCTTGTACAACATTACTTCTCAATTATAACCTAAACACCATACAAGATGCACAACATGATGCTTTGCAAAACAAAACTTTTAACAGATATACTATCAGTGTTCAGCATCTACAGTAATTTAAGTACTTTAAGCAGTAACACAAAAAAGCTCCAATATACTAATGAAATAAAATCACATTAAAACTCCTTAGAAGGACAAAAAGACAGTCATCGGCTATAACAAGCAAGACAAGTAGTCATTCAACCCTAATTTTTGCACTTGCCAAAGCCTGGTTTGGTAAAATACTCAAAAATGCAGCATGAAATATTTAATGTG
>NC_089768.1:17655000-17700000 GCF_040412425.1 Macrobrachium rosenbergii | reverse complement strand
AGAGAAAGGGGGGTGGGGGAGATTGGAATGCCGAGTGGAGCAGGGAGGAGCCAAGGCACTAAAATGAAACACCAACCCCCCTCTCCCTCACCTGTAAGAGCGGTTCTCTGACCCTCGTTCCGAGACTCTGTTGGCAAAGCGGAACTGGAAGACCACAGCGTTCACTTTCTCTTTTTCTTCGTCGCTGTTAAAGGTTACTTTGAGACCTTCACTACTACAAGGCGGGGGGGATGAGGATGGGGAATAGGTTGCTAATCTTTAAATTGGCAATGTTCCAAACGCTGTAAAATTATACCCTAATGTAGGCCATTATATTTAATTCAATATTTGAAATCACACGCCATTTTTTCGTAAAAAAAACACGTAAAAGCGTAAAATATACCTTAGGGAGAACAGAAACATAACACCCACGAAAGTAGCAAAATGTCACAAACCTTTGTCACGTTGGAAAAGATTCGAAAGTTTTTTGTGCGTGCGCATGTGCGTGTTCAGACTATTGTAAAATACTGTCTAAATTTAGCTGGTTCCCCGAAAATTACAGGTAAGCATATATTTAAATACAACCGAAAGAAACCTTTTACCTACTTACTCAACTCAAGTTCCGTCCAAACATCATTTGTGAACAGACAGAGAAGCTACAAACTTCTACATGATCATTATCCTGACTGCAAACAGAAATTAACCAGAGCAGATAAAATCTTATTAAAAAAATCACAACTTGTGCTCCACATCCGTTGACAAAATAAAGACTCGAGCTCAAAAAAAGTCGACCCCAATCAGCACCATCGAAGACGAATCCAATTCATCAAGACTTTCAATCGAACCCACCCACCTCCCGCCCTCACCCCACAACCTCCGTGCCCTCCTCACTAACCCTGTCCCTAGATTGCAGACGACGGTGCCTCACCCACTCCTAATACAGCATTATTGTCCGCGTACGAAACCGAGAACTTCCGCTTGCAACCTAAAGGGCACCATGAATCCCACGAAAGACTAAGACTCCTTCACACACTTATCCATACTTGTTTCGTGGGAAACTGGGTCATCGTCCTCTCCTGGGAACGGATCACTCAGTATATGGAAAGAGGTTTCACTTCCTCCTTCAATTTAATCTGTATTAAAAAGCACCACACACACACACACACACACACACACACACACACACACACACACACAGTATATAGATATACATATAATATAAATGTGTGCGTGTTTGGATTCCATATTCACAGTTTCTACGTCGTTTTCGTTACTGCTTGAATTATCGACTAGTTTTAACGAATCACTACTGACATATCTGGCAGGGTGCAGTATATAATCTGAATGTAATTCATTAGTAAGTGTCTATGACTCAAGATGTCACTACAACCGTCACAATCCAAAGAATTTCTTGTTTTTGTTGCCTTACAAAATTGTATGTAATTAAGCCCAGTTATTCCCTATACTGTATAAGGAACATATATATAATTTTCTTGCCACACAAAAACACACACACACACACACACACACACATATATATATATATATATATATATATATATATATATATATATATATATATATATATATATATATATATATATATATATATATATATATATATATATATATATATATATATATATATATATATATATATATATATATATAAAAAATCTCCACTCATCTCCAGCCTCCCATCTCAATGTTATTAACTAAGTACATCTGAGTCTTCCAACTCCTCAGATACCCACAGGATCCCAGCTGATATAACATGCTGTTCCTCAACGTGTGGTGAGAAGGACATTTCCAAGCCATCTCCTTTTCCCTCTCATCATTATCTTTATCTTCTCTCTTTTCTCTCTCTCTCTCTCTCTCTCTCTCTCTCTCTCTCTCTCTATATATATATATATATATATATATATATATATATATATATATATATATATATATATATATGTATGTATATAAAGATCCTGTTATTTTGCTTAAGGAATCATTTCTCATATTCCCAAGACATGATGATTATTAATATTCCAAACAGACAAAATCTTTTAATAGTTTCACTGCCACACTAAGATTTAGGTCCTTACAACAATACAGACTGTACTAGAATAATTAACCTCATACAGCTCGCTTAAAACAACACAAAGCGAAACAGAACAAAAATAAAATTTTAAAGGACTTCGGAGAAAGTATTTAAGGAAGAAGAACACTAAGTAGGGAACCACACGACGCATTAGAGGTCCTTTCGTGAGGCTGATCACTTGTCCTTCAGAAAATGAAAAGAAAGATTTAAACTGAACTGAGTAAGATACCGTGGACGTATAAATTATGATTCCTGCTGCCCTTCTTTCCGCCTCTTACTTTTCATCCCTTCACTTTTGTCTTCTCATTCAGCTGTCCTGCTTCTCCAACTTAATCTCGCTCCTATTTTCTCCCCCAGAATATGATGGCTGTGCAACCGACGTCATGATTTGCCAAGGAAAAAATCTTTTCTAACAAATGGGTAAATATAGATCTTAAAATTTAAACGTGATCTGGCTCACACCACCGAAAATATATACTAGACTAAACTATAAGGGAAAATTTGAAGATAAAACATTTGGAAGATTATATAACTTTCGCTGCCCAAGCGTTTATGCTTGAAATTTTCAAATGCCTCTACGGATAAATGGTGAACTTGCTTTATCAAAACATTTTGATTTTATCTTATCCGACACAGAAGTAACCTCGCCAAGGCAAACCTCTACTTCCTGATAGTGTTTATAAACTCTCTCTCTCTCTCTCTCTTCCAATCCTGACTTTAAAAATTATTTTCTACAGAAAAAACACTAGGAAAAAAGAACAGATCATTCCACAAACAGTCTTATCAACGGATATATATTTCAAACTTCCAATCCAGCTCTGAATTTATGTACGGCAACAAAAAATCACAAGAAAAAACCACAACAAAAATCACAAGAAAGAAAGAACGCTTCATCCCACAGTCTTATGAACAGCTATTCATTGGACGCCAACTTTCTAATCTCCGTTTCTTATTATGTTGATAAGCTTTCCCTTCCTCTGTTGTTCGCGTCCACAAGGCCACTTGTACCAAAGTCTCTGCTTTTAAAGGCAATCGTAAATGCAGACCCAACTTCCGTGACAAATTGTGGATATACGCCAGTTTATCTCCTTTTCCCTTGGGGCAAAATCAAACTTACATACATGAATGTTTTCGCATGACGGCTGTCAGTGTTCCTACCAGAAAAGCGTACATGAAATATAGGATAATAATGTCCATTATTGCGAGCGACTTTCTGCAAAAAGCGGGAAATATTCAGTAACGAAGACCCAAGACCCAACAACTTCACATTCCAGAAACTCTCAACAGTTACAAGGGAGCAAGCCAACACGTAAACGAACTACGTCAAGCGACTGCCTGGTTCTTGGTCAAGTCTCATGCCACTTTGAGCGAGAAGCAAGGTAAAAGGCAAACGATCAATCATATGGACCAAATATTTCACGAAAAAGAAAAGTTCTTTGCAAGAAGATTCCGTTGCTGTAAAGATATACAGTAAAGGTGTGACAGACAAATAAAACATAACCACAGTGTAACTCCCTCCTTTTAATGAAACTGAAAAGAAGCGTCAACGCTTCAAGTTGGCATAAACTGAGAAGCATACGTGCACTTACAACCAAACATCTACACCCACTACATCAATAAAAAGCTTTGATTTTAGCGAATACATTTCTGACACGAGCGTGACGGAGAGATGTGATATACAGCACATAGAAAGACTGACATCACGAAAGATTTAGATGGTTTGAACATGTGATGAAAAGGAATGAGGAATAGCCGTAGATAAGGAAGTAGCAGGACGATGAAAGACCTGTCGAAAGGGTCTGGAAATGCTGATAAAAGAGCAGAAGACGAAGGCCCACACTAAATGGTCCGGGAGACTGAAAGACGGAGAAGACTTGAGACAGTTACTCCACATCTTGCCCCATTATATGTACAGTGACAAATCTCAAAACACTTCTCTATCAGTATCACTCGTCGCCTTCCAAACAAGTGTCATTTACCTTGTGCTCTTTCATTTCACTAAAATAGAAAAAAAAATAACACCTGGCGACCAAGCGAAGTCTTGGAGAACCTCGCCACAACATAACAGACCCGCAACAAGCAAAGGCTATGACAGGAGACATGTTTGGACGATGACGTATAATTAACACCTGAACGAATCAACGCTGAAGCGCTGCACACCCGGTGGCTCCCACAAGCTGCACTTAACACTTTAGGATTGGAAAGTCTAAGTGTTTGTATGCAAAAAAAATTACACATATATATATACATACATATATATATATATATACATATATATAATGTATGTACCAAAAACAGTAATTAGAGTAATTTTATTCATTATTTAACAGATTCCCTGATGATGTAATAATGTTATTGCGAAACGTTGGAAATAAAGAATTATGCTGAAATTTAGTACGTTTCCATGGTCCACCTTCACGCTGATTATATATGTATATGTATATAATATATATATACACACACACACGTGCGTACATGGTCTTTTTCGGTTATACGAGCGACTCTTTCTTTGGTTCCGAAGGTTCTGAGATGCACTCCCAAAAGGATTCAGCTTTCCTTGAATGGTGATCTCCCACCCAAGGACCTTGTGCCCATCCATCCAGTAACACGTCTACCATTTTTTCTAGGTCAAGACCCACTGTACCCCAACCCCCCCAACCACCATTTTTTGTGCTTGTGTATCCCTAGACCCAAGGATATACGGCTGCCTTTCCCAAAGGCCTTTGCTATTGACAATATAATAAAGCACATGACTGCATTCCTTTTAATGCTTTAGTTCAAGTACCTTAAACAGCATCTTAATTTAACGTCTATTTATATTCATGCAATTCTAAACCTTTCAAATATTTTTTCCTCAAGTCCTTTCTCTTGGTTACCTTAACTGCTTTAGTATATAAATATAAAATATCTACATTCCATTAAAACTAAAGATGGGTACCTGTTACTGTTTGTAAGTAAATATCCTGATAACTGTTACCTTAGTTACCGTAGAGGAACGGCACCAAAATCTATAAAAAGGCATTTATTGCGCTTGCCCATTAGTGAATATGCTTTTAGCACTCACTTCCAATAGTCATTACAGTTTGCTTCACCCGAGAATTCATTAATGACACTGCAACAACCAAGAAATGCAATGCAGTGGCAACACTATTATGATTATGGTTTCTAAGATATTCCGTCTTCGCCAGTTGCCCCTTACAGTGTACCATTTAATTCAAATAATACACATTTCACTCACATTATACAAACATACAATGTGGTCATTCAAAATACTGAAAAAAGGAGCTGTCAGACAGAGCCTTATCTCTATTTATGGTAATCAATAAAATTAAAACGACGCAAAATGTATGTATGTTTGCAATGTATGTATACAACGGACATAGGCACGACCAAAGAAAAAAACAAGAAAATCTGAAATTAAGTGAATCAACTGTCAAGATTTCTGACGTACACTGAATGGATAACTAGCCCGTGTAAATACATATAAAGTATAAGATTATACAACGTTCATTCTTTTTACTTATGTATATTTTATGACTACTGTAATATAAGGTACATTATTGGACGTGAATTGCAAATACGATAAGACAAAACGCATCAGGTGAGAAACGTGAATGTATGGTTTATATAAGCTAAAAAAACATATATAGGTCTGTTTCACTTTCATCACACATACTAGTTCTTGCAGTCACTCGACTCTTCAAACTGGTTTGTTGGTCACCCTGGGCCTGAAGCAATAGTAACTGGACAAGGGAGTGGATATGACCAGATAATTCTATCCAACTAAGTGTAAATGTGCAGTGGCTGGGCCCAGTCCCTAGGACGTCTTACACTTGCACATATGGTATCCTTGCAACCATATTCAAAGTACGAGTCTTCAGTGAACAGTAGGATGGTATCCTTGCGATCATATTCAAAGTACGAGTCTTCAATGAACAGTAGGATGGTATCCTTGCGACCATATTCAAAGTACGAGTCGTCAATGAACGGTAGGAAGTCAAGACAATACTAAATCATTTTCAATCCCAAGACCGAAGGAAGTTACACGAGGAAGTGGAATGAAAAGCTAAGCGTGGCTACAGCTAAGGCAGGGACCAAAGACCAGACAGCCTCTTAATAATGAAGATATACGGTACCGTAACTGGACTTTCATAATGAGGTTTAAAAATATCAAAGACAGTCGTGTCTGGGGCCATATTCTACTTTCTACCACATGGTCTCGTTGGAGACTAATTCATGTTTAATGTATCCATCATAAAACTGCTTGGACCACCGTAATGTCCATTACACGTTCTTGTGTATCCATCAGTGATGAAGAGTTCATTAACAAATATACAAGCACAAATTATTGTTCTTCTATTTATCTGTATCTGGCCTGTTCATATTCCTTCTATCCTAAAGAATTTAAAACCACTGAAATATAATAGCAGGCAAATTCCATGCTAATTCTATTGTTAAGAGCTAGCTTCTTGTTCCAATGTTCCCCTTTCCTATATATCTACGGCTGTATTTTAGTCAACAAGACAGAACATCACTTCATGTTTAACAATACAAAAAGGAAGAAATCAAATAAATCAACCGCTACCATCTAATAAGAGAAATGTTGATAAAGTGATGGAGAGATTGAGCTTCTGGCAACCACATCCCTTTGACAGATTGAGACAATTAATTAAAGGCAATGACACCCCACGATGCCTGCACCTCTCTCCACCCAATGCAGGAAACAAGAGCCAAACCAATGCTGTGATTATGCCAATCCAGATGGTCTCAATACATCTGCTTTCTTGCCAGTTCATGAAAAATCAGTCGATTAAACTTAATCCATCATCAAAGGACGTAAACGAAATCTACTCTCAATGTCAAGCTTATAAATACGGTTCAATAACATCTAAATAAGAACGCCTAATTTGCCAAAGTTCTGACGTAGTTCTTATCCAATTAAAATATGTTATAATAAAGTGTACGCAAGAATGTCATAATAAAAAATACACAAGAATGTCTAATTAGCAAAAAACATCGACATAAATCTTTTCCAATCAAAAGGGAAATCAAAACCAAGCGAAATAAGTTACAGGCTGCAACAGAGTAAATTCACAGTTTTAGACAGAATTTGATCCATAATGAAAACTTTCTATAAAGTTCAAGTAGTTTCACGCGCTGCGAGAAGCAAGGCAACCCGCAGCACAATTCGTATTGTAATCTAAAAACAAATACTTTAAGAGTACAAAAGTTAGCGGTAAAAGATTTATGGCAGTCTGTCTCAAAAGCCAAATGGTGGAACCTCTGAGGTATCTGGAGCATCGAAAGAGAAAGTAATAGCAAATCGGTACAATAAAAAAAAAAGTATCGGGGAGGAGAGAGAGAGAGAGAGAGAGAGAGAGAGAGAGAGAGAGAGAGAGAGAGAGAGAGAGAGAGAGAGAGAGAGAGAGGTTGGGGGGGTGAGGGGTTTTCCACAAGTACTAACAGTCAACAAGACCGTAATATGAGCCAAGGTTAAACAAACCTCCAGGAAACAAGCGATTCCTAACACCGACCAAACAAATGAACTGACCAACAACCAACAGGGTACCTCTGATATATCAAACCGTCTGGGCTACAAGCCCCTCGTGTGATACAGACTACAAGTTCCTCATACAATCCAAAGCGAAGTGTTCATTTATAAAAATCTACGTACTGTGTATTTATCAGGCCCATTACAGATTTCAAGATACAAAATATAAAATGAATTTTGAACCTATATGACTCATATTAAGAGTGGTTTGGTCATTTTCTCAACTGTAGGGGCAAAATGTATAATTGAAGATATGCCAAATGAATGTCACATTTCTACAAAATTAGGGAACCTATGCTCACATAGCATCAACAACGATGTTTATTTTTCCAGTACTTCACAACGGTGCATTGTCAAACTTTTAAACCGAAATCCAAACGGGATCTAGTTACTTGTCTTTTAAACCTATTTCAACCCACTAAAATTTAAGTTAAAATTTTTTCATCACTTTCTAAATAACCCTTTGAGTTGCTACTAAAAAAAATCAGTACATCATACAGCATAATAATAATAATAATAACAATAATAATAATAATAATAATAATAATAATAATAATAATAATCATCATCATCACCATCATCCTCATTATCATCATCATCATCATTTTTCAAAATCGCTATTGCATATTGTATAAATAATGAATGAAAGACAATCTTAACAAAACATGAACACCACTACTAATATACAACCGTATAAAACATCGACAAGGAAGGAACACATAATAAGCCTGCCTACATACAAACAGAGAGAGAGAGAGAGAGAGAGAGAGAGAGAGAGAGAGAGAGAGAGAGAGACCCATGTACTATGGGACCTCAAGTGAAAAGTAGGTCATGGGTCACCTGGATTCTTTAGGACTCGATCTCATGGTTATCAAGGATGGATTCTGCCCGAGACGAGATTTCCTTGGCAGGTGCCTCCTATATACACTGAGCTAAAGTCCAGTTTTATGGGTGGAAGATTTTACTGTTGTCTTGGATGCACTTTACAACAATGACCTGATAAAGGCAAAGATTGGCAAAACAATCAAATCTAAATATTTTATATTTATCGTCACACACCCAAGTATTCTTAAAGAGAGAGAGAGAGAGAGAGAGAGAGAGAGAGAGAGAGAGAGAGAGAGAGAGAGAGAGAGAGAGAGAGTGTCTCGTACTAATATTGATTTGACTCCAGTTGGGTATTATTTCGTCGAGCTATCCCTTAATAACACCCCTTCCCTTATTCTAAGATATGTTGACAGACTTTTAAACGGAATAGCCACTGATCACTCAGGTCTCTCTCTCTCTCTCTCTCTCTCTCTCTCTCTCTCTCTCTCTCTCTCTCTCTCTCTCTCTCTCTCTCTCTCTCTCTCTCCTTATATTTAACATTCACAACTTTCAAAAGGCAAGTAATTCTTCGATTAATGAACTAAAAAACCCCGACCCACTTTTGAAAATCATTGTGAGAATAAGAGCAAGATTTGCTTGAGAGAGAGAGAGAGAGAGAGAGAGAGAGAGAGAGAGAGAGAGAGAGAGAGAGAGAGAGAGAGAGAGAGAGAGAGAGAGAGAGAGTTAGCTTTCAATGTCTGTTATTATAAGTGTGTGTTACACCATCTGACCTTGAGCTCTCTAATTCTCTAAATGCCTCAAACGAATCGTTAGTCTTCAAGGCCTGTAGTGAAAACGAATGAAAATAAGAGAAAAATGCTTCCAAAAGAGCACGAATTATATATATATATATATATATATATATATATATATATATATATATATATATATATATATATATATATATATATATATATATATATATATATATATATATATATATATATATATATATATATATATAAAGATAAAGACAAGATCCACGAAGGGAGTGCTGCGTTGTTTCTCTTTCCTTCGTGGATTTTATCTTTACTTACATATTCACCACGTTCCATATTTTCGTGATTCAGTTATACATACATACATAAAGATCATGGCAACATAAAACAAAAAAATATACAATTCTTTCAACTACTAAATCTAAAAAGGGGGGAAACGACTGATGAAAACGGTTAATATGTAAACCAAGGTTCTAATGAGACGTATTTTACATATCACATAACATATCAGGGAAGTCAGTGTTCTCATCAAATCGATCGGCTTTGATATCTCGAAACAGACTGGCTGAAATTGATCGTTCTCGGAACCAGATCGAGGTAGTTTCGCATGCTACAATCAATTTTGCAAAACGGCCAGCGTCCCCGGTCGTAGCTGTAGACAAACCGTGCACGTGAATGGTCGCGCCAATTTACAGAGCCGTCGTGGTCTGTAAAAACACGCATACACATATACATACACATACACACACAATATATATATATATATATATATATATATATATATATATATATATATATATATATATATATATATATATATATATATATATATATATATATATATATATATATATATACATTACTGTGTATATATAGTGTGTGTGTGTATGTGTGTGTTTTAACACACAAAAACCTTGAAATTAACAAGTCATCCGGGACAAGTAAGCCAGGCAGACCTGATTAATGACTGGGTCCCCGCATTATCGATAAAATGGTTCCTTCGAGATGTCGGTCAGGGCGAACTTGATCCACTAAGAATCTCAAAGATCCTGACTTCAGACAATGGAAACAAAAAAATTCCGGCTTGATATTCTATATTTGTTGAAACATTTCTTGAATGCTGCAAAAATTTACAGGCAGTCTGCTTTGTAATTATAAGTGTGGTGATTTCTTGTATGTATTTATATGAAATCATCATGAGAGAGAGAGAGAGAGAGAGAGAGAGAGAGAGAGAGAGAGAGAGAGAGAGAGAGAGAGAGAGAGAGAGAAGGGTGGTGAGCTCTTGCATGGCCGCGCGCACGCAAGCCAGCCAAAGCAAAGTCACGATGAGTCACCTTATTTTGTATAGTTATTATTACGAGACCAGATGTCGAACCCCCATAGTTAAATGCGCAAATAATTGTCAGACCACTCGTGATTGAAGTGACTCGTGCCTGTCGCATGTCGTGCAAGTCGTGTGGAGCCTTTCGTGCGACCGTGCAAAGAGGCCTGATGGATTCTTCGATAAGACGCACGAAAAGATAATTTCTATAACCTGGAATCGATCGCTAAAAAAGGGGGGGAATGAGCGGACTTTCTGAGAGCGTTCCTAAATTGCGAATGAGCCAGAGAAGATTCTTTTGCCACAACGATGCTGATGCAAACTGTCGTCGACGTCTTTTACGTAAAGGTCAACAACGATGGATGCAGATACCTAAAGGTCATGGCCTCCTTTTCACAGAAAAGCTTCGTAACGGAATGCCATTATTCGTGAACACCGTGCAAGCGTAACTGGACAAAACCTATACGAATCCAAGATCTTCAGATTTGCATTACTTCTCCAAAGGCAACAAGCACTTTCAAAACGAAGAAACAATGCGTAACTATCACGCTTACATTACAGCGCACATTATTCAATCAGCATAAATGAGCCCCCACTTAATGAATCTAAAACTTTACTGCCGCTGGGACCTGACAGCCTTGTCATTTGACCAATCCCTTGAAAATGGACAGAAATACAACTTTCACTTGAAAGTTCATTTTTGTAGCTAACGTTATAATAAATTCACATAAAAAACGCACTTTACATTAACAAATACACTGAACAAAGACTGAGCAAATAATAAAACAAAAGATACTATATCAACAAGCTACATCTCCTAACTACTACTAACCATACAAAAAAGAAAACAACACATCTGCAGCATATGTAGTCTTATTAGTCAAATTTGTCCACAAACTCTAAACCGCGACTAAACCTACACCAAATGGACATCCGCAGCAACTTTCGGATTTTTTTTCCTCTTTTTTACATAAAGATGACTGGACATTTATGTACTCGAGTCTTCACAAATCCTTGCGCTAGATTTCGGAGCCCTTTCAAAATCTTGGGTGTTACTGGGGCTTCTTAAACACAGAAAGAGCTCTCTCTCTCTCTCTCTCTCTCTCTCTCTCTCTCTCTCTCTCTCTCTCTCTCCACTTTGTTTGGTTTTGTGTACAGCCCTCCACGGGGATGATTCCCTCTCTGGCGGGCCCTTCTATGTTTTCAAAATATGGTGCTTCTTATATTTTATAATGGTCTTTTAGCGTTTTCTTGTCAGTATCGTAGCTCCTGCAGAATAGCTGAGTTTTTAGCTCTTTTATTAAATTTGCTCTCTCTCTCTTACACACACACACACACAGACGTACACATACACATACTCCCCATTAAAACAAATTCACTCTCCTTTTCACTGTACAGCTGAAATGTATTTCAATAACAATCGTTTCATTTCTTTAATATCTCTTTCTCACACATGCAATATGACACTGTTGTTGTTGTCACGCATATAAAAATACCCACAATTCTCCCTCTTTGTATTCGGCCATACAAAACAGCCTCTTTCGATATCTATCACTCTGACATACGTAACTCGCGACCTTTGATCGCTCTTCGCTAAGCGAGGGCGAATTAAATGCCTATTAACCGATCCCATTGAGAAGAATCTAAAGAGGCACTGCAAGAGTGCCACTCACTACCTGTGCATGGAGAGCAATATTCTGCTGTTGCACTGCTTCCACCGGCACAGCACTCACGGGTGCTTGCACATCCGGCACTGCAGCCACAACCATCTTTACGGCAAATGTTCACTGTTTAATCACTAATGAGAAATAGTCATTCAAGGGAAGTGGCAATATTACAGAAAGCACGTCGGATACGCGGGCCACGGCTTTGATCCAGCCGGTCTTCTCTCCGTCACTTTCACACACACACTGGAGTCTCGCGGCAAGGTTGCGAGTTCTCCCGAAGACCTTGCCTCACCAAGGGCGTGTGTTTTTTCGCACTAAGGCTCGATTTCATCTACTCTCAGAGCCGAAAAGGATGGCAATCCATCACTGATTAATTCGAGTCAATAGGAACAAAGAATCAACGACTGCCCAGAGAGTAAAGGCCGCCAACCAACACAAAACACCGCCGGACTTGATGTCGCTTTTAATATTGCGGCAACTGGCAGCTCGCTGTGGCATCCCAGCTGATCTACTTTCACCGAGCAAGATTTCCTCAGGCCAATCTCCTCCCTCGCTTCCCAACAGAGCACCCTTCCCCTCCTTCCATCACACCTACCGTCCCCTTTGCATGCTTGTTCCTCGCTTGTGATATATGAAAAGCAGAACACGAAAAAAAAGAGAAGACCTACTAATGACACCGCCAACCCACTGCTGTCTTACAAGGCAATAGGTGTCTCTCGAGATTAAAGAAGGTTCATTGTCGCTTGGGCCGCGTAAAATTATCAGCAGATATAATTCACGTGATCTCACTTCCTTTCCTTAATTTTATTAATAACCACAGGAATAAATACGGTGGCAAACGAAGCTATAAGAGAACGCAACATTTCAACAACTAAAAGATTGGCTTTTACTTTTTTTTCTTTAGCCCGAACCACAGTAACCACACCCAACTGTGTAACTAAACGAGGAAGCCTTGGCCCTGTGTAGTGTTTTAACTTCGCATAAACTGTTTTATACAGAAAAACATCAACGACAGAGGAAAGCTTACTCTACTTGGGCAAAGCAACTCCTGGTGGATATTACATGACCCTGGAGGCCTCAGCAAATACAAGCGCTTAGATAACAGAGAGAGAGAGAGAGAGAGAGAGAGAGAGAGAGAGAGAGAGAGAGAGAGAGAGAGAGAGACTTTCCAACTTAGAAATGCGATAATTTGTAACCAATTAGGCATTGTGCCAGTTACAATACGGACAATTTACTCACATGATACTAAGGCAAAAGGGAATCACTGTACTAAGTACCCTTTCTCTCAAGGTAAACTGTCATCGTGGTTCTAAAGTTCTTTATTTTCAACTTTCTCCGGTAAGGTATACAGTGCATAAAAAAAGGTTCGACCATATCTCATAAAAAGCGAGGAAAAAATACTATAATGCAAACGCACACAATGCATCAACACAGCAACAAAGCAGTTTTCGGAAAATTTCTTGTGTAAAATAAAGTAAATAAAGTGTATGTGGGGAAAGGGAGAATATGCTAATCCAAAAAACTATAAAGTACTCTATCCTTTGCTTTACTTGATCTAGCTGAAAAACAAAAGCTAGCAGGAAGTACAGTGGTAAAAACAATGTACGGTCCTGCATTTAACGAGAGAGAGAGAGAGAGAGAGAGAGAGAGAGAGAGAGAGAGAGAGAGAGAGAGAGAGAGAGAGAGAGAGAGAGGAGAATACTACTGATATACCACTCGAAACCCTTAAAATCTCAAAACACTGATACTAGATACTACCCATGGAACCTTAGTTAATGTTTGGTCAAACAAATGGAATGCCTTAACAAAACCTTTCTATTTCACTAGCTCTTTTAGCAGCCCATCTTGAACAATATCAAAATGTACAGTTGTGATTTCAGAGAGGAGTGGACCACTCATCGAAGAGCGGACGGGTTTATACCACCTCTTCCTCAGCAACCTCCTGTCAGTGTGTTCCTCTGTCGAATTACAAGTAACTCAATGATGTTCATGCATTCTACATAAACAAATAATGCCTTCCTTAACTTGGTTTTATTTCTCAATACAGCAAATCACAGCTTTACTGAAGCTGAATATTTATTCGAGAAAGAAGGCAACTAACGTAAAAAGGAACACACTGTTTTAGAAAGAAGCTATCAGGAATGATGAACTATTTATCCAACTATATGTCCAGGTTGTAATACTATATGAAGTCTACGTGATTCAGGGCCACTTACTGGTCAACTTTGAACTTGACAGGTTTGGTAATGTCCATCTACAAGAGAATAGTTGATAAGATAAAATGACGACCTGAATAGCCTACCTAACTTGTTGGGCCATAGTGTATATTATGACAGTAATGAGACACGTTGAAATAAATGCAATACACTGTGGTGGTTAACAGGATTCAAAACTGACTTTCCTCTGAAAGGCCATTTTCATCACATATCCTGCCTTTAGTGCCTCTTCGACATGCTCCTACGCAGCTATAAAGGTTAGAAGATATTCTGCTCACCAGCTTAGTCACTACAAATCAGCATCACCTGAATGCCTACTCCCATGGTACTTCAAGCAGAAGTACAAGCATTACCCATGACATTCTTATAGGGAGGTCAGCCAAGGACCAAGATCACCACGGTACAACTTGCTCCAAAAGTTCTAGACATGCCTCATCCAGCTGGGTCTGCTCATCAGGCACATCTGGTGGTCATGATCTCGGCCAAATCTTCAGTCACTCACATTCATATCACTCTTCAACAGTTGCAGTTCCTCCATTTCCAGAGTCTCCAGGTAGATTACCTACCAGTAGAATAATGCAAAAAAAAAAAAAAGAAAGATGCACACTTTGGCAACTATACATACTAGTGGTGTTAGGTTCACTTTGTCTCCTTACTCAAGTGACATTACCCTCTCTCCTCTTAAGAGTACACATCCAGAGCCATTAATTACAAGAGGTGGTGGTCTGGTGGTCCACACTAACCAATTATGACTTGGATTCCTGGGTTTTTCAATCTCGAAGGTTCTGATAGCTTCCTAAAGATCTCTATCTGAAGAAATGTCCTTACCTACACACTACAGTACTGAAGCTAGAATAGAATGGTATGCTTTGTTTGCAGCCATCAAAGATTCCTGGAATATCTGAGAACATGAAAACTTTATTGATAACTATAGTGGTATGGGTGCTAAATATTCCTCGGGAATGGCACCAGGATCTACAGGTAGCCCACTGCTGCTAGTACAATTATTTGGTAGAGGTCCTTCCTAGATGATTCTAAAAAGCATCTAGCTCTGAGGAGGCAGCCGAGTCTCCAAGTGACTACAGTAATTGTAACATAGGGAGTTTTGATGGAACTGCCAAATGCAGGGTTGTTTTAGTAGATCTGCTCTGGGGGGTAGACAAGGAACATTTATCATTAGAGGAGGGAGGTCTGGAAACCATTCTCATCTTGGCCACCTAGGCACAATGAAAATCATTTGCAAACTCACATCTCTAAGTTTGTTGAGAATTTTCTGATTTAAGCATACAGGGAAAGGCATAAGAGTCCAGTCTAACCAGAGAATCTGCCACTCACACCTGTGGATTCTTTTACAGGGAACAGTAAAGTGGGAGTTTGTGGTCCAGGCTTGTGGCAAAAAGATCTATAGTTGTAGTCTGCCGAGTTCCCAAAGCATTTCACAAATGTCCAGGTGAAGAGAAAGTTGTGTCGATATAACTTGGTCATCCCGAGTCAAAAGGTCAGCCTAGCCCCTACTATGAGAATCTGGAATGGTTCTTCTGCATCACATCTTTATATAAAACTGTAAGGGGTCTGACAAGCCCCTACTACAAATTTCTTGACAGAGGACATATGCCGTAAAAGAGTGAGCCACCTCTCAGCTGGTAAATGCTTTAATGACAGAAACTTCTTGAAAACTGAGAGAAAGTTGTCAACTTTTGTCACCATTGGAGAAGCCTGAAAACTGGATTGTGAAGATAATATGATGGGAAGGGAATCAGAGACAGGGACAAGGGCAAAAGAGACTGGAAGGAAATTGGATACCTGTCCCTCAATACCCTCACCACCCAGGGCCCTGCTTCAGGCTGATTTCAAACATACCAAAAGTGGCATCACTTGGGAGATTTTTGACAAAATCTCAGAGTTCAAAAGATCAATAAATGAAACATCGAAAATGATAGCATCTTTTTGCTGTTCAGACACAATTGGACAATAAAAGTACAAAGCTGCTCAAGCTTCTTGACTACCACATAGCAAATGCATAGAAGGTTTGGTAGCTTCCTGAGCTAAGGAAAAATAATGTAAATCTTTCATCTGGGACAAAATCTATTCCAAGAGAGTTCCAGTGTCATAAGAAGCCACCCTTTGTCTCCTCAAAAAGTAAGGCAGGATCAGAGAAGGTCCCTTAGAGGCCACTTTTGGGTCAAAAGCCTAGCAACAGATTCGAGACAGGTGATAAACCGACTTCGTAAGTATTAGGGGAACAAAAGCCAGCACCAGGTTTCTCTGTCCATTCCAAACTACAAGATCTAGAACACTGTTCCCTCAGGTCCAGAAATACGGTGGTTATTTCTCTGAACAATACTTTAAAAGCCTCTTGAATGCAGTAGGGGTTTAACGGTCTTCTTCAGTGTCAGAAACCGGGTAAAAAAATTTTGTAGGAAAGAGACCAGTCATGGCTAAGCAAAGCAGGACCCAGAAGATTCAAAGCTTGGGCAGCAGCAGAAGGGGTTTTGGGTTACAAGTCTCGAGCAATTACACAGTCCAATAAATTATTATAAATCTCTTCTCTAAAGGGCATTTTCACAGTCAAACGGTTTGTCCAACCCAGTTTGCCAAACACATGTTTGAAGTGGAATTTGACTGTGTGAATGGGGTATTTGGTTGGCAAACACTATTGACAAATGGTTTGAATGAAGTCCAGCTTGGCCTAACTTTTGTGGGCAGGGATAAATTATCCAAAAACACTTTGCTCGTGTGAACAATCGGCAAACATCAAACCTCTGTAGCTATTCAGATCTTGACTTGGTAACACCATCTATATTTCCCACCTCAAGTATGAATATTGAGGAAAGTAAAGTGGACTGAGAGGGAAGTTTTATTGGAATATACCCTCAATTACAAAGAACATACAGCTTTATGTTAAGCTGTATCTAAAGAATATGCCAATGATATATCTAAAACAAGGGATTATCTGCTCTTCGTGAGATACTAATGGAATTTGAACCTACCTGCTCATGGAACAACATTATGAAGAAAATAAACTGCCTCCAGAATGCTTTCAGTAAAGAATATAGAGAACTTGAAAACTCAAAGAAGTCTGGGAGTTCAGCTGATGACATCTATACTCTGCCTATGTGGTATTTTCATAAGATGTTTGTTTTAGATCAAGACTTACCATGACAGAGCCCTTCCAATCTGGACAGAATAACTGTTGCTAAAAAATGCAGAGGTGCTCTACCTTTCACGGAGAGAAATGGCCTTTCTCATGTTTGTGTCCTGGTACTAAATAAAAGTGACACACCTCAGCAGATCTAAATATGCTGCCTGTCCATTCTCATATAATTACGCCAGTCCTCTGGATCTAATCTCATATAAACATGCATGTCTGCATGAGGAATTTGGTCTCTTTTTAACGACCGATCTTTGCCCAATTAGATCTTTTTTTTTTTCCTTAGTGCCACCACTCACCCAACAGTGATAAGTGTCTTGATCCATAGACATCTTTGCTTCTCCACTGAACGACTTGCACTGAGGTTGGATGTAATTTGGTTTGACTGTGTGACACCTCTTCAAACCTATTGACAAACAACTGGGACAAATGGGTTAGATAAACCATTTGACCATATAAATGCACCTTACATCTGAGTTCTTTATTAGGTTCACGTTCAGTTTCTGGAACAGGAGGCGGGTGACAGGTTCAAGTCTGATAGGCAATTCCTGAGGTAGGAGGTAATTCTAGCACAAGAATGAAAAAGAGATAAGTCTGGATGAGAACCATGATCAAGAGCAGACTGATTAATCTCAGAGGTAATAACACCACTTCACCCAAGTCTTTATTAATTACTGAAAATGGGTGTAAACACTTGGAATTCTGATTATGTTCCTTATGTCAGGAATGACATTTTAAAGTTGGAGGTTGGAGAGAATTCTCATTATAAGATGAGCTTACAGAAGCTTGCCAATTGTGATGCAGAACAATAACATTTGTACAAGCAAGAGGGTGCTTGGGAAGATGAGAGTGATGGGAAAAAGAACAAATACTGTACATTCACGAGAAAGGGAGCATGAATGAAAAATGAACAAGAACATCTTAGCTTGTGGGAACGCCAAAGAGAACAACAACTTGAGCAAGAATGCTCAAGGGTTACAAGATGCAATGACAAGCCACAGAAGTAAGCTGCCGCAAAAATGAATTATGGAACGTCAAATGCTGCTGCCCCAAGAAGTGGCAACCAGGGAAAGACTCCCGACAGATGAATGTAGGAGCTGAACAGAATCAAAATACTGTACCTGAAATGTTGGAAATTGCACCCTAAGCATTCTAGCGAACTAGATGAAAATGGTGATTAGCCTATCACAAAAAAGGCTTACATAAACTATTCTTAACCCTACCAAATCTATCCTTCAGCAAACAATGGGCAGACCAGTCACAAACCTTCACAATGGAATGACATGAGAAAGGAGTCAGTGGGCACAATATCATAAGGTATACCTTGGTTCCCTATACCTCTAAATGAAGGATTGTCACAGGATATGTCAGAGTAAATGCTAAAGAAGAGCGGAGGCATTGACACCAACTCTCCCTGGAGGGGAAAAAATGCAAAAACTGACACACACTGGGGAAGGGTTTACTGGTAACTGCTAAAGCTAATACTTTCAATCAAAATTTCAAATTCATGAAACTAATGATTCTAAGATTGAAATCCTATTAATAGAATCCCAAACTTTACAAGGAGCTTTAGGAGGAGGAGGTTACAGTTGAGGAATGGGAGGAGGGGGAAGAGAAGCAGGAGTGTAAGGCCCACTGGGGAGAAAAGATGACCCCAAAATCATTTTAATATTAACCTTATGTTGAACAGAAACTAAGTCTAAATTATACCCTCTTCATACTCCTCTTAATCTTTTCCTTTTTCCCTTCTTTCATGGTTTAAAATAAATCCACTTTACCTCCCAGGATTAGTCCATGCACTGTTTACAACAGTCCTCACAATCACATTTGTTACCCCTACAAGGAATGCAAACATCATGGGCATCAACTGCACTACCATGAAGTTCGTTATTGCAGTCTCTAACCTTCCTTAATTTTGTATGTCCTAATCTAGATGGAGAAACAAAAAGCATTCTAAATAAAGGAAATCAGAATCATGGTGCAATATCATAAACAACTGCGAACAATTGCAGCCAAAAGTTGAGAAACCACAACTGATCTTCACAGGACAATTAACAGGAACTGAGCGAGGAACAACTGATGCTCAAACCCTGGATAGACAAACCTGACTGGTCAGCCAAGAGGAATTCGTGATAGAGAGTTAAGTTAATTTTAAGGGGGAAAAGTGTTATTTCAAATATGAAATAACCTATGGTATTTGATAGTTTACCTATGTGATTTTTAAAACTTTCACATGTAAACTGTCATATTTGGATGTGTTTCAGTTTTGGATTTGTCTAAGACTCAAGTAGTCAGTAATTTCAAATAAATAAATGTATATTTTATCATTCTGATGTACATTAGTTTGAATACATCTAACTTTCATTTCTGAGGACAATGGTTGGTTACAAACTCTTAAGTCTTAGTCAGGTAAGTGAGGGTTTCATTCCACTGCCCAGGCAATCACTCTGCACCCTAGGTTAGGTTATGTTATGTTGGGCAATATCCCTGTAATTTGCTCCTTAATTTATTTTAGGCCAGGTTAAGTGTACAGTGGGAGGGTGAGTGTGGAGGGGGGAGGAATTAACTGCAGCTAGGTAAGGACCAGCACCCTAGGGTAGGTTAAGTTAGGTTGCACGCTTGTAACTGTCCTTGAGGGTAGTATGTAGAACAGCAGCCAATGCTAGACCTGATGATACAATCCTCCAATCACCATACATTACAGATAATGGTCTTAGTCAATTATTCAGTCATGGATTTTGCTTTTTTTTCTTTGTATGTGCTCATGAGCTAGAATTTTCCAAGCTCTGTAATTGATGTGAACAGTAGCCACAGACCAATCTGTCCTTGGTTCTTTTTATGCATGTTAGATGGCTTGTCAATCACCAGGCCTGCAGGCTGCAATTTTCACATCAAACCAGCCCTATGCACAGGTTAACCAGGCCATAATCTTTGCCAACAAAAATCAATTCCGATATGCTACACCCACAAGATGTAGGCCTACAATCATCCATTCAGAATTCTGTGAGTGGTTTGTAATAGAAAACAGCACAATGAAGTAGATATTTATTTCTTGTGAACAACCTAGCCCCATCAATAGCCCAAAGTTTGACTGTATATCAAATTTCTCCCTGACTTATAATGAACTGTGCAAGTTTTTTTTATCAAAATGACATTTTTATAATAAAAATAAAGTTTTATATATACTTACCCAGTAATTACTTAGCTATGAGTTTCTAACTCGACTGCAGCTTCAATTTTGAAATTCGCGATAGCGATAGTCTTTAGTTCATGTAGGTGACTAACCCCGCCCACTTTCGGTATGAAAGGGAGAAACAACTAAGCCAAGAGTTTCACTTTTGTGTATGCTCTAAGGTCCATGTGAGGGGAGGAGGGCGGGCTCCATTCGTAATTACTGGATAAGTATATATATAAATTTTTTATTATAAAAACATAAATTTTATATAAGTAACTTACCCAGTAATTACTTAGCTGAATCCACACTTAAGGAGGTGGGATTCATGGACATCTTGTACTCTAACGTTAAAAATGATAATGAAATGAGAACAGGATAAATAGGCTTAGCATTGAAAAAATGCTTGTTGTTTCTTACCTGGTGAGCGGTAAGCATTCAGTGCACTTACATCGAGTACCAGTCTCCATCCTCCTGTGGCTTTTGGTACTACAAAAAGCCGGTTGTAAAAACCCTTGGACTCGATATTCTCCACCACTTCTAACGACTTCTTCTTGAGGAGAGACAAAACTTCTTCCGAGAGGGCTAAATACTTTGTTGATCCTACAGAGTAAGCTGTCAATTTGACAGGAGAGCTAGGTAAGGGAGGTTTCTCTTTGAAGGGGATAGAATACCCTTCCCTTAAAACTTCTATCACCCATTGATCTGCTCCTCTCATTCTCCAACTTCCCCAAAAAAGTTGGAGTCTGGCTTCCACAGGCACATGAAGGACTGAAGACTCACTTGCGGATTGTAGGTATGGTGGAGGATGTCTTGACCACATGTGGGGCGAAACGTACAGAGGCCCACGGTCTTGACTGTGATCTCTGTCTGCCTCCTTGAAAGGGTTGGGGCTGAAGAGGAGAAGAGGACTTGAAAGGGGGGGGAGTTCCACTCTCTTGGACACCTCATAGATTGTGAGAGAGGGTCTTGTGTAGACTTCTTATGAAGGTGAGAAGCCACTTCTTCTACTGTTGCTTGCAGGAAAAGGTGTGTATTATCCAAGAGAGAGAAGAGGAGAGCTGATTTATGCGATGAGTGACGCCCTTAGATACAAACGAAATCCAGAGTTCCCTCTTATTCAAAATCCCCATGGCATAAAGGGAGGAAATCTCCCAAGGACCATCTCGAATTGCTTTATCAGGGCAGGAGAGAACACTTCTCCTGTCAGCAGCAATATCCTGAGGCAGAACCGAATCTCTGATCTTTGCCAAGGTCCCTAAGGACCAATCTAGAAAACTAGACACTTCAAACACCTCGAACATGTTCTTGAGCAAATGATCAATCTCCAACGCAGAGAACATGGTCTTTGCCAAAGCAAAAGCCGACCTACGAGCTGAATCAATGAGACCAGAGAAGTCCACCTGGGAGGGGGCCTTCCTGGTCGCATATGACCCATATCTCCTGGCCAAAAGGCAGTTAGGCAGAATACTAAAGCATGCCTCTCCCAGGCGTCTTTTCTCCAAGAGGCAGAGATTCATTTCTCTCATAGCCTTTTTAGATGAAGAAGATAAAACCACTTTGGAAAGTCTCGACAAATCCCTGGGTAGGTCACTCATCATAAATGAGGAAGCCGGAGAAGAAGGGGCTGCCAGAGTGAAGAAATCTAGAAAATTACCCTGCAAATAATTCAGTAAGGCAGCATAAGCCGATGGGGTGGAGTCCTGTCATAAATCTTCCTCCTACAATGAGACCAGGGACAATGAGGGATCTTCAGGCACTACTGAAGGAGGTGAAGTTATCTTCTTAAGAATACCCAAAATATTGTCTAACTGCTTCTGCAGCAGTGCCATGGAAGGGTCCAATCTGGGAGTAGAAGAAGTAGTAATCGAATGAGTAGGTGAAGAAAACTGGTGTTTCGATGAGGAAGTCTGTAAAGCAGGAGCGGGCATCAATCCTGGCACTCGACCAAAGGAGAGTGAGTTGCCACTGAAAAGGTTCTCTGGTGCCAAGCGATGCAGGTGCACTACTGGACGCTTCTTATCTTCTGGACGCTCAGCTACTAGTGAATGCTCAGTCGTTACTGGGCGCTCGGCCACTAAAGAGCGCTCGGCAGCCAAAGAGGCATCCTCTATCCCAGACGGGTGCTCGAAAGATGAGCGTGAATTATCATGACAAGGTTCTCGATTGGCTGAAGAACTAATCCTCTTGCTGGACACAGATGGTCTGGTAGCTACTGGTTGAGAAAAACGTTCGGGACTGTCCCATTTGCTGCATGACCGCTGAGGACTACCGGATCGTTCCCTGAACCTCTTGCCGTAACACTGAGGGGACTGGTCCCTGGGAGGTGCGAGCCTTTTCAACAGACGAGATTCGTCTAAGAATCTCCACTGGCACCCTTGAGAGGGGCTAGAATCTCCCAAGCTGGACGAGAGATTATGAACACTAGGCACACCTTTCCAACGGCTGCCTTTGGTCAACACCCAGGAGGACACAGGTGTGACTGCCCGTGGGCAGACCCCACCGACCTCCCTTGGGCCTCCAGTATGGTTCCTCCCAGGGCTGGGGAAGTATAGCAGTGACCTTTGCCTAGGAGCGTCAGTGGGATGGGTAGCCACCTCCTCCACAAACACATCACTAGAACACTTTGCACTAAATTTGTCCACGAGGACACGCATTAAATCACCTGTGCCACTGTGTTTGCAAGAAAATCAAACTTATCGAATTCTGATTCGAGACTGGGGTAGTGATCCAGGTCGGGAGCGAGAAAACCAGGAGCGGAGATCGGTGGTGCAGGAGGAGAGCTGGAAGAAGGAGGAATTACTTTGGCAGGAGAAGGGAGAGAAGGGATATTAACCTCAATTGATTCCTGAGTCACATCTAGAGTAGCTAATTTAACCTCAGCTCTAGCAGCTGCTTTTCTCTTACGATCCCTTTCTAACTTTGATAGGTGAGAAGTTAAAGTCTTCCACCTTCTTTTGTCCCATTAACAGCATTCCTCACATGTCAAGTTAACTGAAAAAATTTGTCCTCTGCATGTCGTATATAGTGTGAGAATCATAACATGCCTTGCTCAAACGAATATTGCAACCTCTGCTACAATACAGTACCTAATACTCAATGCACTAGAATCTGACAATCACTAGCTAACAGTCAAAAACCTAACTCAATCTCCTAGGAAAAGTACTATATAAACCAGTCAAGCAATACAAATCCGAAGGCTACCGAGCCGAAAATACATCACCAAAAGGTAAGAATTTCAAGCTGAAAACCAAAATCAAGCTGCTTCTTAACACTGTGTTGCTGTTAAGCCAGCAGAAACAAAAATGAAGCTCTTGGCTTAGTTGTTTCTCCCTTCCACACTGAAAGTGGGCGGGGTTAGTCACCTACATAAACAAAAGACTTTCGCTACCGTGAATTTCAAAATTGAAGCTGCCATCAAGTTAGAAACTCTTAGCTAAGTAATTACTGGGTAAGTTACTTATATAAAAATAGCTTCTTATGCTATTGAGTGGTGGGTGCAATGCATACAACAATGGCAGCATGTATAACGGGTATGACTCACAACAGTAAGCCTGTGTACTTAAAAGAGAGAGAATTTGAACACACAAGCTTTGAATAAGGGAGGACAAATGATGTTTGTTTTTTCTCATGCTAATTGGTAACATTATGGAAGGAATGTGCTATCCAGATACTTTCCATTGTTCAGTTACACCTAATATTTTATCTTCAGAGGCCCAAGGCTGACCAGGTAAAGACAAAGCACCCTAGATTAGGTTTGCCTAGGTTAAGCTGTATCCATGCCAAAATATGCCTTTGAGAATGATTTCGTGTTGACCAAGATGGAAGCCACATCTGATAAAACTGTTTGAATATTCCAGAGTAAGATAAAGAAAATACAGGTCCTACTTGTATGCCACTGAACCAAGTGTCACTGTCAGAAGATATGAAACATAAATCAAATACATCATTGCATTTCATTTTAAATACTGACTTAGGAATAACAGTGCTGCAGATAATATTTTTGTAGGATGATGACACTAACTCTGTCATCCTGCTGAAACTAGCACTTTTCACCACGTCTCCGTTTCAACATTAGGCTGGCACCAAAAACTATTGGAGGGTTAGGCTAATTTCCTTTGCCGAACTACATTTGGCCATCATTCTACAAACGAACCATCCCTGCTGTATTTTGGTGCCTTATAAATATATATATATATGATTTTGACTGTTGACTAGGATAAGCTATATACTTATTTGACTGGTTGGATTGTTATTCAAGTATTTCCTATCTTCCTAGCTTGTGAATTGGGTAATTCTAAGGAAGGGCTCTGCAAAGAGACACTGTTAATGAAATTGGTTGATTGAACAACATAAAAGGATGTATATGATGCAGTACTGGTGAGATGGATTGAGAAACTTACCAAATTAGTGTTTTTCTGGTAATCCCCAAGGGTCTAGTGCTAAAAGTGGTGTCCCACAATGGTTTTCAGTGTTAAAACATAAACAAAAGATGCTAAACTTCACATTGTTTTGTTAAATTTATCAAAAAATTTCATTAATAAACATTACTGCCACACGGAGTTCATCCTTAGACTTACCGTGCATTATACTCTATTTAGGTTTTCCATCATCCCATAACACCTGGTTCCCCAATGAGGTCACCCAAAATTGTTGGTTAGGCCTAGGCTGTAGAAGGAATTAGGCATACGTGATGCTTAATATGCATAAACTCATTGCAAGATTTTCAGGGGCTTCCACAATTTTCATACAAATAAAGACAACTCAAGTGTTAATCATATTTTTTCACCTTGAAATACACAAAACTTCACATGAACTTAATTAGGACATCAGAATTACCAATATTATTGGTTATCTAACCACGGACCACCCTTCCTGGTTCCTAGGCCTAAGTGCTCACTCCACATAGTTGCAGCCACACTACACTATTCGTGTGAGGTGTAGAGCTTTTTAACTTCATACAGTGTTACTATATATCATTTCTCTTTCATAATGTTTACTACATTATTTACACTGGTACTGAATTCCCTTGTGTTTTACAATTCTAAATGTCTTCAGCTTTATTTAACAGTACATCAGACTTTAATTTAACCCTGACCATTACCCTTTTCTGCAACAAGAACCCCAAAAAGTTAGAAATGTTTCTAAACCAATTACTACCAAATACTGTCAATAAATTTCTACTTTACTTTTAACCGTCCGCCTTCATTTTTGTGAACTGAGGCAATGCCATGTTATTGGCTTTGCCTTGGTAAACTTAGAGTATTGTTACCACAATGCCATAGCCTATCCTACTACGGTACAGTTGATGATCCTTTCAAAACTAACAGGAAGAGAAATATTTAATTCCACAGAAATACCACAAACTACATAACCTTGGTCAAAGGTCCCCTAACCGACGCATGAAGCACAAATAACTGGAAACCTTCCATCAATGGACCACCGGCCCCGCCTTTCCTACGTTCTTCTACGGGCTGGTAACACGTTATTTCGGAGTCTATTCGGAGAATCACTAAACGTGAGGAGACTACTTACCGCAAGAGACTTTCGCTGACCAGGAAGGTGCTCCTCGTCTGAATCATCGGATAGTTCCTCCGAATCTTCCCCACTTTGTACCTTTCTTCTCCGTCTTCTCTCCGCCATGTTTACAACGACTTGATCTATGTTGACATCCTCAAGAATAGAGAGAGCGCAAACAGATGGACCCGTTCTCTAAAAGTAATTTGTGAAGCTTTACAGCAATGGAATCTGAGAACAAATTGTGTTAAATTTACTTAAAATTATAAGATTCAATTCTGACAGTCTTAAAAAATAATCCTTTACTCTCGTTTAAGCATTAACTTTTAACTATTGTTTGATAAACATCCCACATTCTCGTTGAATCTTACGTCTGACCAGTGGTATGTCTCAGCAATTCCTATTACTTCTTAAAATATTATTGGAAAAATTAAGGTGAATTAGCATCTTTGTATTTTTTACAGAACTCTAAATATCACACTGAAAGAAAATCTACGTAAAATTAAAGAGATGATGAAGAAGAGGTCTGGTTGAATCGTAAAACATATCATACGGTACATTTATCATAAGCTCAAAAGACTACCGCACACTTACATTCTTGGAAGGATTGATTCACTGTGTTCCGATTTAGAACAACGTCAGTCCAACTCTAACAGTCTGAAAAATATACCCGATATCTATAACTGAACATTTGAAACTCATCTGGCTATGGAATGTGCTACTAGGTACGAAACAAATCTCGTAAACTTCCTTTAAAGGGACCATTGTAAGGGTTGTACTGTAGTTACTACTTGTAAACATTAGTAGTCTCGGCATGTTTACCGCAGTACTACCTAAAATATGAGTACGGAAAGAGTACAGAGAAGTACAGACTACGCAGTTCAGCGACAGTTAATATTAACAGAAAACAAAGAAAATTACACAAAAGGAATGCATTAAATATTTCCCTTTATTTTCTTCATACACCATCACGGCTCTTAGCTAATATTACGCAATTGCGTGTTTGATAGTATCAAGGTTAGCAGTGCATTATGTATAATTGTGTAATTACAATAATTATCGAAAATGTTAACCATATTCCCTATATCTTACACTAAAACACTTGTTTGTTACCAGGGCAATGATAAATAAGCAATGGGTGACTGGTATATGGATAGGATAAGGCTCGCGATCAATTATGCCAAAACCAGGTAGGTAGGGTGACCTGCGTACATATAGGGCACACCCTCCGTTGTGCAAAGGTAATCCTGCTTCTGAGTTAAATGAAAACTGATAAAGGTTAGATTTATGTAGATGCTTTTGTGTGTGACTAAAATTATATATATATATAATATATATATATATATATATATATATATATATATATATAATATATATATATAATATATATATATATATATATATATATATATATATATATATATATATATATATATATATATATATATATATAATATATCCAATGCAGCACGAAGGAACGCATGCTTAGGAATATCACAAAATCCACGTAAGTAGGCGAGTGAAAACCGGGACTTTGAACAAGCACTTTCGTAGTTTATTCTACATTTTCAAGTTTACACTGAATACAAAAGAAGTTGACAGAGCTTTACATACAAAAATAGAAGGGGGCGGGGTTACAGTTTGTTAATCTGGGCAGCATGTTCTTTAAACAAAAAAGACAGGGACAAAGGATCAAGGGATAATCCAGGGTGAAGATTAACATTCCTGGTGGATGCAGCTTCAATAAACCCAGTCTCCAGCAGATTCCTTTTCCGATGGTCGTTGACCTTGTAGATTATCGTTGACTTGTCCCAGTTCATTGCATGGCCTGTCTTAAGCCAATGATCTGCAATGCCATTATTTGATAAGCCTCTTGAAATGGCATATTTGTGATGGGAGCTTCTTACTTTTAGTCCTTTTGATGTTTGCAAGGAATACTGTATACAATATTGTTTGAATTGGGTGGGATATTCTTAGTTATTTTTTCTCAAAATATTTTTTATTTTATTTAAATACTACGTTAATATCAATAGCTTTTAAAATGGGCACTGCAGGAATGAAATTAGGATGAAATGGTAAATAGAGAATATTTCTCAGTTCTTTGTCAACACTGGTTGGATTGTAATACATCGTTTTTGCTTTATTTTACAAAGTTCAAAAAAATATGGAGGGTAACATAACAAATCTCCTATTTTATCTCTAATTTTAAACTCCTCCTCCGAAAACTCAGGACTACGAATTCTACGAGCTCTAAGGTACATACTGGAAAATGCTGACACCTTAATTTGTTTAGCATGGTTAGAGTATATACTATATACTTTAAAACAAAAATTGGTGTTATTTCTAATAACTAAGACATCCAGAAATGGTATACATTTATTTTCTTCATATTCTGTTATTAATTGTTTGAAAGAAATCAGGAATATTTTCAGTGTGAACTTGAAAATGTAGAATAAACTACGAAAGTACTTGTCCAAAGTCCCGGCTTTCACCCACCTTCTTACGTGGATTTTGATATATATATATATATATATATATATATATATATATATATATATATATATATATATATATATATATATATATATATATATTGTATATATATATATATTGCTAGATAGATAGATAGATAAATAGATAGATAGATAGATAGATAGATAGATAGATAGATAGACTGACTGATAGGTAGATAGATAGATAGATAGACATATATATGTATGTGCATGTGTCTAACGTTACCATCATTATCATTATCATCACTTTATTTGTGGAGGTCCTATCAGCTTCCATTCAGTTTATCAGGCAATTTTTTTTTTTTTTGTCTATAACTGAATAATTTCTTGAAGGTCATAGATGTTTTGGGGCCTGTTTGGGTGGCGTACGCTCAAATGACTAACATCTTCGAATAGCACTTGAAATGAGATATAATAGTCTGTAATGATTTATTTGTAGAACAGCGCAGACAGGGGCGTCATTTCAGATTTTTGGGGGCGGGGGGGCAATGACAGTTTGGCGAGCGAAGCGAGCCTAATCAGCTGGCTTTTTTTTTATTTTGAGCTATTTTATGTGCTTTTTGAACCACATGAGCGAGGTATTCCAGCAAAAATTATATAGTCCCACTACTGTTTATTTATCTCATCATAACTGGTAGCTAGTAGACAGACAAGGATCAAGAAACGTAATATTTCCGAGAAATTTCATATATTTATGATTGCACATTTAAAAAGAAAACATGACTTTTTTTTACATTTCAATGAAAATATACTTTATAAATCAAATGTGATGACACATTTGAATTTCGGTAGGAATAATGGAAAACCAGCTGCTGTTACTTCTTGGGACTTGGGGGTAGGGGGCAAGTTGAGGCTGGGAACTTGAGTCTTGGGAGGGCAGTCTTGGGAGCGCAGACCATAATCGGTGATCGAATCATTAGCAGATTTAATAATATCTCGCTGTTGTAATTCTTAAGTCATGAGACAACTTACACCAATTAACTGGATGAATAATGTACCTTCTCTTTAAAAACAAAACGTGAGCTGCTGTATTATTTCTACATACTGATTAAAAGTATGGTTAGTATTTATGCAAATTTCTTAAGAGTGGGATTATTATTTCAATGCATTTCTTAAAAGAAAGGTAAGCATTTTTGTGCGGTAAGTATTTTTGCGTGTTTCTTAAAATTAAGGGTAGCATGTCAGCGCATTTCTTAATAAGGCTTTATATTTCTGAGTACTTCTTAAAAGTAGGCTTAGTATATTTATGCATTCCCTAAAAGTTGGGTTCTTTAATGGTATGTTACGTATTTCTGCTTATATCTTAAAAGTAAAGTAGGCCTAATTCTTGAGTGTCCTCAAAGTATTTTGGGTCGACAGTAAGAATTACTACTACCTAGAATCCTAGATTCTGCCAGCCTTGTGCTGGCACGGGCTCTTGCTCTCCAGCACCCCGTTACACAAGAGTTAAGTCACATAATTCCGGTATCCGAAAATGTTTGAGATTTCGCACCATTTACATTGCTTGAAAAATTCCACCACATAAAGAGAGGTATGAGACGACGTCTAATAAAAAAATACCTTAGTCTCCATTAGGTTGTGCCCACATCCCCGTCATCTCTTAAGGGTGAAGCGTTAGCTGATGTTTTATCCATCTTAATTTTTGAAGAAACGGAAATAAAAAAAAAAAATCGGATGAAGATGCATACACGACAGGTAAATAGAGCTGGTTACATTTTCTACCATCTTGAATCTATGACTAAACATCCAATAAACCTTCGAAAGACGAAGAGAGAGAGAGAGAGAGAGAGAGAGAGAGAGAGAGAGAGAGAGAGAGAGAGAGAGAGAGAGAGAGAGAGAGTACACATCAGAATCAGTTTAACTTGAATCACCGGTCGATGAATTCGTAGTTACTCGATAGATCAATGCAAGTCTTTGAACCAAACCCGTCAAGAGAGAGGGGAAAAAAATAAAGAACGAACGAAAAATGAGCATTAGCCCTTTCTGAGAATAATGTCAGCAAAAGGTCAAAAAGCCTAATCATTAGGGGCAATAAAGAGTCGGATCCCAATAGGTCACTATATATTTAGGGTAGTGGCAGGTGGTCCAAAGATCAGCATCGAAAAAAACTTTCGCATTGATATTTTTTTTTCTGATTGAAAATATATAGATATCTGTTTTACTGGTCTAGGCATTCAACGCAGAAATGAAACGCTGAGTTAAAATGTCCAAATGACATACAGATGACTTAACTAAAAGTACTAAAGAAAGAGTGATGATTTGCACCTTTAGGAGTCGACATGTTGTCTAGGATTTAAAACTCTTCTACACTATAGAAAATAACTTTATATTTCATAGCAAGGAATCTGCGATGACGATTATGTAAAAATCGTATTCTTTATTGCCGTGAAGGAATAACAAATATCCCTGTAGCCAATGAGCATCGATTTTATATATACTTTTTTTTTAAGATTTCATAATGAACGTGATTTTAACGTGAATGGGAGTTCACTGTAAATTAAAATCATTTTACAGTGAACTGTTAGATGACGAGTCAATGTTCGTGTTGAAGAGAACATTTCACTAACTCGTCAAAATGTTAGTTATTGCTAATGCCAACCCCGCCACCCAAATAAATTTAAGTGATATACGAAAGATTCTCGCTTCATCGTGCGAGGAACATTTAATTTAACGAAACCACTCAACTTCTTACATAATCAATATCCTTCGAAAGCGCAGATGCTCCATGTAATTTACCTTCTATCCCCGGAAAAAATGGCGAATTATTTTATGCTTATAATAATTTTTCTCTGATTTTAATCTATCATTTTGCAAGCATGAATATTCAAAAGACATTCCTTCTCTCTGAACATCTGTCCACTTATGAAATGCCACACTCTGCTCCACACTCACATATGCACACCCACCCACACACACACACACACACACACTACCTGTATGCAATGCATTCATCTGTATACATAGTGTATACTACATATGAGTTGTAGACAAATAATAAATCTCATAGAAATTCCAGATGCACGTAAGTATCAACCAATTCGAGCTGTTTTTGTGTGTGTGTCTCGAGAAGACATAATTAATAATTAACACTTAAATATCAAGGATAAATAATATTGTCGATTAAAAAACATTATTGTAAATACATGAACGACAGCCCTCTATTCATAAAAGTTAGAAAAACCTAAAATTAATCCTCTCTCTCTCTCTCCCTTTCCATGATTAAATGTCAATTTGCAATAAACGAATTACTCAGCAAATACGTTAATTACATAAATCTCAAAGAGTCTAAATATTTGTTTACAATCCTCATCAGGATGATCACGCGGTAATTGCGATCAATCTTGCTTTTTTGTTGCATAATAATGAAAACCTTCGCCAATATCTTTTGACCCATCACGTTTAACTACTCCTGCACTGTGGTCAAGACTTATATTCTAAGCTGATGACAAGGAAGTGTGCTGGTCGAAATGTTGCTTAAGATCGCCTTGTAAAATGTTTCACTTTGTTGCATAGGTTTTCTCTGTATGACACTTTCTTTGCTGAATCGCCGATGATCTCAAATTCAGAAGGGTATATTGAATGTTCTCTGAGAGGTTTGGGAGGTGGGAAATGAGTAAGTCGATATTTTGCCTTCCTGGTGCTGTCAGAATTCTTACTTTATATTTTGCCAAGGGAGGTGTGTACTGAGCTTCTAGACAATGTGCCCAAGCGATTCAAATTTCTCATAAACATTTCAGTTTAAAATGAAATTGTATATTATTGCTTACCTGTTCTAAACAGTCATTCATATCTGCTGCGACATTTGGGAATAGTCCCTCTAGCCTGGGTCTTCCAACTCATCTGGTACCCATAGGAGCCAAGATATATCAATCAAATTATCCCTCTCACAGCCATTATTCGTAATCACATAAAAATTATTCAGCCTAGCCTCTTCTTCTGTCACTATTGACCATATTTACAGGCATTTTCATCTTTTTTTTTTTCTACCCATGTATGTTTCATAAGTTCATGTGGGTTACCCTAATACCAATGGCACCACTGAATAAGTCATTGTCAGCGTCATCCGCATATTATTCGAGAAATTCCCTCTCATCTCTTCTTGTGCTTCATTTAAATTTACTATCTATATTTGAGTACTAAGTGCATTCTACCTGGCTTCGTTCACCAGCTCTATGGAAAATGTCTTCAGCTGTGCTTTTTCTTGGATTTCAGATTTCGCCATAGATTAGTTTACCCAACAATGACCAGCATAGAAAACGTACAATTTTTATTATTGCTGAAGAGAACGTGATCTTTCCAAGGAAGACTTTATTATTCCAGCCTAACCATCATACATTTCGTTTTGACGGCCAATCCTAGAGTATTTGGTACGGTTCTGAACTGAAGATAATTGTATGGCTTTGGTCAATGTCTTATGTACGAATACTCTGGCATACTCTAATAAATGCGTATTGGATTTCTCATTGAGGAATTTGGTCACAGTTGTGGCAAGCGTAAAAGTAGTATTTCGGCGGCCAGACAATTGTGGTGCTTGGACATGCCAGTGACTGTCCTCTACGAATGGTAGGACAGACACAAAAAATTTACAAGGATTTCCTTCCCTCCTTATCTCCTTTGCAAAAAAATTGAGACCTCTTGTAAGTCATTATTTTTGGGGGGCTGTGATTTGCAATTGATGCAAATTGTTGAAATTTCTCACCAAGACCACTACAGTCTGGTAGATAATATATTTTTTGAATAATTCACTGAAAGACAATTTATCTTTATTACATCTAAGGGAAGTTAATTTCATCAGCAATTATTTCTTATACTACATTTTGACCAATCCTACTTATTTTTTCATAGAGATCGTTGTTGTATTTTGCATATTCTTTTCCATCCAGGGAACCTTTATTTTTTTTACTTTAGTCCGAGCTTCACTGATAATGGAAGTTGGACCATCATTATAACCTTTACTTTTCGTTCCTTTGTCGACTATAAATACTAGAATTTTTTCCTGGAATGTATTCATCATCGTTGCATTAACTTTATATACTTCCGAGAGTTATTTTCAGAGCATTGTGAATCAGGTTGCTAGACTGCATGTCTGTTGTAACTGAATCGATAATTATTTATTAGAAAAATTGGTCACCGAAATTTAGTTTTATTCAAAACAAAATTATGAAGACTGGAACAATATTAAATAATTAAAGGAAATAACCAATTACACGTTTAAGGAAAAGAAATAGTATATAAAATTTAGTTACACAGATTTATGAGAATGAGAAGTAAGATTAACTTTACAGAAGAAAAATACTGCGTTGAGAAAACTTTTTGTTGGTTTTAGGAACTGAAAAACTGGTGTCTGAATTACTTTCTGCATAAGGATTAGTATCAGTTAACAAAAAGAGTTAATAAAAAGAAAACACAATCACGCGAGAGTATTAAAACGAGCAAAAGAAACTGAGCTACAATTTCCCCGTAGTTGCAAGGCAGACAGAGAGAGAGAGAGAGAGAGAGAGAGAGAGAGAGAGAGAGAGAGAGAGAGAGAGAGAGAGAGAGAGAGAGAGATAATCTTTATGCTATCATCAACTCTGAGTTACCTGCTTATTCGGGAACTATAACATTCTTAAAGATAAGAAGGGAAACTAAACTGAAAATAAAGTTAGTAAGATACCTATTTCTTACGTGAAAAATATTTCATGCAGCATAACACAGAAGAGTTTGCCATAAGCTACAAAGTCTCTCAAAGTTTCACTACCACGGAATTGCCTCAGAGTGTTTCTGTGCTGGACTCACCTACACTGTCAACCTTTCGCCCATAGCTTCTAAAAAAGACTTTGATTCTCGCCCCTGCGGTGTCCCAGCAAAGAATGGTTCCGTCGAGGACTACTGCTCATGGTGCGGCAAAACTTAGTAGCCTCGGTAGGACTGAATGGGTGTTATTGTCGCTCTTCCAAACGGCGTGACCGCTACACCTATTAAAATTATACGTAAGATTATCATGTGATCTTCGTAATGACAGCAATGACTGAAAGGATAACAAAGTGATCATAATGATGAAAAATTTATAAAGTAGCAGAAGTTACCACAGGATAAATGACATAACAATAGAATAAAGCTCCAAAATGATCATTATGTAATTGCTTAAACCAATACAATGGATGTGAGCAAAGCTAAGCTGTCTAAATTGGTTCAATATCGAAAAGGCCACTTGATGTTTCTGAGAGCAATTTTGTCCCGTTCAGCTGGTACACATAATTATGCATTCTATAATAATCGTAGAAGGATACTGGCTGCCCTAGACCAAAATCAACGAAAAAACCTGACGTAATTTTCACAAAATCACAAATGCCGCAGAATAATGTCAAAACTGCCAATCAGTTTCAAAATTTAAAACATCTAAATAAAAAAAGTCTTAAATGAAATTCATTGGATTACTTTATTTAATGAGACCCATTGAAAGGGAAATGATTTAATATTTGCTTCAAATTACTAAAGGTTAGCCAGATAATTTTAGCAAATGCCGATGATTTAATTGTGACAGGATATCTGAAGGCGATTGGCGCGGTTTTTATAAAATGCGCAGAAATCTAGGACATGAGGAATAATACGTCAGAACTGGGTTGTTAAGAGCGTTGGCTGGCAGATTATATTCAGTTCAACATAAACATAAACAACACCCCACATATAAAGACATACAGTATATATATATATATATATATATATATATATATATATATATATATATATATATATATATATATATATATATATATATATGTATGTATTCTTACATTAAAACCATTTTCCTTAACAGGAATGGCTCCAGAAAAAAGGCAATGGTCATTGCCACATTCATATTTTAACCACTAAATCATAAAAGACTACAATGGAGAAAATTACATGGAAAACTCAACACTGTCATTCACTTCCATCCTTCACGTACTCTCATGTTTCCCAGATATCAAGGCAATTTCTTTTCAATTCCTTGTCCACGCCATTTATCCAGCACTTTCTACATCTTCCTCTCTTTCTTCCTGCCAGTAACTCGTAATGTTATTTGTTTTTCACCAACTTATCATCCTCCATTCTTGCCACATGGCCTAGCCATCTCAGAACAGTCTGACATGTTGTCATCCACGTTAACCTTTTCCCCATCTATACATCTCTCCATTTCTAATAATTTCATTTCTCAAAACCTTCACCCTTTTACTTTCATTTGCATTCAGAATTCCCAAGTCACTTTTGCAGAGCACTGGCTCAGTAATCCAGTAATCAATTCAGACATTCTCACCCTGGTTTCCATTGGCCCTCCAGACATTTTGCACACACACACTGATACCCTCCCTGCTTCATCCGTTTGTTACTATCTTCTTCTTTCATCCTGCCTTCATCAATCATTTTTACTCCTAAATACCTATACGAGTCAACTACTTCCATATTTCCGCTGTCCAAGTTAATGCTCATAGTTCCATCTTTCTTGTTTATGTTTACCGTCATAAACCATCATTTTCATATTTCATAGCTTTACTCCTAAATCAAAATTTCTTTGCATTCACGAACACACACGTGTATGTGTGTATATATATATATATATATATATATATATATATATATATATATATATATATATATATATATATATATATATATATATATATATATATATATATATATATATATATATATATATATATATATATATATATATATGCGTTGTGGAAAGTTTTAGGATGACTGAGGTGGTGACCACTGAGTTGTTTAAAGCTACCTCTTGTTATGGGAAATTGCATAAACATTTATATAACATATATATTTACATATTTATATTTATATTTGCCAGCACATTTTTTATATTCACAAACATTAAGCTACGAAGTTTTATCAAATTCACTCAACCACAGAACAAATACCGAAGGAATTTATAAGTGATGAGCGATACTGTCACTAGGAAGACGTGAATATATATATATATATATATATATATATATATATATATATATATATATATATATATATATATATATATATATATATATATATAATATAAAATATTGTCATGAAGTGATCAAGTACCTGGTTATTACACAAATATTAAGACCAAAAATTTACTTCACTTCAGCCAGATACTTGAAACCTCATAACAATAATATAATAATATTACGACTGAATACTCTAAAGGGTATCATGAGAAACATTTGATCCATCCACCCTTTCCCTTGCCTAACCTTCTACTATCTGCCTGACTTTCACAATAAAAATCCAACCTTGCACTTTCCCTGATATACTAAGAAGCTGTATGCCCCTATGATGCTCACAGCTCCCTCTGCCATCCTAACTTTTATACAATGGAACAATTATTCCTCTCACCAAATCATTTACATCATTTCCCTCATCCAAACTTTTAGGCTGTCAGGTCAAGCACTGGGCCCTTTTGGGGCGGTTGAACAACTAGAGACCCAGAAAATAAAGGAATTTGAATACAAGGATCTAAAGGAAGAACCAGGAAAAAGACCTACAGTTACTATAAGAAGTAATAGTTAGAAGAGTTGGACAGCAAGACTGAAGAAAGGAAGCGGGATTAGGGGAATGGTAAAAGGGGTAAAGAGTGGATGCTATCATATAATGGCCAGACTTTAAATATATAGGAGAAAAGAATCATCACAACAAATTTGCACAGTCGATAAACAACGAAACAAGACTGAAATCTCGCTAATAATGATAACCTTTTCGTTTCCCATGTCACCTTCGTTTTCAGTTCCACCGTCAGATCTTTTGGCATTTTATCCAGGCAGGAGGGTGATCCAGTCAGTGGCCTTCACGCGGCGCACTGTAGACATTACTATAGGGTGTCTGAGCGTCCTTTCGTTCCCTACATACCTTTTTCTATACCTCTATTCCCATTTCCTTTCTTAAATCTCGCTGTCCACCCTCTCTCACTATTACTTTTTAGTGCAACTATAGGAGTTTTCTTCCAATTCAACCTTCAGATCTTTCATCTCCTGTATTTTCTAGATCGCTTTATCTTGCTGTCCAGCTACTCCAACTCCTTTTTACTGCCATTAGCGCTGAAGAGCCGAAGGTGGCCCAGTACTTGGCTTAAATGCCTAAATTTCATAAAATCATTTACCATGTTACTTCTCGTGAGTCTATGTATGCCATGGCGTAAGGAACTGACCCATGAAAATGGGTGTTATGTCTTTCGATATCACAGTAGATTGAGGAACCGATGAATATGAACTTTAAAAAATACAAGCAAAATTATCAAAGCTAAAATTAATAACCATTAACAATACTTTGAACGATTTCCATTATATGCAAATGCAATGGTGTTCATCGCTGTGACAGGTGTCTTTTATGAACAGAGGTCTGTCAAAGATTTTCGATAACTCTTTTATTTACTAACTACTGCTTGAAATCGATATTTCCTTAACTTATTTTAAACAGAAAGGTGGACAGCTCATAAATCTAGTCTTTTATTTAATATTTAATTTTTTTATCAGGTAATCATGTGATCAAATTTTTATCCTTTCCGGATTTGATAAAGATTTCCGTGTCTTCTTTACTAAAGAATTTCGTTCTTTCCGCAGTTCTGTGTTGATGACCTTACCGTACAACTGTCTCGTTTGATTGTAAAGGATAACTGCCACTGAAACTCCTTGACGTAAGGTCTAAAACTTTGTTCTAGGCCTAAAGAGAGTTAATACTTTCGCTATTCAACTCCAGAGCCAATCCGAATAATTACACGCTACTTTATTCAAGTCGAAGGTTTATAAAATCCACCGAGGAAAACAACTTCGCTTGCGTTAACTTGATGCCATCTTGTAACATTTTTGTGTACAAATTATAGGATATAGTTAAAATCTAAAACGCCTAATCTGTTTTTCACAGTAGCATATCACTCTAAAAGACCTCTGCGCCACTTACCTCTTGCTCTTTCCTGCACGCCCGACAGGCTCTTTGAGGAGTCACGTTCTTTGCCACTCTTTGTTGAAATTGCTCTCGATGGAGTGTTTGCTTATACAGGTGAAAGCGCACAGATTTTGGTGTAAGTTCATGTAATAAACACTTCCAGAAAGACAACATCGAGTTCTGACTAATTTTATTTTTTGGAGCCGTCTCCCAATTTATTCCGGTCCAGGCTCTTCTTCCACCACTTTTTTTTTTTTTTATTGTTTCTAGTCCATGCCCTTCTTCCATTGCTGTTTTTTTTATTGTTTCCAATCCATCCCCTTCTTCCATTGCTGTTTTTTTATTGTTTCAACTGATGGGGTCCCTCCTGAGAATCATACACAAATGTTGAATTGTATGGCTTTTACTAATAGTATTCATCTCTCTATTTCCAACCTTTTATCCTCACGAAGACCGGGTTTCTACTCTTAGTCCATCACCAGCTGCAAATAAATATTTCTAAAATTATAAAAGCTAATTCACAATTAATTATATATCGATACAAAAGCGAACAATCAGAAAGGCAGAATACCACAACATTATACGTTAAAAATTAGAAACACGTGATTAATAATAAAACATGTAATCAATAACATACCAAGACGACCAAAACCAGAAAGAAATTTTAACAATATACAATAATAAAAAAGTACGTATAAAATATGTACACTTACACATGAAACCTTAGACAACTATAACAACTCGAGCTATCGTTGCTTGAAGTTCGCTGTATGGATTTGATAAGGAGACTTTTTGCAATACGGATCTCCGATAAATAATTTTTTTTATATATTATATGGAAAATTCTTCTAAGTTTACTATTTATCACAGATGTTCTAGGAATGCCCCCACAAGTCTGACTGCAGGGGTCTAGCAAAAACTTTTTTGTTCTGTAATTTATTCCTGCGTGTTCCGATGTTTTGACGGCGAGGGGCCTATTCCTAGATCCTAAACAGCAGTTACTACAAACTGCACATTTAAACATGTAAACTATGCCAGAACACCTTAATGGAGGGATCCTGTCTTTGTGTGGGGAAAATCTTTCCTTCTTGAAGTTATTGTAGTGGTGTTCGCATATTGATCTGAGGGAAATGTTGGTCTATTACTTTCATTAATTGTTTGTTTATTTCTTTCTATAATTGTCCTCCTTGGTAAGGTAGTTTCAGATATATAGTTTATTTTTTATACTGTGCTTGTTCAAAAATGTCTTGAACAGATTATAAAATATTCTTCCTTGGCAGCCGTGATTTAGGAAAAATGTTCGTAAAAATTCTTCTCCTAAAGTGGAGTTGACTTACGTTTTATAGAGTCTCCATGTTCTATAAAAAAAAGCAGAAAATGCATCAAGTTTAAAAAGGTCAAATGTGAAACAAGAGAAACTGAGGCCTACTTCAGTGTAGGTTTGCTTCCTGTATACTGCAGTACTGATGTTGTCATGTCCTCTTTCTAAAATCATGTCTAGGAATGGTAACTTTGGTTTACCTCTTCTTTTATAAATTTTATTTTGCCATGTTGGGAATTCAAGCAGGCAAAGAATTCTTCAGTATGACTTTTTTTTTTTAAATATCACATAGTGTCGTCCATGTACCGTCTGTAGAAGATGGGTTTAAAAGAATTTGGACATAATTCTAATAACCTTTTGTTCAGGATAGCACAGAAAAATATTTCCTAAGTAGCTATCCTATAGCCAGCCTTCCTTTTGCTTATAGTATTCTTCACTGAACATGAAACAGCTATCATCTGCTGCTTGTTTTAAAATTTGTTTGGTGTTTCTTTTTCTATAAGCCTTCGCATATTCTCCTCATTTGTTTGTTCAAGTATTATGATAGCTGTCTCTTCGAACGGTCCATTAGCGTAAAGGGAGTCTATGTCGTAACTGATCATGTAGTGTTCTCTACTTAATTGTAAATTATTCAAGTCCTCTATAAGCTGCATACTGTTTTTTAAGGCATATTAACTATAAGTACACTTTGCTATGAATTTAATTCATTATTTAGATAAAATGTGCAATGGTGTTTTTCTTGCTGACGCCACTGGTATCAGAGGTACATTTTCTTTGTGCATTTTTGCGAGCCCATATAACATTTCTAGCTGGCAGTGAAGATCAGAACCCAATATTATTGTAAAAAATGGGTAACATGCAACATGATCTTCCGACAATGACGACCAGGTTCAATGATATTGGCTGTGGATATTTACCGCCAGCTCAATAAAAAAAAAAATCTCATTTCTTTCAAGTCCAGGTATTTAAAACATATAAATAAAAATATACAAACATAGCAAGATACGTGTAATGGCTCTGTCCTCACTGATGCATGTTAATTCAAAGCAATAATTATCCCGCGAAAGTATCAGATTAATCAGTCTCTAATTTACATCTATATTACAGAGACGTCGAAAAAGTGGGGTCCATCAGGTGAGTTGTCCTTCGCTCAGCCAAAAATCCCGTTTCTTTTAATATCAAGTGTCTAATGACCACAGACATCTGAATCTCTGGAGGCGGAGGATAGGAGTGCTAAGGGAAAACGTGTATGTCGAAATTTTGTGAATTTTTTTTTAAGAAAATGCATGGAAACCAAGATTCTATAGGAAATGTAAACAAGCAACACCTTTTAATAACTGAAATGAGTGTTCTGAGTAGGAGACTATTACTCCTTTTCTACATGTCAGCATTATTTCCCTACAGAACGTGGCTCTTGACAAATGACGATTACTGCAGGCAAGAACTGGTGACAGAAAATTGTCGTGCGTCCAGACACCGATCCCAGGCAACGCCGATCGCACGATGAGCTCGGTGATCAACGTGTGACTGCATCAGATAGAATAGAGCAGAATATATAATTTAGGCTAAAGGCCAGGAACTGGGACCTAAGAGGTTACTCAGCACTGAAATGGAAACTGAGAGAAAAAAGGTTTAAAAGGTGTAACAGGAGGAAAACCCCGCAGTTGCACTTTGAGTCAATTGTTAGCAGAGGGTGGAAAGTAAGATGGCAGAAAGGGTAAATAAACGGAGATTTAATAAAATGACTGAAAGAGGTTGAAGCTATGCGGTCGAAGGGACGCTTCAAAGAACCTTAAGTAATGCCTACAGTCCACCGTATGAGGTGCAATGACGGCACTACCCCCTACGGGGCCATCCGATAGATGTCTCAGCGCAGAGAGGAACTAAAACTTGCCTTAAATGTGGGTTTCAAAGGAAACAAGTCAGCCAGTCGGCCCGATTTTATTCTACAGCTACTGACTCGAAGATGAGATGAAAAAACACCCCCTCCCTCTCTCTCATATATATATATATATATATATATATATATATATATATATATATATATATATATATATATATATATATATATATATATATATATATATATATATATATATATATATATATATTTTTTTTCGACCAGCCTTAACACCTCGTTGTAACGCAGACCATTCTAGATCGTTTCTACGCAGCCTGCTAAATCTAGCAAAAGGTATATTGAGCCCAGATACCTCCTCCAACACTTCATGTTCTGCTGTATAGGCGTCATCGACCAGATAATATGCACTAGGAAAATTACAGGTCATTTTCCTCTGCTGCATGCATGTCAGAAGCTCTATCTTCTCCTAACAGCAACTACGAGTCATTTTTGCCTCATCATCCCTCACTGACATGCCTTGAGAAACGAACTTTCTCTTGAACTTTCGAAAGACCTTGTCATCATGAAAATAGCCTTTTTTTTTTTTTTTTTGGTGATCGTGACGAGACTTCTATTCTGCTTGACTTGGATGTTACAAAATATGTTAACAGGCAATGGTGTTTGAAGTGTATTCAATTTTGTTGACAGAAATTACCTCATATTATCAAGTTGTTACAAAAACTATTACTAGGGTTTATGACCTAACGCCGGCAGTTTACGAACTGAATTCAAAAGTTATACATGATTTGAAGGTTAGACTTTTGTTGAGTTTGTTAGAGCTAAATAAGAGTTATACAACAACTGGCAACATTTAAAATAGTCTGACAGAGACCTCAGGAAGTTAAAAGAACTGATATCAGAGAAGAGTTCAATGTGTGTCAGTAAATTATATTATTATACTTATGTCCAGAAGCTCGAGTAAATCAGTTATAAAAGCAGTGCGTATAATGCACTTCATAAACTAAATTATTTAAATTCCCTCCTTAATTTGACGGTACCAGTACACACAAACAAAAAATTTTGGGGTCACGTCAGTTCCACTGGTGTCAGGTTAATATCATCCTGTCACACACTTCACATGTTTAGCGAGATAGTACTTGCCTTTTCATGGCATAATTGTTGGTCTATAAGATAAAATAATTGATTATGTAGGCGATGCTACTCTGATTGCAATCATTCGCTAGCCAAATGAGAAAGAAGTTAGTATTTCGGGCGCCAATTATAGTACTGCAGTACATCTAGGCCTAGGGGTTTCAAGGGTCACTAAAGTATACGAGGTTTACACATACACTTTCATATTTCGTTACAGCGTTAATTTTCCATTTTTAGCAGCATTAGATTCTGCGCCATTGCAAAAAATCAAGCTCAACTGCGCATTGAAGACTACTACAGTCTTTCAAGGCAATTTTTTTCGAGTTCGAGGTGCTCAAATGAACCCCCTCATAGATTTTCTACATAGATGTGCGGAGAAAGCGAATTCAATTCGGCTGCCTTCAGTTTTACATTCCCTCAAAGACGGAATTATTACGTCCCTCTATTTGTTAAAGATCCCGTAAATATATGCAGTTGTAGAGACTAGGCTCCCGTCACCTTTAATACCAAAATCGAGAAGATACATCATCTTGTCTTGCAAGGGCAAGTGAGATCTGAGCTATGTTCCTGATGTTTTGGTTTCATTCTTTTTTATCATATACACACATGTGTATATAATATATATATATATATATATATATATATATATATATATATATATATATATATATATATATATATATATATATATATGCATTGCTACAAACGTCCTTTAATATCCAATTCGCTCTACCTCGGAAATAATATATTTTCATATATGTTGCCCGAAGGGGAATTTTTTAGCTGATAATAAGTTCGCCGTCTCGTGGGCTCGAACCACGGAAGACAAGAACTCGGACTACAGTCACGCGATTTTAACCACACGGCCAATGAGGTAGAGCGAACTGGATATTAAAGGACGTTTGTAGCTTAATGCTTGTATATGAATCACGGTGATGTGGTGAAAATTAATTCATAATATATATATATATATATATATATATATATATATATATATATATATATATATATATATATATATATATATATATATATATATATATATATATATATATATATATATATATATATATATATATATATATATATATATATATATATATAACTTTTCGTTTTATAAGTATAGGGTAGTATACAGTATGTGTGAATAGCAAAGCATACAAACATACTTCACGTAGAACTGTAAAAGTTCACTCAAGTTTGACATTCAAGGCTATGTGACAGAAAGAGGTCGATTGCGATGGGTATCATAACCGGAGTTAAACAAGAAAAGGCGAATCGGGAAATGCGCAACACCTGTGCCACTGAGCGGCGATTGGTAGTAAACGTGCCTATAAATGAAAGAGTGAGGGGAAATGCCTTCACTCGAGGCGCTTCCTCCGAACCGCAAAGGTATGTGAAGACCTCCTTACTTCTAATATCAACATATATATAAGTTTTTGTCGTTTTAACATTTATTTGAAATGAAATTAATCAATCGTACTTACAGAAGTGTTTCCGAGTGAAAAGGCTTGTTGCTAACTTGGTGTTCTATGGGCGGTTATTTCCTCGATCTATCTGATTTTCTGATCATTTTTCCTTGGTCTTTTTTTAAACATATTCTCCCTCTTCTCATTCCATCTTTCTCCTTTTTTTCTTTTCAAAACAGTTGTTTTCTAATGTCCTTTTTCCAATTTCTCTGAACCTCTAGCTGCTCATTCGCCACTCCATATTTTCTTATCCTCATTTTAAAAATCATATCAACACTTATCTTTCTCCTCCGAACCTCTACCCGTCTTATACACGCTTATAGTAGCCTGCAAATGTAATGTTTTCACCATCACGGGACCTCTCTTTCGCTCAGTTCCATTTCTTCCTGAATCCTCCATCTAACACCTAATCCTTAATGATGTCACTGAAAAACCATCCTCATCTGTTTTGCTTTTTCTCTTTTCCACATCAGTTCCTCATTGGACGGGTGAGTATCCTTCTTAGCTAGCACTTTGCTGGTCCCTTGTTCGATTCTCCGACCGGCCAGTGAAGAATTAGAGGAAT